>NW_003852451.1:9299449-9353569 GCF_000181295.1 Otolemur garnettii
AAAAAAAAAAAAAAAAAAAAAAAAGGAATCAAATAATATCTTTTGAATCAACATGGATGGAACTGGAGACGATTATCCTAAATGAAGCATCTCAGGAATGGAAAAACAAACAACACACATATTCACTAGTAAATTATGGAGCTAAATGATGGGCACACATGGGCACAGAGATATGTAAGAACACTGGAAACCAAGAAGTTGGGGAGTGGGAGAAGAGTCAGGGATCAAACTTACCCATCGGTTATAACGAACACTATTCTGGAGCTGGGCACGCTAAAAGCCCTGACGTCCATATCACACAACGTACTCATGAAACAAAACATTGGTACCCCCTTAATATTCCAAAACTTAAAAAAAAAATCCAAAACAAAAAGAAAATAAAGACAAATATTCTTGAAAATAGTTCTGAAAATCTAAGTTCCTGAACATGGGAACACAGAGCAGCCCCTAGGGAAGAACGTGACTTCTGACTCCGTGGAGGAGGCAGGCCTCGCTTTCTGCGCATTCAAACTACAACAGTCTGGGTTCCTATAGTTCTGGGATATTGCAGTTTGTAGAAAGACCTTGAACTGTCCGAAGCTCTGATGTGCACAGCTATCAAAAGCTCCTACTTGAAGGCCTGCACAGATCCTGGAGGGCAACATAGCTATAGCACTAATTAGTGCAATTAAAGACAGGAGAAAACAAAAAGTGCTTGGTGGTGGCTATGACCTGCTTAGCTTAGCTAACTGTGTTAATCCAATACACGCTGATAGCAAAATGAAAATTAATGACTACATTATTTTTGTCATACTATTTTTTCCCACATGGATACCAAAGCCTTGCCCTTGAATGTTAAAAAAAAAAAAAAAAGTGGCTTTGTCCTTGTGAAGTTTTAATTTCCCTCTAATTGTGTCAAAGGCCTCAGAACACACACACCAACCTCCTGTGCTGCGTATGTGCAGATCAGTTCTTCTATGGAAAGTCAAAGCTAGAAATATCTGCATGCATTTCACTCCCCGGGACACAGTGTCTGCATTGTCAGAAACCACTAAGTACCACGCAGTGATAAGATCAACTGGGGTTGTCAATGTTTGCGTGATTATAAGACGAGCAGACAAGAACAACAGTACAAGCTGGACACTGGCAAACGTGGTGGCAGGGCCAGGCCTCGCTGTTATCACTTGGAAAATGTGATACGCTTTTATTGAAGTCTGAGTGACATTAAAATGACGGCATTGGCAAGGAGCAGCTTATCTCTCATTCTGCACAGCACTGTAGTAAGATTTTATCTTTAGCACTTGGGAAAGAGAGTCGAGGATTCCAGCACAGAAGCATGGATGCTATTTATTAAAACACTATGCTTTAAACAATTATTAAAAATGCCCACCTGTTATGGTCCGCTGTCTTTTTTTTTGGCCTCTAGTCAACACAGATTGGGTAAAATAAGTAAAGATCTTCAATAAGGTGACGAGTATAAATCAACATATATACAAATTTTAAAAGCTTTTTAATATATCATATTAGCATAATCAGTTGGAAACTATAAGGAGGGAAATATCTCATTTACATCAGAAGAAAACAACCACAAAACTCTAGGAATAAACTTAACAAAAAATGGTAGATAGATCCTATATGTAGGAAGCTGTAAAACCATACAGAGACTTTAAGGAGGTTTTGAGAAACACGGAGGGCCATGCTGTGTCCTGGAGGGGAAGATTCAGTAAAGTTCTTCCCCAGTTACTTTATGATCTGTTATAATGTCAATCAAAATCCCAATATGATTGGGAAAATTTTGACAAAGTGGACAAAATCATTCTAAACTTCATCTGGAGGAATAAACAGATGAGAATATTCATGAAAGTAAAATAATGAAGGGAAATAAGTGAACTGGGAACAAAATAAATATCAAAACAAGTAGAAGATCCACCATCGACATAGACATCAACTTTCTAAGATTTAGTATCTGCTACATCTGACCTTTCAACCTTTCAAACAATGGGAAAAGCATGGACTATTCAATAAATGGAATTAGGGCAAAACGGCTCACCATTTAGGAGAGAAAAATCTGAAGTTAGAGCCACACCTCAAATATGTACAGAATAATCATATGTAAACAAGAAATGTATATGAGGATGAGAAAAAAATACATAAAACTTATATGAGTGGGGGTGGGTGGGCAGCCTTCTATAAACATGTATGGCGAGGCAGTGAAGGAAATGAAAATATCTTATCCCAAAATAGATTCTTTGACATATTTTGAGATGGCTGTTCTGAGAACCACCAAATAGAAAAGCTGTCTTCTGTGGGGGAGATTTGCGTCTCTAGAGCATCTGCAGGGCAGCAGCCAGCCCTTGCCTGTTGGATTCAGGAAAGATTAACTGAGAATCTGACACATTCAAAGGTCTGAAAGCAGCATTTACCATCCATTCTTTCTGAGGCCGCTCCCTGTGAAAATTTATGGGCCTAACAAGACCTCCTTTGCTAGCCCGGCTCCTGTTCTCTTTCTCTCTCCCATAACCTGTCTTGCCACTATTATTTGATTTACAATTCTTCAGCCATGCTCTGGGCCCACATTCTTTCTGTAACTTCAAGATAGTACATAAGCTTCTGCACCCCAAGGGGAGGTGTTGGGGTAATCACTCCGTGGTTCCTTCCCGTGTGCACATGATTAAGTTTATAGGCCCTTTCCCCAATTTATCTACCTTTTGTAGGGAAAGTTTTCCCTCAGCCCCTAGAGCAGCCTGAATCTTTATTCAGGCTGGCAGTTGTGACGACATAAAACTTTGAAAACTTGTGTGTCAAAAAACTATAAAAATGCAAAGTTAAAGTAGAAAAATATTTGTTGCATATATAACAAAGGATATCTTTAAAGAGCTACTACAAATAAATAGGAAAAGATGTATTTCAATAAGAAAATGGGCAAAAGCAATGAATAGTCAACTCAAAGAAAAAGAAAAAATGACAACTCAACTCCCAATTTCAAACAAAGGAGGTCGAGGGTTTATTTTAAATGCTAATGTTTAGTATTGGTGATGGTATTAAGGAGAATAGGCATGCTCATGCCTTTTGGTGAAAATATAAATTACTGCAACCTTTCGAGCACTGGTTCTCAACCTTCCTAATGCCGCGACCCTTTAATACAGTTCCTCATGTTGTGGTGACCCCTGACCATATTTTGTTGCCACTTCATAACTATAATTTTTTTACTGTTATGAATCGTAATGTAAATATCTGACATGCAAGATGTATTTAGGTGACCCCTATGAAAGGGTTGTTTGACCCCCAAAGGGGTCACAACCCACAGGTTGACAACCGCGGCTTTAGAGGAACAAGTTGGCTGCGTATCTCAAAACTTTAAAAATGTTTATGTTCTTTGGTCCAGCCAAAGCACTTTTAGAAATTTGAACGAGGAAATTTTTGTAAGTACTTACACTGTTTTTTACTGTTAAACCTGGGATCAACTTCAATGTCAACAAGAGACAACTGGTTAGATTAGGATGTAAGGAGGACTATTATATTCATATTAAAGATGAAGTACCTATTAAGAAGGTGGATAACATGCTAAGAGAAAAAAAGTCTGTTTTCCAAATAGTAGTGTACATTATGATCCAATATTTGTGTAAAAATATATTAGAGAAAAAAATACTGCAGGGGTCCATGAAAATGTTAACCATGGATATCTCTGGTTGGTGAGGTTAATTAAATACCTTTAATAAATTAAAATCTATTTTCATTTTCATTATGCTTTCCAGGTTTTTACAACCAACATATATTACTTTGTAATGAGCCAAAAAAAACTTTTACTTTCAAGGCAGAATTTTGGGGAAGAGACATTAAACATTTGCAAAGGAAACTGAGATATTTTAGGCTCCCTACCATTTATGAATTTAGATGTCAATGCAAGTATTTCAGCTGTTTCAAAAAATTAAATATAAGTTCATAGGTTTTTTGAAAGATGTACTTTCTACCTCTCCTGAAGACTGGTTTGTGGGGAAGAAGTTTCTCAAATTTTCCATTCCTGAAGCTCTATGAGAAGGAGGTCATTTCCTCCTTGGGGCCACTTGGACCTTGGAATACTCACTTTGCTCCTGGCCCTTTGGCAGCCAGCCACAGGGTGCCAAAGAGTCAAAAGCTTAGCCCACTTCATACAGACCGTCTCAGCACAGCACTTATCTCTAAGAAAAGTGCCTTTCATGCTACTGGGCATTGCAGTCCTTCGTTATCCAGATAGTGCCCCACACACAAGAGCGTTCTCGAAAGAGCACTTCCCTGGGAGTCATGAAACCAAGTTATGTGGTTCACACTGTGGCATGATGCAGGGACTCGACTTCTCTGGTTACTTAGCAGTACATGATGGGCCTAGGGCGGTAGTTTCTGGGAGCCCAGAGTTCTGCGCGGGGCTTTCCCTGCAAGTAACTTCCTGCCTCAACTGACTCCTACTTTGCGCTCTTCCATGTGTGTCTGACTAAATTTGGGTAAATCTGAATAACTTGCCTGCATCTCCTCCAGATCATTTCTTGTATTTTGGTGAAGGCATGCAGCAGGGAGGCACTTAACAAATTCTCATGTAACCTAAATCTAGCCCACGATTAAACCACTAGTCTCGATTTAATATCTCTCTACTTACAGCAATTACAATGGAATTACTCAAATATTTTACTTCGGGATATTCTTACTTTGCCAACAAAGCAGCCTGGAGGAGCTGACCCACAGATCTCTATCCTTCCACCCCTGGTACCCCACACGTACCTAAGCGGGTCCACGGCAGCCCTGTAAGGCCCCAGCCTCTAAGATCTCAAAGGGAAATCAGGCAAAAATGGGTTTTTTCTATGTTGGTTCATAAGACCAATGGTATTGATTCTGTCTTTCTTTCCTGGTGCTCACGGGTGCTTTAATAGACCCAATACAAGGCAAAATCAAAATGTGAGGACTGACAGAATTCAGATCAGTCATTTATTAGTAAACACCTTGTGATCAATAGCAGCTTGGTCTGGATTCTGGCCAGTGCCAGGCTGCAGTTGCTCAGTCTGACTGCCTCACATACCTCTTTTGAACACCTTCAAACTGCACCTTCTGGCCCTTTCCTCTGAAAAGCTGAGTTGACGAACAGAAATTATTTTGATGGATGAATTATAAACACCCAGGTTTCTCAGGGAACCCCCCAAACCCTCAGATACTACATGCAAGGGCCCCCACTCTGTGTCTGGAGCATGTGTGGCTCGTGTGCCTTAATTACAAATCCAGGACAGCTGCTTTGTCATTTATCTGAGTGCTGGGACAGCAGGTCCCACACTTGGAGTTAAAGGCATGCGTGTGCCTGCTGGAGGACCCACCTGCCGAGTCTCCTGGAGAAGGCTCAGGGTGTACGCATGCATTTCATTATTGAAAAGTGATACACAGGCTCGGCGCCTATAGCTCAACTGGCTAAGGCGCCAGCCACGTGCACCTAGGGTGGTGGGTTCGAGTCCCCAGCCCGGACCCGCCAAGCAACAATGACGGCTGCAACCAAGAAATGGCCAGGCGTTGTGGCGGGCGCCTGTGGTCCCAGCTGCTTGGGAGGCGGAGGCAGGAGACTCGCTTGAGCCCAGGAGTTGGAGGTTGCTGTGAGCTGTGGTGCCACGGCACTCTACCCAGGAGGACAGCTTGAGGCTCTGTCTCAAAAAAAAAAGAAAAGTGATACACACAGGGTTATAAAACCACATAAACATTTCAGACCTCCGTGGGAGTCTAACCTGTGGGAATGAGGGGGTCCCTAGGCCTAGATCAAGTCCTAACTCTTGACAGCTCTCAGTAGGGATTTGAGAACTGAGCAGTCCTGAACTTGTCTCCCGCCCTGCCCTGTCCATCAGGGGCATGCCTCTCCCCCTAACAAGGCACATTGTGGAGGGAGAGGCATGTTTTGAGTGAAGTGGTGTCACTCTCAGGGTAGTTGCCAGAAGCCACACTTGGTAAGGTGCTCTGAAGGACAGCCCCTGCATGGGAACAGCTAACACACCCAAGCCCTGAGCACCTGGGCTCCTCCAAATGTCTTCCTGCAATCTGCATTGAAGTTCTGGCCCTTCCTCAGTTTTGTTTCCTTATGGGCTTCGAGTCTAAACAACTCATTATAGCCTTGTTCAATTTCTTAAGTTCTAGTGGGTTTGTGATTAGACACAGCAGCCGACTCACTGCCTCTCGGTGTCATGCTTGTCTAAGCAGTTTGCTGTCTGCACAGTCCCTCCGGGCTAAAGCATCCATTCCTCAGGATGCTTCTCTGAGTCAGGCAAGGCCATAGGATCCCATCATTCAGAGGAGGAAAAAAGCACCCAGAGAGAATTCGTGATGTGCCAAGGCCAGGCAATAAGAAAGAGGCATTGCTCAGTCTCTGTGTGCTCAACGGATAGCCACAGAATTTATGCAATGAAATTTACCGATTCTTTTTTCTAATTATAAAAATAGCACCATGGAGATTTTGGAATATGAGAAACATAAAGAAAAAAATTGAAGTCACTTGCTAGTCCAATCACACAAAAGAATGTTTCTATTTGTTTCCAGGCATTTTCCTGGGCTTCTGTATATATTAAGATACCAATGTACATACGAAATTGTATTTTGTATATTTTCACTGACACTATGTCAAGGTAATTTTTATAAGCAATTATATACTTTTGAAATCAACATTTTAGTGACCTCCTTAAGGAACAGTCATCACAGAGGTCTCCCATCATTAATTTAGCCATTCCCCTACTGCTACACTTTTAAGCTGCTTCTCATTTTTTACACTGTGATAAATAACTTTATAATGAACATCTTCATCTTTATTTTCAAGTAAGGTGTCAGTTTCGGTCTGTGCAGCCCTATTAATATACACCCATTTCAATTCCTTCCATGTTGGACTTCTCTCATTTTGTAATTCTGCTTCCTAACATTCATTTTTAAGACTTAATACAATGTGGAAAGACATCCCTCTCTAAAAATTCCAAGAATTTAAGAGATTTTCTTCCAGGCTTTTTTGTGGGCAAAACATTTACAACTGGTATAACTAAAATAGTATTTATGACAAGCTGAAGCTTGAAATGTGGAAAAATAAGACGGCAAAGCAATGATGTGGACGTGACCTCTACCCAGGTGATGAGAACTGTTTGTGCACCATGAGCCGCGCTTTACCTCTAAGAAGATGCCGAGGGAGGTGGCAGAGCGGTTGAGCTCTCCTCCGCAGACACTGGGGCAGATTCTTTCCACTAACTCAGGCATAGGGTGGCTGCCAGAAGTCCTGGGGTTAATGGCCAGTCATAACCGCATAAAGGGACAAGTGACTGAGTCTGGAGAGAGGTTTTCCGAGTGCTTACTAGGGAGCAAGTCTGTCCTGGAGAAGACGGCACTAGTGGGGGAGGCAGGCGACAGTTGCCACATCAGCTTCCCTGTGCCAACAGCTACTAGTGCACCTGCTTTAGAAGGACATCAGGCAGCAGGTGCCCAGATGAAGCCCACTCGTCCCAGAGAGATGGCATTGCCCCTGACAGCCAACCGTGTCCTTACGAATCACCTCTGCAATCTGCTTCTGTGAGCACCATCAGACTCTCTGTATCCATAATTGCCCAAATGTGCAAATAGTTATTAAAACATTGATTAAAGAAAACCAACAACCATTTATCATCAGGGAAGAGCAATTGTTAACTGCTTTTATCCGGGCAGAGTTCTTCATGGGAAGCCTGAAAATGCCCCAATCACCCACTGTGTGTTCTGAGCTGTAACGGTTCTGCAGTACAATCAGGCCCAGAGGTGCTCACTGTCATCTGTGGTGGGGAGCTGGAGGAAAACTCAGCCTCTGAGCCTGCAGACCCCATTTCTAGATGTTTCTCCTCCCTGCCTCCTTGGCCAGGCCAGAAAAGGAGCCTCCAGCAGAAGGAATCTTGGAAGGAAGCACAATCTCCAGTCTATGTTCCTTGAACTTTGTTATGTTGGTTTTTTTTACCCCTCAAGTTTACTTGACCATTTGTGCAAAATACCATCCCAATAATTTCTGTTTTAGTTACTCCCCACAACCACCCTATGTGCTGTCAAGTGGAAAAACAGAATCATAAGGGCCTAAAATTAGGATCCCAAATAGAAGAAATAAAACCGAAAACACAATTCTTTGTCCTTCATTGCTTTTGCTGGAATCCAATCTTTCTTTATCGATGGCCCATTGCCTTTCTTATATTAGAAATTCCTCCTCCCCACAAACTTGGATTCCATTTCTGCACCAAAGTTATTAGTTCTGTTTTCCTCTAGACGTGGTAATGGCTGGATGTCATCCCTCTCGAGTGGCTGCTCTTGTCACTATGCAGCCCTCTGTGGGCTCTCAGGGTGCTCAGCGGCTTTTAAACAGTTTCTTAGGGATGCAGGCAGTCAGGTGGGAGATGAGCTCCCAGCGCACCAGGCCACCATCAAATAGGCATTGGGGTGTCTTGACTGTCACCAAGCTCAGAGTACTTGTCTGCTGTTTCCTGGAAGGGCAGCATTGCCACTGTGAAGTGTGGACCTGTCCTATCGCACATGGTGGCCACTGGCCACATGGGGCTCTTGAGCACACAAAATGTGGGTAGATTTTGAAAACTTAATATCAAAAAAAAGGAGAATGGAAGATATCTCAATACTCTTTTAAGTGTCGATTACATTTCGAATGATAACACTTCGAATAATTCAGTTAACTAAAAAATATTATTAAAGTTAATGTCCCCTGTTTCTTGTTACTGCTATGAAGTAGCTGTTGGAAAATGTTATGAGACACGTGTGGCTTGCATTTGGGACTCATATTATATTTCTAAAGGACAGCGCTGTTTTAAGCAATCACAAACATTCACTGGAGTCAGAGGAACGTCTATTTAAATTACTCTGGGTGGCTATGAGGGAGGCAGTCCCCCAATGTGGGCAGCACAAGCCCTCACGTGGCACAGCCTCTGGCGTTTTCTGGTCTGTTTGTTTCAGAGCCCTGAGTCGAGAGCCCTCTCTTGTTTACACTTTTCTCAGTGGTACAGGAATGAATGAGGAAAAATGTAGAGAGAGAGGTACCAGTCACTCTGGGCCCCCGACACCCCCGGACACCACGCCTAGTTTGGGCTCCTGTAGTTTCCTTTTCAATCACCAGTTTCTGAAATAGTGCCACTTCTCCTGGCCTCTGCCCGCCATCCCAATCCAGTGCCATCCATCAGGCAACTCACGTCCTTTGCATCTTTTGAAATCCAGCTTAGATTTGTTTTCTCCAGACAAGACCATCATCAAGATTACTCTCCCTTGATCCTCTCCCAGGCTCATGGTCCCTTGGGCCCTCACAAAGTCAGTTTATACATCACAGCAGTGGTTCTCAAGTGGGGGGGTTCCCCCAGGGGACATTGGCGATGTGGGGAGATAATTCTGTTGTTATCATGCTAGTGGGTAGAGGGCAGGGATTTAGCCAAGCATACACCCTGCAATACACGGGGTGAGCCCCGGAACTGTGTCTGGCGACAGTGCAGAGGTCGTAGCCCTGCCTCACAACAACCTGTGGCCCTTCTGCTCAGTGCCAGCCCTCCGGCTCGAGTTCCTCTGAGTCTTCCATAGCGCTGGGATTAACATAGACTGATTAACTGGTAGTGATTAATATTCTAACTAAACAGCGTCCCAAGATCATCTTCCTTTAAATGTCTGGGATATGTCATCACAAGCTAAAAAAATAGCCACATAAATATTTGAAATATTCTTTGCTCTTTGAGAGAAAAATGCAGAATTCTCTTTGTAGTCACCAATCAATAGATTGTTCACCCACAAGACAGATGGTTGCTGCTGTAAGGAGGGGCTGGGGGCTCAGACAGCCCTGAAGACATCCAGACACAATTATTCAGGCAAACGGCCCACTCGTGTCCCACTGCATGTCTGCATTCTCGTCTGAGAACTTTACCTCTGCGCTGGCATTCACGGGATCAGTATCGGATATGACAGCAAAATCTCATCATCTTCATCTAAGAGGAAAAATATCTTCTTTCCCCCCAGAATGGAAGGAGCATTGAGAACGGTACATCCAGGTGGCACCTGTAGCTCAGTGGGTAGGGTGCCAGCCACATACCGGGGCTGATGGGTTCGAACCTGGCCCGGGCCTACTGACCAACAATGACAACTGCAACAAAAACAACAAATAGCTGGGTGTTGTGGCAGGTGCCTATAGTCCCAGCTACTTGGGAGGCTGAGGCAAGAGCATCGCTTAATCCCAAGAGTTTGAGGTTGCTGTGAGCTGTGACACCATGGCACTCTACTGAGGGTGACATAGTGAGACTCTGTCTCAAAAAAGAAGAAAAAGAAAGAAAAGAAAAAGGTTCATCCAAATGATCTAAAAATTGATGTTTGGCCACAGGTGCAAAAAAACAGGGGCCCTACAAAAGACCACCTGGAACTGTCACCTGGTGTGTCAAAGGCCTCTCCTAAAAAAAATGAAAACTGAATATAGGGGAGAGAGGACCCCATGCTCCCATTTGCCCAGTATTAACATGCAGGTGTTGTGCAAAGACCCATAACTTGCCTGGGAGTTTACATACAGAGCAGGTGACTAAGCCCCAAACTGACTCTGCCCAGTAGCCAAGAAACCGCTGATAAGATTCACAGGCATCCTTGTGTTGTTCTTAGCAACCCTAACCCTCCCCACGAGGTAACTGGCCTCACAGCGAAGCAGGGAACAGCTGCACCCCAAATGCCCATGCTTTATTTTCAGGCTGGAAAAGCCTAGAAGTTTTTCAAATGATCTAAAACAAAACAGACACGATGGATAAATCTCAGAGATTCTAATAACGACTTAGGCCCAATTCTTTGTAAATTCATGCTGTCCAGGATGGGAGCCACTAGTCCTATGTGTCTATTCTGCTGAGCACTTGAAATGCGGCTGGTCTGAGCGGGAGTGCACTGCATGTGAAACACACACCAGATTTCGTAGACTTAGTACAAAAAATGTAAACTATTACCTCAGTGCTTTTTTTTACATTGAATACATATTGAGATGATAATGTTTTGGATATACTGGGTTAAATAAAATGTAATATTAAAATTAATTTCATTTGTTCCTTTTTTCCTTTTTTTTTGAGACAAGGTGGTCTTGTTCTTCCTCGCAGGCTGAAGTGCAGTGGCAGGATCACAGCTCACTGCAGCCTTTAATCCTGGGCTCAAGCAGTCCTCCCTCCTCAGCCTCCTGAGTAGCTAGAACTACACGGGGGAGCCACCACAGCCACCTAATGTTTTTTCTTTTTTGGAGAGAGGGGGGTCTTGCTATTTTGTCCAGGCTGGTCTCAGGCTCCTGGCCTCAAGCAATACTTCTGCCTCAGCATCCCAAAGTGCTGGTATTATAGGTGTGAGTCACCCACCCAGGGTCTTTCTTACTTTTTAAATGTTACTGTTGGAACATCTGCAATCACACCTGTGGCTTGCATTTTGTTTTTAGCAGACAAGTCGCTTGGCAATGCTCCAAGTGTGTGACACGGGGGTTCTGCGCAGCCTGCAGGAGATCAGCCTATCTCTATTCTACTGTTCCTATTGAGTGTAAAGAACAGCTCACACATTCACTTACTCAAGGATACCTGGACTTCAGATTTCCTTCCCTGAAGGAAAATAAAGAGATGTTTTCAGGGCATACTCTCAATTGCGATAAACAACTCATCTCCTTGGACTTCTGTTTTCTCTTATAAAGTGTTATCTCCAGTTTCCAAATAAATGGTCTTCACTTCTGCCCATCTATATAAGTCAAATTTTTCTTACAGGAGCCTTGGAAAGGAAATGTGGGTAAATGAAAATTGTGAGTTTCCTCACCAAACATCGTAGGAAGAGCCTTCATGGGCCTGCCCACTGTCCTCCCAGGTGGCCCTGCCTTCTGTCCTCTCTGTCCTGGAGCCTGAGTGTGACTATAAGTGATGCCCAGTGCCACCCACATGAACTTTGGATGACACAGCAGGCATTGCTGACCGTGGTCTTAACCTCAGCACTTATCTACCAGAAACACAAAATGAACAGTTACTGTATCTCTCCTATTACTGAGACATAAGTTTTCCAGGGCACAGAAGGGAAGGGAGATAGCACCCCCAAAAGCAGCTATTGGCCCCCTATGCCACCATGCATGATTGATTCTAAAGGAGGCTGAGAAAGGTCACTCAGAAAGTAAATGGTGAGTTAGTTTCATCATAAAAGAATTTCAAAGGCGCATTATGTTGGCATATGAAACTTCCATAGTGTCACAGACCTGTGCATGGACAGGAAGCTGGCACCTCAACAAAGTCCTGGGTTCACAGAGGGCGTGAGCACAGACTGAGCCAAGGGCACCTGTGGGAACGAAGATTCCCTCCGGGACCACACTCTGGTCCAGCTGCCTGTCAATGGTCATTCTGATTTGGGGGGCTTTGCTGTTCATTCATCATTGTCCAATTTTGGCTGAAATCTTGCTAAATCAGGTTAGCCAGAGCTCCCACACCCACCCCAACCCCCAATATCTGATCCAGTTCCTGGCCCAGTGACTGGTCATCCTGGCCCTGCCTTCAGCCAGAATCCTGATAGGGCGATTTGGCCAGAAGCCCCTTGACCCCTGGTGTTTCCTACACAGCTTTCTACTTGCTGACCCCACCTAGCTCCTTGGCTACATGTCCCCTGGTTGTATTTGGAGTTGAGCTCAAGGTCCCTTCCCTACTGCAGAAGCCCCTTGTACTGTCCCTATAACCTTTGCTGGTCTCCCTGAGGAAAGTTGTCTTAGCACTTTAACAAATGTCACAAGGAGGTTTTTCCTTTACCAATGACAAGATAATCAGGGTCACTATGAGCCTGTGGCCTGGCAAGTGTCAGCCACAAAAACCACGCAGGTGTTTAACAGGGAGCCAAGTATGGGACAGCCTCCCAGTTGGGTAAAGGATAAGCTCTCCCTGAGAGCATCACGGAAGGGCCTCTGGCTGCAGCACCTGCTCTCCTGTCCCCCAGGACCACCTGCTCAGCCTCCTCCAGCTCTTCCCAGCCACACTCTCTCCCACCCTGTCCTCTCCTGGGCCCATTTCCGCTGTGATCCTGGAGTCTTTGTGCCCTTTTGTTCCTCAGCTGCTTTTCATGCTACCTCTGCTTTTGTGATAAAAATGCCTCCCACTTCCTGAGCACAAAGATCCCGCTCCTGCCCTAATTAACTTCCTCAAGGGGCTTTCTCTCCTGAAAAGCCAGTCTCTGCCTCCCACCCAGGGCACCCTGCACAGTGGGCAGGTCACCTGCAGAGCCAATTTCCCCCAACAGGGCCCCCTACAGGGGTTGCTGGATGAAGTAAGGGCCTTATCCCGGGCTTCCCTCTAAAATCTTACTGACAACTGATTCATTCCCTCACTCACAGGAGCTACTGTTCCATCATCTCGCTTATCCTCCCAAAGCCACCAGTTAAAGTACTAATGATAATAATAATCCAGTGAGTCATTTAAACATCTTTCTTACTCTGCAGTACCCACGGTTTACTTGTTGCATTTACATGGTGTACACACAGCTTTGCATTCTAAAATTAATAGAAGTTGTAATTCCTTCTGTTTAAACAGTTGAAGACTAATCCTCTGAAGGGTTAATAGGTTCCCAGATGTTCATAATCAAGCTAAGAGAAAGAAGGGTTTATCTCTAGAAACATGGAATGATTGTGCCAGAACGGATCTTTGCACACAGTAGGCCTATTTTACAGATACTAAAATTGAGGCCCAGAGAAGTTGACACACTTCTCTACGTCACACAGAAACTGGAATTGTTGGGATTCAGGCCCAGTCAGTTTAGCTACAGATCCTGTATCATAACCATACATTTTACTCATAGTAAAAACATATGCAGATGTTGAAAATTGTGAAGGCCTATCCATAGAGAAGGTATTTATTGATACAGTTACACATATATTTAATAGGTAATCATAAAGAATAAGATGCCACTTAACCCCCAGGCAGCCCACAGACAGAGGTTATTGGATTGAATGCTCCGAGTAAATGACTTGGTAGCCAGCCAAAGTCCTGAAAAGATGCCAGTTCTGGGAATTTAAGTGGAGAAGAAGCAGATACTGACTGCGTGGTAGGGGAAGGTTACTGGGTGGGAAGTGGGAAGGGCCTAGGGCTGAGCTTCTCAGCTCTCATGTGACTCATTTGTGATCTTGTTAAAATGCAGATTCTGATTTAGTGGAGGGGGAGATGAAATTCTAAAATTTCCAGGGTAACACTGATGCTGTAGTCCAGGGACCTTACTTTGAGTAGCGAGGATTCAGAGACTCAGTATCAGAAATAAAAGTCAGCCAGTTGGGCAGTGCCTGTGGCTCAAAGGAGTAGGGCGCTGGCGCCATATGCTGGAGGTGGCGGGTACAAACTCAGTCCCAGCCAAAAATAAATAAATAAATAAAATAAAATAAAATAACAAAAGTCAGCCAGTTGTGGTGCTCATACCTGTTATCCTAGCACTCTTGGAGGTTGAGGCTGGTCAACTGCTTGAGCTCAGAAGTTCAAGACCAGCCTAAGCAAGACCCCATCTCTACTAAAAATAGAAAAACTACCCTGGTGTTGTGGCAGGCCCCTGCAATCCCAGATAGTTGGGAGGCTGAGGCAGGAGGATCACTTGAGCCCAAGTCTTTGAGGTTGCTGTGACCCGTGATGTCACAGCACTCTGGCACTCTGCCCAGGGTGACAGAGTAAAATTGTGTTTCAAACAAGAAAGAGGCTCAGCACCCATAGCTCAGTGAGTAGGGCGCTGGCCACGTACACTGGGCTGGTGGGTTTGAGCCCAACTTGGGCCTACTAAACAACAGTGACAACTATAACCAAAAATAGCCAGGCATTGTGGCGAGATCCTGTAGTTCCAGCTACTTGGGAGGCTGAGGCAAGAGAATCACTTAAGACCAAGAGTTTGAGGTTGCTGTGAGCTGTGACACCAGGGCACTCTACCTAGGGCGAGACAGCGAGACTCTGTCTCAAAACAAAAAACAAAAACCCAAGATGAAGGGGGAAGAGGAGTTGGAGGGGAGGGGGAGAGAATGGGTAGAGGGAGGGTAATTGGTTGGACCACTCCTATGGTGCATTTTACAAGGGTACATGTCAAATCTACTAAGTGTAGAGTACAAATGTCTTAACACAATAATTAAGAAAGTATGGTGAAGTCTGTGTTAACCAGTTTGTTTTAAGTATTTCAAATTGTATATAAAACTAGCACATTGTACCCCATAGATGCATTAATGTACACAGCTATGATTTAATTTAAAAAAAAGAAAGAAAGAAAGTCAAACAAGAGGTTTTTATAGCAGCTGCACTTGGAGCCAGACTCCATGCCAGGGTCTCAGGCCTGTCGCTGATTAGCCCTGCGAACGTGGTCCTGTCTCCCAGCTTCAGTTTACTCATCTGTGGACTATAAGGGGATTGTCCGGGATGGCATCCATGATCGTGCGGTTCCTTTAAGCTGGAATGCTCTAGATGCAGAACACTGCAGTGGGCTAGCACTCCTGGAGAAAGGGAGGCGGGTCTAGGAAGCTGGTGCAGCCCAGGCTAGGTACCAGTGGGCCTCGAGGTTTCATTTCTATGCTCCAGACCACGTGCGCTTTCTGCTGACCATATTCTTAGCCATGGCCCGATGGTCCGTCCTTCTCAGGCCTCTTGCTGCTGAACTTCCCCTCGCTGCAGCCTCTGTGTTCCCTGTTCTCTTGGGGTGACCTTTCCCTCACCTCAGTTGTGTCATCATCCTCCCCACATCCCTGGCCTTGTATACAAGAACTGATCATAATTACAGTACGTTCCATTTTTCTGCAAAGCACATCAACATTGCTCTGTTCCATCGCAGTGCTGACTTGACACAAACTCTAAGTAAAGTGACAACCGTGGAGAGAGAGGGAGGACTGAGATTTCCTCTTCTGTAAAATGAAGTCATCTATTGTCTTTTAGGGAGGAGGTCACCGATTCTACAGAAGAGACTTCCGATCTGTACACACGTACAGATGTGTTAGTCAAGTCCTGAACTATATAAAGAGGGACCCTAGGATGAGAAATACCGCAGTCAGCAGAGTGCCTCTGAGGCTGAGAATTAAGAATCCCAGGCTCAGTGCAGTGTGAGCACAGAAGTGTGATCTCATCAAGTTAAACACCCCCTCCTCTCTCCATTTCTCTTCCTGTAAGAAAGAAAATGCCACTTGCCACCCACGAGCTATCCGGAAGATGGAGAAAAAATATTTTGCAAAGGGTATCGGCTGAGATGGTTCTCTACAGCCATGGCTGCCAGTGTCCACCCCAGTCACTGTACAGTGCCTTGCTCAGCGTCAGAGACAAGGGAACACCTCGGCATCAGACACTGGTTTCACTTCCAGCACGTGGTACATCCCCGCAAGTTCAGATTTTTATAGGAAGAATCTTTTAGGTTCCTGTGAGCGTGCATATCCCTTCAAGTCCTATGGAAAAACGACATCTCTGCCCCTTCCTTCCTGCAAAACTAGACCCTTCCAAACCTGTGGTATTTCCCCAAATACCATCATTTTGAGTTGTGACATCTGGTTTTCAGCTCCCCCAGGCTGGGGATTCCTTTTTTAAAGAGACAATCAGAAATTGAGACATTCAGAGCTGCCACCTGGTATCTGTGTAGGAGACTCAGTCCACCCCGCCCCGGTAGCAATACACACTCAGGGGTGTCCAGTCTTTTTTTTTTTTTTTTTTTCTCTTCTACACACTGGAAGAAGGGTTGTCTTGGGCCACACATTAAATACACAAACACGAAAGCTGATGAGCAGAAAACGGGTCTGTGCGTCATTTGGGGGATGTCTGATATGATAAATAAGCAAACTAGTCTTCCTATCACCCTTGTGCAGCCCTGGGCTATATAGGTTGGACATCCCTGCATGAATTTAGCATTTTCCTCCAAACAAAGAATCTGTACATTTTGATTCCTAGGATGCTATTTTCTTCAGAAGCTTTTGTGTCTTCAAGGAGTTATTTCAGACATGGTGGGACTTCCCTGCCCACCCACGTCACAAACATCACAGGACATCTAGACGCAGTGAGATTCCCACTGGACAAAGGCCTCTATGCCTCTAGGAAGCTCAAGAAGGAGTTAAATTGTCTGGAGTTTTGCTGCAGTTCTTCCTTCTCTACCCTCCAGGGCCCAGGATTTAGGAGCCAGGCCCTCTAGCCCTGGCTTGTCTCCTTCTGAGCCCATGGATGTGCTGGGGACAGCAGCAAATAGGACAGGAAATGGAGGGCTGGTGACCCTGGCAGTCTTGGGGGAGAGAGGACTCAACTGATGGGAAAGGGAGGTGCTCCCTGATCCCAGGAGTTGAGAAACCTCCCCCCTGCTCAGGGTCTGGCTCCCCAAGGCCACAGGAGGCAGGCAGGCTGGGCAGTGGTTAAGAGCAGAGGGCCTGACATCAGATGGACTTGCACGCATGGACTCCCAGCTCCGGCCAAATCACATTTGGCAAATCAATTTCCGTTGGAGTGCTGACTTCCTCATAAATAAAACAGGGATGTTAACAGTGTCTAAATGTCACAGAGCGGCTGCCATGAGTATTTAATGAGATAATGCGTGGAAAGTGCGTAATATGACGCCTGCACAGCAGAGACGCTGACAGCTCCTAACGTCAGCCTGCCTGTCCGTGCTGGCCCAATCAGATGCATACTCAGAGCCTCAGGGAGAACCCTGAGAATGTTTCATTACATGGGCACAGGTAAATGCTCATGCTGGTGCCTGGAAGAAGAACTTCAAAAGCTAATGAGGTGGCGTCATAATAACTCTGGCAGGAACAGGGCAGAAAGCAGCAGGGAGAGAGGACGGAAGGCAGAGAGGACTCTCACACTGGCAGGTGTAATTCAGTTCTGAGCAGCGCTCTGGGGCCTCATCAAATGTTCATGAGCTGCTGAAATGATCACTGCAAATACAAACCATGCAAAGGATACATTGTGGTGATTTTGGAGGTGAGTAAGGAGATGGAAATAAAAATCAGGGAAAATGGTCAGAAAATGTCTCCGTCTGAAAAGAAAACTGGCAAAAAGCAACCAGGTCAGGGACCTGTGATGCCTGCCTTGTCTACTCTCCCAACTTTGGTGGGGGGTGGGACTGAATGTACCGTCCATTGAGCAGAAAGGACAATGAGTTCACCATAGGCAAAGTGACAGAGATATGTAGAGAAGATTCAGTCGCAGGTCAATCACCACCAACGGACTATTCATCAGGCAAAAATAAATTACATGGAAGATTTAAACACAGGTCAATCGCAACCAACAGACTCCTCTTCAGCGAAAACAAATTAAACCATCAAATGTTAAGGTACTTTTACAGTGAATATTAACAACAGAAATAACCAAAACAAAATTAAACTAAAAATGGCTAAAAAAGAAAAACCCCAAACAGCAAAAAACAAAATTTCACAAGCTTAAAAAAATCAATAAAAAGTGTTAATAGAAATAATAGTTTTATAAAACATTCATAATGGCAAGTTTCATAATATAAAAAGGCCAATCGGTAAAAAAAATCTTAGTTGTAAATTTTACACAAAGAAGAAATTACTCTAATAAAAGTAGTTTTAGTAAAATAAAAATGGAAATGGGAAAAAATTGGGAATAGTTTAACTGTGAAATAGAGAAAATTGATTACGGTTTTAAATTGGCTTATAGAGTGTTTTCCTCAGAGTGTATTTTTCTCAACAAAAATCCATTAGTGTCATTAAAATTCCAATTAAAATGTTTCTACTTTTAAACACAGAATTAAGATGTCTATGTGGGAAAAATTCCAGCAACTCAAACTAGTGGGTCAAAACCTCCTATGGTCATAAAAACCTTCCTGGCAAAGGCTCTATCTAGGATGGGGTAGGGCTATGCTGCCTGCAAGTGGAGGGTTTTCCCAGGATCAGAAATTGCTGTATCATGTTTCTTAAAAATCTCATCTAGAGGGTGTCTGTTTCAAGGCTTGGTGCCCATAGCACAGTGGTTACGGCACTAGCCACATACACCGAGGCCAGTGGGTTTAAACCCCGCCCTGGCCAGCTAAAGCAACAATCACAACTACAACAACAACAACAACAACAACAAAATAGCCAAGCATTGTGACGGGCGCCTGTAGTCCCAGCTACTTGGGAAGCTGAGGCAGGAGAATCGCTTAAGCCCAAGAGTTTGATTTTGCTGTGAGCTGTGATGTCACAGCACTTTACCGAGGGCAACATAATGAAAATCTGTCTCAAAAAAAAAGGACTACTTTAGGAAATAACAAAAGATAAAATTAACTGTTAGCAATGGTCATTTGTTCTATGTGCTACAAGAGCAATTTCTGGATGATGAGAATTTGACCAAAGGTGGAGAGAGAGGAAGGAGCGTGGGGAGGGAGAGGGAAGGAGACGGAGAGGGAGGGAGAGAAGGAACGTTCCTGGCAAGCACCCGCCTTGTCTAGGGAAGTGGAGTTCTTCCTACTCCGCAGAAAGTGTGAGTGCAGGCAGTGATTCTTCAGAGTCTGCCACAGCACAAGGGAAAAATTTTAAAGACCTCTCAGCTTCCTTTGATCTGATCCCACCCTCACCAAGCAAGTTCCATCTCTTACTTTAGTACCCGGGTCACTGTGACTTGGGAGACGGCTGCCCAGTAACTAGCCCTGCTTTGGGGGCCATTTTGGCTCCTGCCTCCAAGTTGTCTACCCTGGTCTTGGTGCCCTCAGGATGTTGGAGGGTGGGAAGAGATGGCTGGTGTGGAATGGGAGATAGGGAGGTGGCCTGTTGCTTTCCTAGACACGGATCGGGGAAAGGTCGATCCCTGATAGACATTAAGTGCATTGATCCTGCGATTTCTCGTACAGCATCCTGCCATTTTTTTCTAAGCCCAAGGCAGTGCTTCCTATCTGATCATCCTTGGGTGAACTGACAAAATTAGGTTTCTGAAACTGAAGTTTCCTAGCAAGCCTCAGTGACCCCAGCTGCCCCGGCCCCCTGCTGCTGGTCTTTGCTGTCTTTTTAGCGGCAACCTAAGTCGTTGGGAACATTCCTTCAGAAGAAAGAAGTGTGAGGAGTTTTTAGAGCCCTGCATCAATCTCTGAAGCTCAGAGCCCCCCTCCTCCCCACCTACTCCTCTCAGAAGCCTGAAGATGCGGGAAGCTGATCCTTGGCAAATCTTCAGTAAATTACTCAGATGGCTGATTCCAAGAGGCCATTATGGGTTTGCATAAGTAAGAGATACGCAACAGATAATTATAATTAATAACCCTAATAATACAACGTTTCTAAATCTAATTTTTAATTTTTCTTTCTTTAGTCAGATAGCACCACATAAATGTGTTAAGATTTCACTGAAATATAATCTTATTTTCCAAAGCCAAGTCATATACAAGAGAACTCCTTATGAAGAGTCAGACCAGCGAGGGAGCATCCCCAGCCTGCCTGCCCCTGAGTGCCTTCTCCAGTGTTGGGGGCCGAGATGGGTGGTGTCCAGCTGAGTAGGCAGGCAGTGGCCTCAGAGACACTGTCCTAGCCCTGCCATTTGTTCCTGCCACACTGCAGGTAGCTTTATATGAGCACCTGTGTTTGTAAAAGGTGAAGAGAGAACTGGATGGAAAAGGGGGAGCATTAAACCCCCCGCAAACAACAAACTACCATTCACCCTCTACAACGTTCCAGGCTTCCCCCAAATCTCTAACCCTGACCGGAGCCTCACTAGACACATACTATTACTCCTATTTCACAGATCTGAATAGTGGGCCATGGCATTGAGGACAGAGTGGGACCGGTCAGTCACACAGCTAGAGGATGGTGAGTGGGGGATTCAAACCCACACTAGGTGTCTACAAATCCCTCTTCCTCCTGTTCCTTCTGCTTCTCCTGCCCCATCTATCTTTCTCTCCATCTCTTCCCCTCCTCCTCCTCCCCCATCCCCGGCTTTATTGAGCTCTGACTTATATGCCATAACCCACTGGAAATGCGCAATTCCATGACATTTAGGGAACTCACTGCATTGTATTACCGTCACCTAACTTTGGACCATGTCCACCGTGCCAGCAAGCCCTGCATTCCCACCTCCTAATCAATCAGTCCATTTTCTGTCTCTAAAGATTTGTCCTTTTTGGACAAAAAGCAATCACACTATCTGCATATGTCATTTTTCTCCATCTGACTTCTTCACTGGGTCCACCGTCTTTAAGGCGCAGCCCTGTTGTAGCAGGTGTCGGTACCTTACCCTTCTCACTGCTGAACAGTATTCCTTTGTTTGGATACTGCATGTGCATGGTCAGTTCATCTTTTGATGGACATTTGTGTGGTTTCCAGATTGGGGCTACTATGTATAATGATGCTGTGACTATTCAGGTACAAGTCTTTGTGTGGAGGTAAGTTTTCATTTCTCTAGATCACATGGTACCTAACTGTGTTTAACTTTTGAAGGAATTTTGAGAAACTATTTTCCAAAGTGGATGTACCATCTTACATTACCACCAGTAACATATGAAGGTTCTAGTTTCTCCACATCCTCACCAGCATTGGTCATTGTCAGTATTTTTTGATTACAGACATTCTAGTGGGTGTGAGTGGCATCTCAGGGTGGTTTTGATCTGCATTTCTTTACCTAAAGATGTTGAGGAGCTTTTCATGTGCTTATTGGTCATTCATGTATCTTATTTGATATAACAGACTTAAAAAAAAGTCTGTTCCTACTTTTGCACTGCTGGTGGGATCGCAAACTAACACAACCTCTATAGCAGCAGTTCCCAACCTGTGGGTCTCAACCCACAGGAACCGTATTAAAGGGCCATGGCATTAGAAAGTTGAGAACCACTGCTCTATAGAAAGAAGTATGGAGAATTCTCAAAGAACTGAAAGTTAACCTTCCATTTGATCCTGCAATTCCATTACTAGGTATCTACCCAGAAGAAAGACATTTGCACTACAATGTTTATTGCAGCTCAATTCACAATTGCCAAGACGTGGAAGCACGCCAAGTGCCCCACAATCCATGAATGGATTAACAGCCTGTGGTATATGTACACCGTGGAGTATACTTGTCAGCCATAAGAAAAGATGGAGACTACATCTTTTGTGTTCCTTTGGATAGAGTTGAAACACATTCTTCTCAGTAAAAGTATCTCAAGAATGGGAAAAGAAGTATCCAATGTATTCAATACTCATATGAAACCAATATATAAAAAACATGCCCACATGAGAAAAAACACAAGTATAGTTTAGCAAGGGGAAGGAGAATGGTGAACGGGTGACTGGAGGGATCTCACCTAATGTGCACAAGGTGAGTGTGCTCAGTATGCCCCCAGGATGAAGGGCTCAACCTCAAAGTGAACCTTCTCTTAGAAAGGAAACAATGGACTCGGCGCCTGTGGCTCAAGTGGCTAAGGCGCCAGCAACATACACCTAAGGTGGCAGGTTCGTATCCAGCCCCGGCCGGGTGCAACCAAAAAATAGCTGGGTGTTGTGGCGGGCACCTGTGGTCCCAGCTACTTGGGAGGCAGAGGCAGGAGACTCGCTTGAGCCCAGGAGTTGGAGGTTGCTGTGAGTTGTGATGTCATGGTAGTCTACCCAGGGGGACAGCCTTAGGCTCTGTCTCAAAAAAAAAAAAAACAAAAAAGAAAGGAAACAATGTAACCTAAACATTTATACCCTCCTATCAATCTTTAAAAGACAAGTCTGTTCCTGATAACTAACTTTTGGTCACATTGGTTTTTCCTGTTTTTCTATATTTTGTTTCACTGATGGCCTCTCTACACTTTATTGTTTCTTTAGTACTGCTTGCTTTTAATTTCACTTACTCTTCTTTCAATCGTTTCCTAAGATGGAAACTTAGTTACTGTTTTTTTTCTAAGTTTTACCCCTCATAAAGAGAAGTGGCTGGTTTTTTTTGCGGCTTGCCCTGGGGGAACTTTGGAATTCAGGCTGGAGATGGGAGCGGCCCCCAAAAGGAGGCCAGGGATCCCACTGCCGTCACCCAATGTTCCTTAGTCTTTCTTGAATACCACTTCTCAATTCGGCCAAATTCCAGAACCATGAAATGGTGGTTTCTGAGCATTTTGTTTAGCTTTACCACTGCTTTTTGTGGAGGAAATACACCAATCTGCTCACTTCTGGCCTGCCAACGTCCTGCCTCTGAAGCCCCCTTCTTTCCTGAAAGGAAACAAAGTTCTGGGCTCACCCTTTCTCACAGGATTGATGCCTTTGGGGCTACAGAGCACAGCTGGTTTAAAAAAAAATATTTAAGTTGAAAGATAGTGCTCAGAGGTTATTAACTTCAGCAAAAACAACAGAAATGTACTTGAATAAGTTCCATCCGGCTCAGTTTCTTCAATACTTATAAGGAGGACAGGAAATTGTGCCGCTTAGAATGTGAATTTGTAACAGCAAATTCTGATGCACCCTTTATCCTCCACTGTGCAGGAAGGCAGACCTGTTCCTGATCTTGCTGACTTTGCAGGGGTTCCTTGTACTCCCTGGGAGGGGGGGGGTCATTGCAAAAAACTGTGTATCACCCCCAATCTGGCTGCTGGGCCCTTGCCCCGAGCAGAGGATTTTTGAGCTCCATGGTGATATAAGGCAGGCATAGACTGTGTAGTTTCTGTAGCTCCAGCTCTATTCCTTGGAGGAAAATGGGCCTGATCTTCCTCCCTCTCGCCAGTGACATGACTCACTAAATAAACGAGGGCTGAGACCTGCACATCTGGGGTCTAGGCTCCAGCTCTGCCATTTTGGCCCATTTAAGCCCCTCTTTGGGGCTTTGTTTCCTTATTAACAAATCAAGTTTTCCGTATGAGGTTGCTTGGATGTGAGAGATGCAGTAATAGACATAAGGGGTTCCAAAAAGTGATTAAAGTGCTATAAAGTGTAAGGCTTTAAATCATGAATTGGTGTGCCCGTCTGGGAATCCCCAGATGCACAGGCTAAGACAGAGGCTGCCCTTCCAGTGCGGCTCTTCCTCCCCTCCTTCCCTCAGGGCACAAGACAGCTGCCGTCTACCAGACAACACCCCTGACTCCCACTTTACTGCTCCCCTCCCAGGCGACACAGATGGAGGAGGAAGACAGATCCTAAGAGAAGGATGCAGTGGTTCTTTAGCCCTCCAGGAAGGGTAAGACCAGAATAGACACAATCTAGCAAGATCCACAGCTGTGCCTACTTACACTGCAGATAAGGGGATCTCTAGAGCTTTAGGAGAGGCTGCAAGGGAAGTCCAGAGGATAGGAGGAAAACTGGGAGGGACATGTCTCTGCCAAGTGATTTTTCAGGCTTAAACTTTATGTTCACACTAAGTCATCACAGCCCCTCTGTTGTTCTTGCAAAATTTATCAGTGCTCCGCAGCAAAGCTATGTGTTCACAACTGCAAACTTTTAAGAGCGAGAAAAAGCTTTCTTTTTAATTAAAGACTTTAAAAGTTTGTTTTGTCAGGGATTAGGATCTGTTTCAATATCTTCAAAATGAGTTATAACATTTTAGCCTAGGGTTTTAATACCTAAGGAAGAATGGAGCTGTTCATTTCAATATATATGATACGTATGTTTGTCACACCCACATAAAGGAAATTCTGGATTCCAGGTTGGGTCAATGAACAGCAGAGTGAGATGTAACCTCTCCTAGTTTTACGTTGTGGAAACTAGTTAAGCTACAAGGACTGAGAAGGGAACAAGAGAGGAGCACCTGAGACAGCAGACCCCCCAGGACAGAGGCTCCTCAGCAGGGCACACTGGACACTGGGTTTCAGAGTGGGCTGCAGTCCCTGTCTCCAGGGCAGCCATCCCTCCAGTCCCTGCAGCCTCACCTCGACCTCCTTACACCCCACCCCCTTTTCAGGTCATCCTGCAACTGCCCAACAGAATAAAGACTCATGGCCTCCTTCCTTCCCAGTCACTCTTCAGGGCCAGCCAGGCCCTGTGCTTCCTGCACGGGCCCCTGGCCGTCCCTCCACTCTGTGGCTGAGCGCAGGCGGAACCGACCGAGGCTAAGGGCAGACCTGCAGTTACCTATTTGCCTTTCCAGGTCTGCGGCTTCATCGGGCGTGGCTCGCGGGAGGACTCCAGGGTCACTGAAGCTGGTGCGGAGCAGGGTCCCCATCACGAAGAAGAACAAGATGCCACCAACCACAGGGATGGCGGGGGTGATTTTCACCGCTAGGTACGGACAGCTGTCAACAGAGTGAGAAGGCAGGAGGGGAGAAAGAAGCAAACACCACGTTAGGAATCAACAGTCAGCAGCCCGTACTTTCTAAGAAGCCAAAAGTGCATCTGAAGGAGTCACACTGATTTCCATTAAAAGTTCATCCCCACCAAGGATTTCCTTGTGGGGAAGTCTGTGCTCTCTCTCTCTCAATTTACCCTTGCTTCCTGGCCACGGCAGCCCAAGCCCTCTGGTCCCACAGGAAGATGCTGGCAGAATGAAAATGATCTTGCCTGTATAATAAGTGTACAGAGCTTGTGCAGATTACATGTGTCCTTTGCACTGTAATCACAGCTCGTGAATCTCGGGGATCCCCCCCTACCCTGGAATCACATAACAGGAGAAGACATCAGTTCAGAACTGTCTTCATTAGAGATAGCTTTTCCTGCTTGGGTCCAACAGCTCAGGGATTTTTAGCTAGCACACAACACCGTGAATCCACTTTCAAATGGCAAGAGACGCTTTTTCAATATTTTGGATGTATTCTATTCAAAAAATGCTAGTGAGCCATAGGAATGAGCTTGCAGGCTGGTTTTCGAGGATGATTTAAAGGATTTCAGCAGCTGGAATAGAGCAATCTAGTGCTTTTTAGAGGCAGGTGATCCACCCAATTGATGAAAGTGGCCCAACTCCTAACTACGAAGTCCTCTTCACTGTCATCATTTTGACAAGCTGACACGCAGCAGTGACTGTGACATGTCAGGGAGAAGTGCCCTTAGGACACACTGAAGACTGTGTAAGGCCCCCTCTGGGAGCTGGCATCTGACATCTGGACTGAGATCCAGGGCAGTGGGCAGTGTCAGGGCCCGGCTGGCTGTCCTGGCCCACTGACCCTCACAGGTGGTGTGGGTCAGAAGTGGACCCAGGTGAGGGTGGGGTCTGCAATGATCATCACCACATTAAATGGCATTGACACAAAATTGTGGAATAATAGCATCTAGAGTGGAAATCACTGAGACTGTCTACCTCATCAAGCCAGGAGTGGTGGCTCATGACCATAATCCCAGCACTTGGGAGGCTGAGGCTAGAGGATTGCTTGGGTCCAAGAGTTCAAGGCCACATTGGGACCTATGTCTACAAAAAAAAAAATGCTCTTCCGTAGGCTCAAGACACAGCAAAGGGGGAGATGTAGACAAGGAAACTGGAAAACCCTGCTTGGGACTAGTCCAGGGAGCCCCAGGGAGCCGCACCCACTGCTGGGCAGGTCTCTGATGGGCAAAAGGTGTGGGCAAGAGTCCAGGCCTTGAGGCCCACAGGCCATGACCCTTTCTCGTTAAGAGCAGAGAATGTTCACACACCAGTCTCTGAGTGGCCTACAGACCTAGACACAGCTACCCAGCAGTTACTGATAATGTATACTGTAGCTACAGGAGAGAATCCCTGGTTCAGGGAACTATCCACTGAATTATTTAGAAATGAAGTGCTGTGCTGTATGAAGCTTCCTCTCAGATAGTCCAGAAAAAATACTGTCTAACTGGAACAAATGGGATAAAATATTAACAGTAGGTGGGTCTGGGTAAAGGGTACGTGGATAGTCTTTGCATTTTTCTTATTCCCGCAACTTTCCAGTAAGTTTGAAATTATTTACAAATAAAAAATTAAAGGAAAAAATTATTTACAATAAAAAAACTAAAGGAAAAAAGTCCCCAAATAAACAAACTGAAGGCATAAAATTGAACCTGGTACTAAATAAAAGATTTTAACTGATATATAAAACTGTATCTTTTATATTATATATAATGATATACATTAGATCGCTTAGATATGAGGCTAATATGTGGCAGATATTTATATATGTATATACATGAAAACAAAATGATTAGGGAAAAGACTGATGATGTAGAAGAGAATTTTCTAGAATAATTTAAATTCACAATTCAACATAATTTGAATAATGGCAGAGAATAAAACAGGCACATGTTTTTTATCTTTCTCATCTTGAAGGAATTTGAGTAAGAAAAAGTTGGTAGAGTTGTTAAGCCAGCAAGGGCACAGCTGGGCGCTGTGAGCCAGAGCACACCTGGGCAGGAGAGTGGGTGCCGTCTCCAGTGTCCAGAGCTGTGATTTATGTAGCTCCAATTAGCTTCTCCAAGGATGGATATTTTGGAACTGTCAGAACCCTCTTGTGAAGGTGACTTGGTAGATCTGAGGTTTTGATGTGTTTGTTTTTCCTGGTTTGGGTGTGAGAGGCAACCAGGCTGACCTCAGAGTCTGAAAGCTCCAAGTCAGGAGGTCCCCTCTTCTGAGCACGTTATAGTGAATGAAGGCGCTTGGCCCTGAACCGTTTCTCTCACTGTCCCAAGTGTGAGACACATGGGTTGGGACCTCTCAGGGCCACTCCATGTGGTTGCCTCCCGAGGCTTCTCATCACCTCCCTCTCCCCCAGTGAGATTGTCCCTCCCCTTGCTGACGCGTGATGTTCAAAACTTAGAGATCAATGTCTTCAGCTGAAGTGTCCTGTCCCTGCGCCTGCAGAGACCATGCACTGCAGTTTAGGTCATCTGCACTTAAGCTCACATGAAGGTGTTCAGAGCCCACCAGGAAAGGAGGACGCGGGAAAGGGAGAGTTGCCTGCTGGGTGATGCTGCCTGCAGGGTCTCTGGGTGTGCGGCTGCTGCCCATGCAGGCTGGAGTGTGCATGTGAGTACCACTGTCTGGCCTCCCTATTAAGTCTGTGCCGGAGCCCTGCCTGGGGGAAATGCAGCAGGGCCTCTGACTTTTCGGATGATAATACGGGGGTCACAGGAAGTCCTTTAAGTAGCATTTAAGTAAATAAAAGTGTAATAATGCTAGTTAATAATGGAAACTACCAACCTGATTTTAAGTTAACCCCCTGCACCTGCCCCCTCCCCAACTGCAGTTTGTTCCCTCCAGGCAGAGTGGGAAGCAGGTGAGGCAGGCAGGCTGGGAAGTGCCCATTCCAACCCTTCTGTCAACTTGGAGTTTAAAGCAGACTTCTGAGTCTCCAGCTCTGAGTTCCCTGAAGCCCTGGGGAGCCTGAGTGCCCTGCCTGTCTACCTGTCTTCCTCCCTGCGGCTCCTCTAGTCAAGGCAGCCTTCCTCCCACCCAGGGCTCCTTCTGCCCTCCCTCCTTTCAGGAACCTCTCTCTGCCTTCGCTCACCTGGGAACATGACCTCATCCCTCTCCCTGCCATGGTCATTCCTCTCCTTCAATCTGTCCTGACTGCCTGCCAACTCCCATCACGCATATCTCTCCTCAGGACTCCCCTGCTCCTGCCAAACCAAGGTCAAGCTCTCACTGTAGCATTCCAGTCCCATCCAGCCCATCCTCAAGCCTCTCTCCCTGCCCTTTCCACATTTTCCCGCAGGGCCACACCTGACCTTTGGGCATCTCAGAGGGACTACGTGGGCCCTGCTGTCCAGCCTACATGTCTGGAGAGCCCTCCCTCCCTCCCCCGCTCAGCGTGGTAAAGCGCCCCAGCTTTCCACCAGCTCAACATGCTTCCTGTAAAGACTTTAAAAGGTGTTTCTTGGCTCCGCCCTAAGCAGAAGTGACAGCTCCTTTCTCTGAACCCCAGAACATGTTTTTTTGTCCTCTCCTGGGCTACCTATGGCTGTCTGTGGACATGCCATGGGCAAGACTGGGCCTTGATCCTTTCTGTGTCCTTCTCAGCACCTAGCATGATGCCTCACATGATAGAAAGTGCTACTAAGTTAATAAATACTTGCCAAGTAGCTGAATAAATGGAATCTATTCGGCAAACTTCACAGTATCCCAGGAGAGGAGGAAAGTGAAACCAGCCACACCCTCCCATCAACCGTGCACCTTGTGTCCAGAACTTCTCTATCTTCTAAGCTTGCTCGGTCTGGTAGTATCCTTGCACATGCTAAGGACCTGCCCTGCCCACCAGGCCTCCTCAGCTGAGAGGCGACTCCTGAGCTCACTGAGCTGAGGGTGCCCTGCACTTACTTTGTGAGCATTAATTGGAACCTCTGAGAGCCCCTCTGCTCTGAAGTTCTAGCAGACGAAGCACCTCATATTTGTGCAACTTTGTACAATCCTAGATCCTTCGTGACCATCCCATCCCCAGTTCTACCAGCCTTTGTGTGACAAAGGACAGTGCTGAGCTTCTCTTTGAAACCCACAACAACCCCCTTTATCAAAATAACAGAATTCATCCCTCTAGCCCAGTGATTTCCAACCAGTGTGCCATGAGGATTTTTAAAAATCATTAATTAAATTATTTTCAAAAGAAGTTCAAAGGACAGTAAGTATATTCTTTTTTATCAACCCAATTCAAGTGTGCCATGGACGTTTAACTATGGGTTCAACTGTGCCGTGATGGCACAATATGGTTGGAAAACAGTGGTCTAAACCAACAGTGAGATCAGTGCTGCAGAGACACCTTTAAACTACTGCTCAGAAACTCAGGGAGCGTCTACAATCCTTCCCAGAAAGACGAGGCAAAATGCAGACCCTGCCCACGTCTGTGTAGGCCCACCTCTGTACGGAGGCGAGACTGATGGGATACCCCAGGGGACCCACAGCCCAGCATGGCCTTGGAGCTGCAGGGCGCTGTGCTGCAAATTCTTAGCCTGAGCTCAAATAACTTGGAAATGGCTCCTTTGTGTTTCCGAGCCACTGTGGATGGCATCGCCAATTCCAGTGCCATCTGCGACGAGGAAGACTCCCTCCGCTGAGGGCCTGGATTGGTACAAGATGAGGGTGCAGCTGCCAAAGATGTAAACACCAAATGGAGTCCTATTTCTGTCTCAAGAATTGTGACCTACATACAACCCAGGGCAGTGAGGAACACAGGCTACAGGCATCTCGGTCTTCATAAAGCTCAGTTGGAAAGTGACAGGGAGAAAAAATGAGAATCTGAAAGCATACATCTTCATAACAGAACAGAAAGGAGCTAATTTAGTGCCAGATGCTACAATGATAAGAAGCCTTTCCAGAGCCTCCTGCCCCGAATCGTACACATCAGCATGAAGCGTTTGACTTTGGACGCGATGATTAAACACCTGTGTGCACACTGTCACCTCACTGTACACTCCAGGTGTGGAAAGCCACTCCAGGCAGTGATTAGAAAATGGAGCGTCGACAAAAATTTATAAGGAATCTGTTTGGTTTTACTAACAAACTTCTCAAATCTTTGTTAAAAATCTCTTCTGTTTTGATGTTTATACATGAAAAGCAGAACTGTTTTCAGGGTGCTACCTTATCTGAGCTCATGCAATCAGTGTATTTGGTCATTTTTATACATAAACACATACATATATATGGATAGATATACAATTATTTTACCATCAAACATATACCGACATCCCCAAATCAATACTGTCATTAATTTTATATTTATGTCTAGAGACTGACTCACAGGTCAGAATTTGACAAAAAGCCCAAACCCCTGAGACTAAATTAACGTCTCAAACATTTCAGATAGGAAGTCTGGATTTCATTATTGGGTAGCTAGGTCTTTGTTTTTTCCACAGGACTTTTTTTTGGAGAGTAATTTTACTTTAAAAAAAACAATATTAACAAGATGTGGTTGGGATATTAGAAAGAGTGGCTGTTGGAGTAAGTACAGAATCATTCTCCATACCAAAATAATCCAAGTCATCTTTTAATTTTCTTTGTCTGTGAATGGATACACACGCCAAAAAAGTTTCTATTAATTGTAGCTCATGACTCCTAACTATAACAAATGACCAAGACAGTGCCTGTGGCTCAAGGAGTAGGGTGCCAGCCCCATATGCTGAGGGTTGCGGGTTCAAACCCAGCCTCGGCCAAAAACAGCAAAAAAAAAAAAATGATCTACATTTGGTATTTTGTTCTATCCTGTATGTATAAAGGCATAAACATGAAAAATAACTTTTTTGAAGACATAAAAACGAGGCATGTGTTTATCATTCTACAGGAAGAGGAAGTGGCCTTGCTCCATTACCGCTGTTGACTCAGGCAGTTTCTATGTTTCAAAAATCACAAAGTAACCTATTATTTCAAATTTCAATAGTGCAGTGCATTTCAATAATAAAGAGTTAAGGCAACTAGACATAAAATAAAATCATCTGAGCCAGTGATTCACTTGTCTGAAATAATAACAGAGTAGCATTGTGAAAAATAGAGGTTGTAAGGGTTATAATAAAAATGATCTTTTCATATGAGTCACCGTAAAACAAATGTATTTTTCACTTATAGACGAGGACACAAGCACCATTCATTCTGTGATTTGTTCCTTAATCACACACTTAGAAATAAATCTACCCTAGAAGGCAAAGATAAGCACATTACTTGGAGACAAACGGAGAAAGGAGTGGATTCAGAAATAACAACTGCTTATGATTCTAGAATGGGAGAAAAAGCAAATAGATGGTTTGGTAAAACTCCCAAGAGGGACATTCCCCTGCGAGACGCCCCACAGCATCAGCGAGGGCTTGGAAAACCCGTTTCTTACTGATTGTGTTAATTACCGCAGCTGCATTTGCCCGGAGTCCACCCAAACCTGTACTGAAGGAGGGAATTTAAGTAGACGAACTCAGGGTCTCAAGGGGAAAAGTATGACAGAAGAAAGCTGGAAGGAAACGGCCAGACCCTGAGCACAGGGTGGTGACAGTAGAACCCCACAAGCCAGTTGCAGACTCTGCAGGCGGCGTTCAGTCTCAGCAAAACTCAACAGCCTCACATTTCCACCAGCCTCTGTCCAGTTCTCTCACTTGCAGGCTTACTACGAAAAGGAGGAAGGTGAAGGTCACCCTATCCAGGGGAAGGAAGTCACTAAGGAGTCTGGCTTTCCCTGCAGGCCTTCCCAGCTGCGTGCAGAGCTAAACAGTCCCTGGCACAGGCTGGCCTCAAGTCTGCAGAGCTCCTGAGTGGGGAGAAACGACTCTAGGCCTCATGCAACTTAGGAAGCAGAAAGCTGGGGACAAGGGGTGGTGGGAAAGATAGCCACTCTCTCCCACCCTGGTGGCCCGAACACCTTCCAAGTATGCAAGACAGAATCCTTATTCTCAACTCAGGGCCTCCAAGACCACCCAGACAGATCTACTTATAGACACAGAACCCGGAGAGCTTTAGCTTAAACATACAGGTTTTATATCATAATGTATAAACAGTCCAATTTACCCATCTACTACTGAGAATGTGCAAGGGCTTGGTAGTGAAAATTGTGGTGCATCAACTTTTTTGTCAAGTAATTTTGAGTTACATTTAAAATTCTAGGAAGTCAGAGAATTCTTGGTAGTGTGAGAATCACAGGAAAGAAAGCCAACAATTTTCTTGTCCCCGAAGTGGCTCTTTAATGATCTAACATGATGACTTGGCCTCAGCACCCACACCCCCCAGATGTCCCATTAGTGTCCTGACTCAAATGCTTGTTTTGCTGTTTTCAGATCATGTGTGGCCGCCAAGCTCACGGCTGTGGTGACTCCATCATCTTGCTCTCAGGGCCTCCTGGAACCCTCGGGAATTGGCAGAGCACACCAGGACATTCCCCTTGGGGCACACGGGCCATGTGTTGGGGAAGACCTTCACGCACAGGGTGGCTGGAGTAGCGGTCTACGGTCCAGTTGGTCCTGACCTTGCCTGACATGGGAGAAGGGTTCAGTCCCCTGCCGTTCTGGAAGCTCTGCACAGCAGTCTCGGCAGGTGTTGGCTCTGTCCACAATTTGTCTTTCATCCGGTCTAAGGGTCTCACGTTTTAAGATGTTAGCAGTAAGGGGAAGTGTGCCAAAAAGGGTAATCTTCTCTAATCACATGGGGTCTGTATTTTACACTTGTTCAAAGAGCTCTTTACACTTATTTAGACACCAATTTGAAAATCATGTATCACCATTGTGCATGCAGTAAAAAAGAGTGAAATAAGTTGGCCAAAGTATTCCCAGTACATTGTCACACTCAGAGCCTGACCTGTCTGCATCTCTTCCTACAGGCAGAGGTGTCAACGTCAGAGGACAGCCACTTAGTACCCTCCCAAAGCCACACACAGGCACAGCTGCCAGCTCTCCCGGCTCCCCACTGCCCCTGTAGTCTAATCCCCACACACCGGCTCCAGTCAGATCACGCCCTCTGCTCACAACTGCAGCCAGATGCTGGGGAGTGGGGGGGGGGGGCACAGAGCCATCTGGCTCCTGCTGCCTCTTTGATGTCATTTCCACCCCCCTCTGGCCCACTCTGCTCCATCCTCATGACCCCAGCAGCTCTTAGAACACACCAGGTGCCTCTCCTGAGGGTTCCTACCTGAGTCATTCCCTTTGCCTGGAGCTCCTTTCCCGCAGGGAGCCAAGAAGCTCCGCCCAGCCCTTGTTCAAATACCATCCTCTCCGGAGAGCCTTCCCTGACCAGCTGCTAAAGTCTTAAAATCCCAGCCCAGGGTGGCGCCTGTGGCTCAAAGGAGTAGGGCACTGGCCTCATATACCTGAGGAGGCAGGTTCAAGCCCAGCCCCGGCCAAAAAAAATCTCAGCCCAACGGGCACCAACCCCCACCCCGCACTCCCAGCCCCCGTCTGGGCTCCAGTTCTCCTCACAGGGCTTAGCCCAGCGTGGCCCACTGTGTGTACTTACTGCTTCTGTCTGACCCCCATCAGAGAAAAGCTCAGTGCCATGAGGAATTTTACCTGCTCATTCACAGATGTAACTTCCAGTGCCTAGAAACCAGTGCGGCACATAGCTGGCCTTCAATAACTATTTGTTGAATGAAATAGATATCTTTAGTAACACAGAATACAGCATAAAGATGATCCAGTCTGTTTCAAACACACATTTTTATTTATTTATTTATTTCAGATTAATATGAGGGTCTAATGATTAGGTTACATTGTTTCCATTTCTAAGGGACAGTTCAAGTTGTAGCTGAGGCCTTCACCCCTCATTATAACGAAAGAATGTGCTCTAAAACATTACCTCATTATCCCCAGTTAAAGGGGATGGGTAATGGGCACAGAGGGGATAATTTGGTGGTTTCCAAATTTTCTTAAATAAAGCCCAGTGTATTTTGGCAGTGGAAAAATACGTTAATGAGAATAAATGCAAAAACATTTGTTGAACTGAAAAAAAGAAAAAAAGGGAATTGCCAAAACATTAAAATCTGCCAGTGCTTTACAAACTCCACTATGGATCAAGAAAGTTCTTGACAATACTATGAATTTTCCATTGGGCAAAATCCTCAGGAGGGGCTGAAGCCCTTGGTTTTTGCAGGTTGCCTTATAGCAGCGCCCTAGTTAGACCCCCTGCTTTGGGCCTTATAGCAGCACCCTAGTTAGACCCCCTGCTTTGGGCCTTATAGCAGCGCCCTAGTTAGACCCCCTGCTTTGGGACAGAGGGGTCATATACCTGAAGATGCAAAACCCAAGTCATCTCAACTCTAGTCCGTATGATTTCTTATAGGAATGTGACCAGAGAAAGTTCTCCTGCTGTGCTTGTGGATTTCTGTATTAAACATTTATATATTAGAAGCAGAGACAACCACACCTTGGTGTTTCTATATCACAGGAAGAAGGGGGAGGAAGAGGAGGAGAAGAAACAGCAGCAGCAGAAAAGCAAAAAGCCGGTGAGCAGCTGAGAGGAGGTAGGAGGTGCAGTGCAGGCCACAGGCTCGGGCCCAGTCTCCCCTTGCGTCCAGCAAACCCTCTGGAGATCCCGAAACTCAGATTCGTGGTGGGTTCCCTTTTCCTTTCCTGGGGTTGGGGGTGGGCCCATGGGTGGCAGGATGGGGAAGGGGGCATTCAGGGACGAGAAGGGGTCAAATGCTGACATATTAAATCTCCCCAGTGCCGGCATATTCCTAGAGTTGAACCCAAATGCTGGATATCTCATTGCCCAGCGTTGTTGGACAGTGAATTGTTCAACAGAAACATTTTTAACTAAATACATCTGAGCTTAATCATTATATATTCAAGAGAACCTTTGTGGAAGGAAAAGGCCCTGCCTGGCCTCAGACTGCCCACTGAACATCCAGGAAGCTTCCCCTGTGTGCCCAGGTGCTGGGACACATCAAGTGCCCTGCTGGAGCGTGGCCAGGGGTGTACAGTGGGTGCTGCCACTGAGCGGCTGTGGCCGTGCCTGCTCCTCCGGCCCCCAGGCTGCGCTGTCTGCAGCCCTCACTATGCCTTCCATATTCCCATCCAGGCTTGGAGAAGCAGCAGACACAGATTTACACATGACCATGGTCTCTGCTGTGGGGCACGGCCCACCCCACAACCACCCCACAGAACAAGGCTGGGGACTCTGGGACGGTCACCACCATGCAAAATCCATGTCTAGTCTATAAGTTACTGCTATGGAAAAGGGAGCCCAGGGGTTGGAAAGAAGCCGTAACTCGAAAGCTTTGGGCAAAGGCACATGTGGGTTTTGGAAGCGCTCTCCAGAGACGGAGAGCGAGTCCTGTGAGGAAAAGACATTCCCACGTGTCATTGGTTCCTCCCTTCAGTCCCTCCATGTACTGCACTGAGCACATGCTATGTGCCAAAACCCTAGACCAAGTGTCAGCGAAAGCAATGATCAAGACCAACCCTTGGTCTCCACAGCACACACTCAGTAGGAGGCTGGCCCCAAATCCGCAGACTACAAACAAAACAGCAAGTTAGGAGATGCCGCTGAGTGGGCCGGGGGGTTGCAAAGGTTTTCTAGGCCTCCCACGGCCAACTGACCCAGTGACTGGGGGGCGCACAGCACAGCCATCCTCGACTGGATTCCCTAGAATGGCAAGTCCAGTGGGGGGTGTCACAGGTTGTTTAGTCACCAATCCCCGGTAGGCGCTTGACAGATATTTGCTGAATTGAATTTAGTGCAATCATCAGAGCAGACTGAAGACATTGGGTCCGGGTTGTGGGTGGAGGCCTGTGGGTGATTTGTAGCAAAGACGTGACGCAGGCAGCACAGTGGAAGGAGCCCCTGGGCCTGTGCAGACCCTCACATCAGCGTGTTCCTGCTGCTGCTGCTGACACCTCTCTTCCCCCTGCCCAAGCTCTTCCCACCCACACCCGCGACTAACACCCCATCCCTAGGGAAGAAAAATGTCCACCTTCGTCCTTTTGCAAAGGAAGAAGAATTACCAAGTAAATTTTCCTTTATAATATTTCCCTGAGATTAAAGAAGAAAGGAAGGTTTTCACTGTAACACAGCCATCATCATAAACCTCTCAGAAGCAGGTCACATAGGACAAATGCAGCTTAGAAATATCTCATCGTTTAGACAGACACATGTGAGTTTGGAAGGCTAAGCGATTTTACCTGTAAACTCACAACACAGTGTGGATTTCAATAGTAGAGGCACCATAATTTGAAACATAGTACAGAATATTCCTGTGAAATGGAAATATGGTGCTTTTGATTAGAGAAGAAAAAGTCTACATAAGTATTTAAGGGGAAAAAAGTTCCATTTCCCAGGACAGAAAATAAAATAAACAGATTAAAGCTCATGACCCCCTCCAACACCAAGTCGGAGATTATGAGGTGAAGACAGCTTTGGGAATGTACTTTGGTTGAAAAGAGAAAAAAATGAAATTCACTACATGTGTTTGGATTCTGGAGGATGCGGATTCATTTCTCCCCTGTCTAAAAGGGAGCCCTTAGCGTTCATTACCAGATGATGCTTTTTTCTCCCCCAAACACTGCCCATAATAATATGGACTGTTATGCTGGTAAGTGCCTTTGGTGAAAGCATTTCTCTTCTTGATGTTGGGGAACGCATCCTATGTAATTATCCAGCCCAATGAGAAGATGAGGTCAGAAGGAACAGACCCAGGGGGAAGGTCCATCCCTGCTAGACACACAGATGTAGCTATGCACATGGTTTTTCCAAAAAGCAGGCAGCCAGGCAGTGAGATTACAGGGAGAGGAAGGAAATTTTTTGATTGAGTACCTAGATTTCAAGCCGCTTCACATATGTTTCAGGTAATCTGTAAGTCTATGACACTATCGTGTTTCCCGGAAAATAAGACCTACCCCCAAAATAAGCCCTAGCAAGATTTCTATGCATTTGTTAAATATAAGCCCTACCCTGATAATAAGACCTAGTGATGGGCCTGGCTATGCAGCATATCCGCATAGCCACGCCATGCATTTCAGCACAGAGTGGTAAGAAGACTGGAATTCCTTTTATCTGCCTCAGCTCCTTTCTCTGAGCCGTTTGTACTTGAGCAGGTGCATGGGTGGTAACCAAGGTCGCAGGCATCCTATTGCGCACGTGCAAATGGCTAGGGGAAAGGAGTTCACGCATCACTAGCACCAGCCCCACCAACAAGGTCGGCTCCCCCTGTCAGGTTCCAGAAGAAGATGACTTCACTGTATTTGAATAAATGTAGATTGTTGTATTATACTTAATAAAAATAAGACATCCCCTGAAAATAAGTCATAGTGTGTCTTCTTGAGAAAAAATAAATATAAGACAGTGTCTTATTTTCGGGGAAACATGGTAGTATTATTGAGACCATTTAACAAATGAGGAAGCCAGGCCCTAAATGGCCCACTGCCTTGCCAGAGGCCGGTTAGCTGGTGAATTTCAGCAGCAAAATTCAGATCAGATGTGGCCACCTTCAAAGACATGGTCTCTCTATTGCACCACAGGGAGAGCCACACTTCTGATTTGCAGCCCATAGGCAGTAGACTACAATAGCAGCTATTAGATCCTCCTTTTATGAGGATCTCAGTTACTCTCATTAAATGTAATTAAGCATGCAGCAAAACCTTGAAACTTAATTTAGCTTGAAGGTGCCTTGGCCCATGGGGGAGGGAAGGGACGCTCAAGAGCTGCAGGTGACAGTCTCTCGATGATTGATTACCAGCAGAGGGGTAGCAACACCTGAGTGGTTGAAGGTCAAGAACATTTCTCTTGGGCTCTGCTTCCCAATTCTGTTTGATGAATAACAAGCTCCATGATTTCTACATAACACAGAGCTTGCTTGGGTTCCTAGAGTCCCTGTCAACCAAGTGTGACACTAAATGGTGAAGACTGCTCCTGTTACTTCAGAATACATTTATGCCAAACAAGGACAGTACCGGCTAGTTTTGCTTAAATATTTTGGGATTCTAACACAACACCAAAGTGAAAACTTTCATTTACAAACAAAGAAAAGCTTCTTAAATTCCCAGGTTACACGTAGGGAGTAACTTACTCCCCGCGAGGAAGGGACAGGGGTACAAAAGTCCAAAGGCCTCCACTTTGGTGGAGCTGGTGGGGAACGGTTTATATTGCTCCAGGATACGCTCCTATTAGACAGAGATGACAAAGAACTTCAGAAGAACACCACTGGCCACATAAAACTCACGGGTTTGAGTATTTTTACTAGATCCCAGTAAGTACCAGGATACATATTTTATGAAATTCTTTGAACTCATTGGGGAAAAGCTGAAAAATCCCACGGGTTGTTCAGGAATTAATGCCTTAGCCACCCCCACCCGTCGTCTTCCTGTTGCGTTTCCCCAAGTATCTTCGCCTGTTGCTAAACTTTCATTCACCTCTTAAGATTTCTTTTAGGCCACACATTTTTCCAAGCTAACGTCTTTTTAGTTCATTCTGAAATAGAACAGCAAGCCTCCTGAGGACTTCCCCATGGCAAACATGACTATTATTAGTTAATTATTAAAAAGAGGGGTCAGAAAGAAGAATGGGAAAGAGCAAAAAGAAAAAAAATGATAGAAACAGCCTTAAGGGATATGGTGGAGAAACATCTGGGAAAAGCCTATTAAATGAGAGATCACCAGAAAGGATCCAGGCATAGAAATCACCGCTGGCTGTCCTGATGGGGTGTTGGGAACATGTTCCTGCCGTGAAAGGTACAATTGATTAAATGACTGCCACATCCCTTGAATTTTGCCAAGCAGATGGCAAAGTTGGAGACTTGAATGGGAAACCATACAAGGAAGCAATGCAGAGAGAAGACGAGAAGGCATCTCCTACAACTGGGTCTCTGTTCCCTTGGGCTCATGCCACACATGGTCTAGTGGGTCTCAACAGTTAGTAGAGTGAGTGGAGTCCAAAAGGAATCTCACCTTCTGAGGATGGTCTTGTACATTTCCAGGGGCAGCTGCCTGAGAGCTGTCACGTGGCTGCCAAAAAACATTGCCTCATGTGTTAAGCACTTGCGCAACTTGAGGTCACAAGCAGAGATCCACCAAGTAGAGCCAAGGAAAAAACGTCTTGTGACCGTAGTGCTTATTCTGGACAGTTCTGGAAGAACTGTTTTCAACCAGAAATTTCCATCAGTTTGGGTTTTGACTCCCACCCTGCCCTCAGTGGAAAGAACGCCTGGCTGCTCCCTTGCGGTGCAGGATGCAAGGACTTTAAGGCTGTCTAACTATAACAGGGAGCCTTGCAAAAACGCATTTTTGAAGAGAAGGGTTCTTGAATGGGACATCTTTGCAAGAACATAGGAAAATGGGCAAACTGAGTCAAGGAATATCCGTCGTTCCTGTTCTCTAAATGAGCTGAGAACTCAGCCTCTGCTTCAGAGCGAGGAAGCTCCTGTAGTGGGTGGGAGGAGCAGTGAGTCTCGGAGGAGGTGAGGATCAATGCAGCCAGCTGTCCTCCCCAGCTCAGCACAGCACCCAGGTGGCAGCAACAGGGGGTCAGGAGGGGGAGTGGCTGAGCCTTCCTTTGGGTCCTGGGCTTCACATTCTGTGGGGAGATGATCCGACCCTCAGAGGAATTTCTCAACCCAGAAGTATTAAGAACTACTGTCTCTGGAAGGGACATATGTGCCCAAGGACCCACATGTGAGGATATTCCCAGCTGGCTGCTAAATATGCCACCCTGCGTCCCTCAGCAGCCCCTCTGCCCGGGTCCCTGGGAGCACTGTTTGTGACCCAGCAAGTAAGGGCTAATGCCTGCCCCACTTGGAGTTCCCCGAGTCCTTGGCCCAGTAGTTGTTGAATAACTTGGCTATCCACTCTGCCCTTCAGCCTTCTGGCTAACCCTGGTGAGTGCATGCCAGTCCATCTGAAGAAGATAAGTTTGCAGTCACAGTGGGCAGCGGGCAGCTGGGGCGAGGCCACCTGAGACTAGGGGGGATGGAGGGGCAGGGAGGGAAGCCTGAGAGTGGGCAAGACTCCTAAATGCTGAAGACTCTTGTGCAAAAGAGAAAAGTAGCCCAAGGCAAGCATCAGAGCGAGATGAAAGTTCTAGAAGAGACTGAGAAGGGGCCATCTGATCCCCAGTTTTTCCAGGGCCTAAAGAATTTCACCTGGGCAAGGCCAAGTGCAGCAGCATTTAAGACCAGAACCTGAATCACTTCTGTATCAGAATCTGGGAATAGGTCCAAGGGACTGCCAAGGAAAGGTCCTTGGTGCTGTGGAAAGGCCCAGGGTGCAGGGTCAGACTCTGCACAACCTCTGGGAGCTTGAGGGAGTTACTCATTCTCCTGGAGTCTTAGTTTCACTGCTAATTAAGCAGGAATAATGTACATTATGGGTAATGACAGCCCTGGTTTGAGAGTTGGTGAGTTAGCGTCTGGAAGACCCTTGGCAAAGCCAAGGGTAGACATGAGATGCTCTGCAGAGGGTGAGGGTGGGAAGAAATCCAGCTGCAAAGCTCAGAGAATAATTTAGCAGAACCGTGACTGGTCTGTGCTGGAAGAGAAGGTGGTGAGTGAAAAAGAGAAGTCTGGTAAGGAGAAAGGGACGCAGCTTGGAACCAGTCAGGGGCACTGTGGGCTTAACTGGCAGGAAGCCCCGTTCCCTGGAGGCCCCCAACACCGTGGGACCAGCAGGAACAATATTTTGAGGTCTTCTGATACCCGGAATCCTCTTAAGTGAAGTATTTTGAAAGAAGTTGGGACATGGCAGGTGCCTGCTGCATGGTCCCAGGGGTCTCTCCTCCTAGAATTCACACTCACTGTGAGTGGGGGCCGCACTTACTGACTTGCTTCCAGAAAATGGCAAATGTGAAGGGTGTCAAGTCCAAGATTAGGTTACAAAAATGCCTGCAACTTCCATAGTGCTCCCTTCTCTCTCTTTGGCCCTCTCTGAGGGCGGCCAGCCGTCATGCTGGGAACTGCCCTATGAGAGGCTCATGAGGGTGGCCTCTGGCAATGGCCAGGTGAGTGAGCTTAGAAGCAGATCCTCCCTCAGTCCTGTCTTGAGGTGACAGCAGCCCCAGCTATACCCTGATGGCAGCCCTATGGGAGACTCTTTACCAGAGGACACAGCTAAGCTGCACCCCAGAAACTAGGAGATAAGAAGTGTTTGTTTTGAGCCACTAAGTCCTGGGTGACTTGATACACAGTAGTAGCTCACGAGCACTTGGCTCTATCAGGCACAAGCTATGAAGTGGAACAGTCTTCTTCCTGTAGTGAATAGGACAGTATCACAGTGAAGGGAATTAATCCCAAATAACCTTTCTGCCTGTAATGTCCTCTGACTGGCCAAGTGGTGTACAGGCCTCCTTCTGGATAGAAGGAAATCTTATAAATTTTTAGCTTGGCCTCTGTCGCTGATTAACTGAAACTTTAGTTACCTCTCAATGGCCTAAAGGATTATGTTCAAGGCAATATTGTGAACATTTTACAGAAAGAATAACCAAGAAAATCTGACTTCTTTTTTTTTTTTTTTTGAGACAGAGCCTCAAGCTGTCCCCCTGGGTAGAGTGCCATGGCATTACAGCTCACAGCAACCTCCAACTCCTGGGCTCAAGCGAGTCTCCTGCCTCCGCCTCCCAAGTAGCTGGGACCACAGGCGCCCGCCACAACGCCTGGCTATTTTTTGGTTGCAGCCGTCATTGTTGTTTGGCGGGTCCGGGCTGGGGATTCGAACCCGCCACCTTAGGTGTACGTGGCTGGCGCCTTAGCCGGGTGAGCTATAGGCGCCGAGCCGAAAATCTGACTTCTTAATAGGTAAACAAAGATATCTGTGGTGCTAATATGGGAAGAGAAAACATATGTTTTTGCACAGCCACATGCCAGAGAGAGACTTATAATTAAACTGGGGAGCTGGAGAACTGCTACCTATTAGAAAATTGCAAATAAAGTCAGCACAAACAAACCGTTCCGGCATTTCCTAAAGATCCTCTAGAAGCTCTTCCTACTGTATTTCTGTAATTCTATGCTAGAGACCACCAGCCATCTAAGTTTTATCTCTATTTCCCAAGAAAGTATTTCATCTTTCATATCAAATAGTAAGAAATAAACACTGACCAATGAGTTCTAATGAGTTTAAAGAATATTCTTTCTGCAGCTGGCCTATGCCAACTTTTATACCCCTGTAGTTTGATACCCTTGTGGGTGGTGCAGAAGAAGAAGGCGGAGGTCTTTGTGGTGGGGTTTGCAAAGCAGCAGGTGAGACATGTCTGAGCTCTCTCCTCCCAGCTCCCATTAGAAGCCTCGTGAAGATAAACAAATAAGAAATAAAAGTCAATAAAAATGAAGGCAGAGGACAAAGGCGCTGGAAAGACATTTTCAGATCACACATCCCACATCCTATAAGACAGAACAAAGCGAATGGGCCCCTGAAGGACAGGAAAGGACCTTAACATGGAAGGAAAATTAAAATGGCATCAACTTCACCAGTTATCAAAGAAAGGTAAATTACACATACCATTTTTAGATTCATATTTCTTAAAGCTACAGAGAAAGAGAGAGAGCCCTTCTCTTGCCTAGTGAAGAATAGAGATCAATGCAGCCTTCCTAGAAGGCTGTCTGGAAATAAGTATCCAGAGCCAGACAAAGTTTAAGTGAAAGGGAGGGAGGAATGGAGGGAGGGAGGAAGGGAGGGAGGGGAAAATGGAAAAGGAAGAAGAAATGAGATAGAACAAAAAAGCTTTTTTTCAGTAAGTAGACTCTTAAAATCATTTTTAAAATTACTTCTCATATCATAAAGACTTATAAAAATGGTTTTGGTGGCTTGAGACCAGAAAACACCGAATTTCCTTGAAATCCATGCCACCAAAAAATTAGACTGCTGTATTTTTTTCTGAGCCTATGTTTCCTATGTTAGTTATTTTTCTAAGATCACAAAAGTGGGAAGTAGACCAGGGTCATGACCAAGATCACATTTCTCCCACAGTTCATTAAAATGCTGGTGTGATAACCGGTTATGTGTTGTCAGATCCATTACTGTTTGTGAACCCAGATTTAGGAGTTTCTCATTAAGATTTACATTTAATTTGAGATTATGTATCAGGTCTAAACTCTAATTATTCTAAAGGTAGAATTTCTCATTTTTAGTTGTGAGAGCCATTTTTAATCCAAGTTTGACTTTTGACATAATATTTGTACTTAAAAGGCAGGAACTAACGTATTGAATTAAATAGGTCCAGGATCCGGAGACAAAGGCTACATTTAATTTCCACAGCAATCTTCTTAGTAGGGATTGTAATAGTTGATGAAATAAAGTCATTAAGCAACTTGTTATGGGCCAGCTCAGCAGGTAGTGAGAAGGGCAAATCTATAGCCCCTTCATGCTAATGTTGTGATCTGTGCAACCCGGCTTTGTGACTCTTAAAATGCAATTTATTCGCCAGGCACGGTGGCTCATGCCTGTAATCTTAGCACTCTGGGAGGCCAAGGCAGGTGAATTGCTTGAGCTCATGAGTTCAAGACCAGCCTAAGCAAAAAGCAAGACCTTGTCTCTACTAAAAATAGAAAAAACTGAGGCAAGAGGATCCCTTGAGCCCAAGAGTTGGAGGTTGCTGTGAGCTGTGATGATGCCACAGCACTCCACCCAGGGCAATAGCTTGGACTCTGTCTCAAAAAAAAGAAAATGTAATTTGTTATATACTTCAGCAATTTTTATATTAATTTGAATAATGCAACCAATTCAAATATTTCCCCTTCATTTTATGGCCTTAGAGTTTTTATCACAAGTATTCTTCAACTGTTGCTTGGGAGGCCTGATCCCAGCAGTCCAGAAGTCACAGCTGCTGCTCGGCTCCGGGTAGAGAGTGAGGTAGCTGGAAGCCATGGCTTGACCAGAAATCTCACAACAAGCACCATCCATCCTGCCTCCTCACTCCTGAGTTCAGCTCCCCAGGAAACCAAGTAGCTGCTCCTCACCAAAGAAGTTGCTATGATCCAATGTTGGTGTTCCCCAAAATTCATCCTGGCCACCAATGTTATGGTATTAGGAAGTGGGGCTCTGGGGTGATTAGATCAAGAATTCAGGACCTTAGAAAAGACGCCCCAAAGAGCTGCATTGCCCCTCCCACCACACAAGGACACAGCTCAAAGGCACCGTATTTGAGCCCAACAGTGGGCCCTCTCCAGGCCCTAAATCTGCTGACTTCTTGGTCTTGGACTTCCCAGAACTGTGAAAAATAAATTTCTGTTGTTTACAAGCACCCATGGTCTGGTATTTTGTTAAATGGTCCGAAGGGACTGAGACAGGAGCTTTCTGCTCAACAGCTAAGGTTCAATGTAGTGACCACATGAGGCTCTCACAGAAGGCTACTTCCAGAATGTTTTGAGCCCAGATGGTGTAAGAGGCACTGTGCAGGATGACCCGGCCTACAGACTGAGCAGGGATGCCTGACCCTAGGCCAACAAACAAACAGGGATAAATCTAACCCATGATGTGAGTTAGTGAGTGTGGGGTCCTCACTTTTTTCTCTGTCAGTAAATAAGCTGGACTGATTGTCCCACTTGGGGCCCTGGGGGCTACCGCTCTCTGGCTTCAAATGTATGTCTGCACACCCACTTGGCCTGCCCTCCCCCCAACACACTTACATGTTGGTAAACACCAAGCGTAGGTACATTTTATGTGGATCGAACTTATATGGATTTGAAATATAGTATAAGTGTTAATAAAGTTTCAGTTTATGGACAAAAATTCAAATCCCTCTAAATTAAAAAAAATGATTGAGAACCATGTAAGTTCAAAGTTGGCAGAAGTGCATTACTCATTACATGTCCTGCTGCCCCACTCTTTGATAAGTCTTAGTATCTCCACTACTTCCCTGGGAAACCAGAAGAGCCAGCCACGCTCTATGTCAATATCCCCCGGCCAACAGGTTTCCTATCTTGGGTTGCATGTAAGAAACTTTGGCGACTACGAGGTTGTTATTTAAATACTGCTATTTTAACTAATAGCCTTCTAAAAAAATACTACAGAAATGTCATTTGTGCATTCATTAAAAGGCAGGTGTTAGGGCTAGTGCTAGAAAGTGTGCTAGAGATATAAAATTCTGGAAAGTCAGTCAGAGAGCATAAAACACTCCCATCATACAGATATTATGTCTTTTTAAGACTTTGCTCAAAACAAGAAAAAATATCCATCAATGGTTGTAGATGAATGCCTTTGAAGAGCTCATTTTCCTTTTAATAAACTATTTCTAAGGAAAAAACTAGTCTCAAATTATATGTATTTTAAATAATAGGAGACATTCAGGAAATCATCTCTTACATAATCTGACTACCATGTAAGCTATGTTTAAATATGTTCTAGAGATTTAGATGCCAGGACAGCTAAGGAAGAAAGATCTGGAAACAGGAATGGCCAAAAGCACACTGCAGGTGGAAAGGCAGAAATTGAGGGGGATACCAGCGAAGCCTTCCTCAGGTTCCTCTGATGCAGTCAGAATGGGAAAGGGACTAATCCCCAGGGCCACTGCCCTAGACCAGGACGAGACAGGCATGGAACCCAGCAACACCTCTGGGGAGAGCAGAGGCCTCAATTACAGACTCACCATTCCAGACACAGAAGGGACCCTGGTGTCATCCCTCAGCCTGTGATGCCTCTCCCTTCCCCTCAACTCAGCAGAAGTCCGCCCACCCCACCACCTCTTCCCTGAGCGACGTTCTAGGCTCCTGGGCAGCACTTCCACACCCCGTCCCTCCTGGGCACCCATTCCACTTTCCCCACTGCACTGTAATTGCTGGGAATTGTAATTTCCTGTTTCTCTTTCTCAACAGGATTCCCAAGTTTCTTAAGCAAGGATGGACTGGGTGGCTTTTCAACCTCAGGACCTAGCAAAGCCACAGGTTCCCAGCAGGCGCTCAGCAGAGGACACCAGATGAGCGCTTTCATTTTACAGAGGAAGCGCTGAGAGGTGACGTGGCTTGCCCAGGACCACACAGCTCCAAAGGGCAGAGCTAAGACCAGAATTCAAGTCCCAGCAGCAGGCACCCCGCCTGCAGGCGGTCTGGGCTACTGATACTCCAAACCATCAGTGCAACAGTTCCAGTTGCTTCCAGGAGCCATGAAAAGGAAATTAACGTTTCTAACAGCCAAGGCAAGGCCTTCTAGCAAATCCTCTCAGGCCCTCACTTCTTTCACCCAGGAAGCTCATCTCTCTGGGTCCTTGAATAAAGGCCACTCGCCACACAGTTACTGAGCCCCAAAATAAGGCCTCCACTAAGGACAACAGCTCTTTTTTTCTATGCGGTGCCTACTTATGTTAAAATGAGATATTACTCCCTGCAAAATAAATAAAATAACAAAGGTAAATAACAAACCTCACTTGTTTCTTTGCTTCTAGTTAGAAGTGAAGACACTATCATCGTTTTAATATCAGGATTTAAAAAATATAATGTAGAAAACAGAACTTAACCTCAGAGGCTACTTTGCAGCTTGACTCCCCAAACTTCAGGAAAAACCCCAACTCCACCTGCATGAACATGTCTGAGGTCCCTAATGTTCCTTAGCTTAGCTGCTCACCAGACCCAGGTAATCATGAGTCAGCCTGGGCAACACAGGAGTGAAAAACAGGCAAAGTGCCAGATGCACAAACACAGGTGATGGGAGAACTCCCAGCTACCTCTATTGTCACAAACTCTGGCGCCGTGTGGCCTGTAGTTTCCCCTGTTATGGGTCCCCCACGTGAAGGGAGGCCTTCAAACTTGGTGTTTGTACTGACGGCAAGAATGTGCCTCGATCTCACGATGGAAACAATTCTCAAGACTCATGCAGGGTGTGGGAAACCACAAAAGCAAGATCTCTCTGGCTTATATCCAAGGGCTGAGGATGTAAAGGTGGTGGGTTCTAGATAATTAAAGCAGACATGTGTGGAGCAATGGGGAATCATGGACACATCCTCCACAGCCAGGACTGGGGTGGAGAGACAGATTTGCAGGGCAGCGTCAGCTAGCGGGCCAGGGCCTGATGTCATTTGCAGACAGCAGTGGGCTCTCTAGCAACTGGGAGGGTGATTAACTCCTCTCACATCCTCTTTACATTGTAACTCATTCCTCATATTAGCTTTTGTGGCCTTTATTTCACACACTGAATCCAGTGACTACTTATCTTGGGTCATTTATAAAATGCCCATTTCTACCTCTACCTCCAACTCTTCCCCGACACCCCTGAGGAGCTCAGTGGCCACACACACCGTCCTCCTGGGACCTCAGTCTGCACCTCCAAGTGACCACCCATCAAGGGACCACTTGCCCGGATCCCATGCGTACCTGCTTGGCAGACCTGTCAGCACAGCTTGAGAAAGATCTAGCAGGACCCGATTCTTCAACAGTTAATAATTCCTTATAGCTGAAGCACAAATACATTTAGGGCTTTAGCGAAGACAAAAAAAAGAAAGAAAAGCATCAGCAGTAGGTGGGTGGTCTTTGTTCTATCAGGCCTCCCATGAAGGGCTGGGAGCCTCAAACTCCAGGAAAATAAACAAAGCTGCAAGCAGCCTGCTATGTGTGAAGGAGCCTCAGGGACACGACACACACACACACACCAGCCTCTGTATCCACACCTGTGAGTGCTAGGGAGTGTGTGCACATGTGCACACATAGGCACATGCTATGCACTTTAGCAGGAGGCAGAGGCGATCAATTCTATGATGACTTTTCCAATTGGCTCTTTCTCAGCTGCTAGCTCAGACTGGGGCAATGACCCCAGCAACAGTGCCAGCCACGTAAAAACATCAATCCTCTCTGGGTGACAATATTATCTTCTTGAAAAATACAAAAGGGAAAACCAACACCGGCACTGATTTTGCAATGATCAGCCCTTTGTTTGGGTCAGAACCTGGCTGAGGGCTCATTCAGGATCAGCAGTCACTGGTTTGGGGAGGATCCAACACAAGGTTTCAAGGTGCACCTGGGAGACACTTTGGAGCAGGTGGCTGTTTGGGAGGCTTCCACCCTATCACCCCCATCCTCAGAAAGCAGCCACTTTGGGGGAGATGGTTAGTCCCTCACAATTCCTGTGGAAAGGTCAGTGAAGCAGTCCTCAAGGCAACAAAGATCCCGAGGAGAAGAGCAAGGCCTGATGTGGCCTGAGTTTCCTTCCAGGGTCCTGCAGATGCCTGGAGTGTCTGCTTCTGGGGTACAACCACCGTGTGAACACAGCCCCTCCCTCTCCACTCAGCACTCTCAGGACTGGGGACTTCCGCCCTGACTCGCAACATGTTGCTAGAACTTTCTGAAATTAAAAAACAAAAATCCTGCCTCCCACATCCTACCCCAGGCACCTCCATGTTTGTGTGTCTGTGTAATACAGATGGGACAGAAGCCACAGGAACGGGATTCATCTGGAAGATGACAGTTGCGTCTGAAGTGGTTTTGACCTTTAGTAACTTAACGCATCTCAGTGTATCCACCTGCAGAAAGGCCCGCGGAGGGGCCCGGGTACCGGCCATTCAGTTCTTTTGCTTTATTGCATCGCAAACCTGACCTTTCTCCTTGATTTGTGCCTCCGCCCCTTGCACAGTTATTGTACCAGTGTGGGACATGGCAATGGTAAAACAGGAGTGAACCTTAATTTTTGTCTTTTACTGGGACCCAATATTTTGAGTTCCATTCCATCCTGCAAACATTCATTTAACTAATAATTACGGATCATACGCCGTGTGTAGGAGATACCTGCATAGATTTACAGTCTGGCAAGAGGAGACTGGCTAAGTCCACATGACATGGCAGAAAGAACAGGGAACAGGCATTGGGGGACCTGTAGGCTGTCACGGTGGGGTGGCAATAATGTACTCCCAGAACTCTGAGATAAAATTACCTGAAGAGAACAAATGAGATAGATTCAAAACATAGCTGGTTTGTCCCAATACTATACATAAGATATTCACAGCATTGCTCTTATAACAACCCAACGATCAATGTTGGAACGCGTTAACAAAGTATATGTCACTAAACGGAACATCACGTACCACGATGCAACAACACAGACATAGCTACAAAAATAATGCTGAGCAAAAAGAGCACAGTGTGAGTTTTGTTTACATAAGGTTCAAAATAGGCAAAATTGGGGCTATGGTGCTAGAGAGCCAGGTGGCAGCACCATGGGGCGGTGGCTGAAAGCGGGGGGACAGAGGGACTTGTAGGGTGCTGATGATGTTCTATTTCTGGGCGCTGGCTGTATGAATCCGGTAACTTGCTAAAATTCTATTGCGCTGTCCCCATGTAATTCAGACACATTTCTATGTGTGTAATGTATCTGTAAAACGTTTAATTAAAAACGTACAGATGCAGTTAGCTGGTCCGAGCAGCCGGCTATGGAAGTAAGACAAGGGGCTGCCTGAGAACGAGCAGCCGATAAACCAGGAGGCTCCCGGCTCCTTGCGTGTGATCTGGCAGCAGCCCAGAAAAGGCCTGAAATGTGATTATGATCACGTGAGCCGGGACTCAGTCACACCGTGCTCTGCCCAAAAGGTGGTGGAAAGGGAGGTCGGGAGAGAGAGAGTGTTCGCAGTGTTTATCTCTCTCCGCCCAGCTGCAATAGGAAGGCGGGGGTACTGTGAGCACTAGAGACACACTCGGCTGAGGGAGGACCCACCTGGCCTCGCGCGGCTGGATGGTGTGGGGTTCAGGGGCATCTCTCTGGTTTCATGCTTAGTCCCCACTCACCAAGCAACCTTCCAGCCACAAATTCAATTTCCTCAGCCCCTGACCTGCTGGAGAGTTGGAAAGGAATATTCTGACCTCCATAAAATAATCACACCAAATAAACCAGCATCCTTTTGATATACCTCAGACACCTGCAATGGCCCTGAGGCAATCAATCACCTCTGAAAGTTCTGTGACAAAAGTGGGTCTCCTGTGTGCCAAGTCAAAACCCAGATCTTGCACTTAGAGATTCCTCCAAAGCATAGCTCCCCCAAGGGCCACGCCTCCGACACCCCAATGCTCCTGCAATGGGTCACTTGTAGGCTTATTTTTTATGCTATGCCATCAGTAGCTCGGATGTCACCCACTTTCCACCACATAGCAGAGACTGGGTCAATCTTCTCAAGGTTAAGGCCAGCAAGGCTCTCCGGCGGTCAACTGCTATAGTGGCTCACACCTGTAATCTTAGCACTTTGGGAGGCTAGGGTGGGGGAATCACTTGAGACCAGAAGTTTGAGATCAGCCTAGGCAACATAGCAAGATCCCCAACTCTACAAAAAATAAAATTAGCCAGATGTGATGGCACAGGCCTGTACATATCCTAGCTACAGGGAGGCTGAGGCAGGAGGCTCCCTTGGGTCCAGCAGTTCTAGACTGTAGTAAGCTATGATTGTACCGCGCAATCTAGCCTGGGTGACAGAGTGATACTCTGTCTTAAAAAATTAAAAAAAAAAAGAGGCTGCAGGGCTCAAATAGCCACAGTAAGGGACCTATCTGTTGCCTCAGGGGTTCGTTTGAGTTACATGACATTAACCATGAAACTCCATATTCTGCTAATAAACACAGAAGCTAGGGTACTACAGTGGGACCCTGGGACCTGTCCTCATCCAACTTCTCAGGGAGATCTGAGAACTTCACAACAACCACAGTCTGGCAGGAGGATATTTTGCTTTATTATCCCCTAAAGCAAGTCTGCCATCCCTGCCCCCACTGTGCTCTTTGCACAGCTGTGTCTGAGAACAGGTGAAAGTGACTGCGGGCCTGGAGAGAAAGGAGAGGTCTGTGTTCCCAGGGAGTAGACGGTGGGTGGGAACTGCTTGCACATGACTCTGAGGGGGCATGACATGCGGCTGTGAACCTCAAGTTTACACATGCTCTGCCCTGGTCCAAAAACAATGTGAGACTCCCAGAACCCAGCCATACCCACTTGCCTTCAATATGTTACATCTCAACTCTTTTTTTCTTTCCATCTCCAAATCCACATTTTTTACACTTGATAATGAAACTCAACTCATTTAGTTTCTGTAAATATGGCCAATTCTGGTGACACAAACTCATTCCGGAAGACTGGTGTGAGAAATCAACCACAGTCCAAGACAAAGGACGAGGCCAGGGTCCCACAGAGGGAAGAGTGTGGGACGAGGGCCTGAAGACTCGGAGGGGCAATCCTGGGCTATTTACTCTTCTTCTCTGAGCCAGGATTTGCTTATCCTTAAAATGAGGGGCTGGAAATAAATAATATCTAAGTTCCCTTCAGGTAAGGAGTTTCGTCTCCAGAGTCAGAAAAGGCCAACATTTTGATTTCTGATCCCATCACTAGCTGTGTGATTCGGGCAAAGTTGCCTAACCTCTCTGAACTTCTGTTTCTTAATTAGTGAAATAAAAACAGCCATAATCATATAAAATAATAACATACTATTGAAATAGTACAATCATATAGTAGCAATAATGAACACAGCATAACTGAAGTAAATGTAGGTATTGCATTTAGGGCAGCACCTGGTATAGCGGGAATAATAAATAGCAAACGATAAAAAGAGCCAGGAGTCTATGTTTCTGAGGCTCGAGTTGGTGTTGACAGAATCCCAGACGGGACACAACTACAGTCAAGTAGTAGGAAGGAAGCAGTGCCGCATAGGTAATGGTGTGAAATGCTGGGAAGCGGCAGAACTACCACCCGCTCTGACCCCTCGAGTCCCAGGCCCCGGCTTTACTGGCAGGGTGGATGCTTCCAGCACATTCACAGCTGAGAAACATCTTTTCCACAGCCACATCAATGACAACTCTTGAGATTTTAGTGCGCATTTATGAAAGCTAATGACACTAAGGGAAGGAGAATGGTGCTGAACAGTCAATTTTGTCTGCATCTTACTGAGAACAGTAAGCTATTAAGAGCAATCTGCTCCACAGCGAGATGTAATGAACGAGCTGAGCCATCTCTCCTGCTGTGGGCTGAAGCGTCTCCTTAAAAGTAACAGCATCTGCAAAACCTTTACGCAGAAGTGCGTGTGGTATTTAATGAAGTGCTATGTAAACTGTTTTGGAACCCTGGCAGGACACTTGTTCAGTGTTCCCAAAATGCTAGGGGTTTCATTTCATTTGAACTTGTTGCCATTGAAAACTCACCATCTATAAGGGCAGAAACACACGCTTTTCCGGAAGGGAGGGAACACATCAACCAGAATATGCAACATACATGGTTTCTCAAATAATGAAGATGACATTTTAAGAGCATATACTGCAGTCTAACCCTAAATTCTTATGAGTGTACAAATTAGAAAACACAGATACTGAAAGACAAATCCTTTTTTTCTGTTCCAACAAGTTCATCCACTTCCAAATAGCATTTTATTATCGCTCCCCTTCGCCCAGAGAATCCACAGTGTCTGTCTGTGTGCTGTGAGCATGGGCAGTGTCTGTCTGTGTGCTGTGAGCGTGGACACAGCGCAGAATATGCTTCTATCCTGGAAGGACTGATCACTCCAATCATAAGTGAGGAAACAGCTAAATTAGAGCAAAGCTGGTGCCGAGTTGGCCATGAGCTAAGGAAGGGGTTGCTAAGGAGGGCAAGTCGGATGGCAGAGGGCCCACCAGGGCAGCCAGGGCCAGGGACCCTGAGTCAGGGTGACTGGGGTAAAATGCTGGCTCCACACTTCCTTGCCAGGTGACTTTGGTAGGTTACTAACCTAACCTTCCCTGATCAAGCATCCTCCACTCTAACATGAGGATAAACACTGGACTTACTGCAGGAGGCAACGGTGAGAATTAAGCAACACAGACCAAGCCCTGGAGACAGCTCGGCTTCTGTCTTCCTTGACAGGTGCCTACCACCTGTTTGGCTGTGCAGCTCATCCTTTCCCTATCCTGAGCACATGGACTGTACATCCATTTCTTTTTTATTTACTTATTTATTTTTGTACATCCATTTCTAATAAGTGAGGACCCCTGAGAGGCAGGGCCAGAGTCTTCTGTCCCAGCCATCACGAATTTGACCGATATCGTAAGCACTATTAAAATTGTATTTGTTGGTGACATTGCACTGGGTGCTACGCCAAATGCACGTAGTGGCTCCCCTAGAAAGGCGCGTGTGATAAAGGCTGATAACGGTAAACACAGAGACACTGCCTGTGCATTAAGCAAACAGGGGAATTAAATACTCTGAGCATTTTCACTATTTGCAAGTGAACGTACTATTACATGATGAAGTTTCTCGTGTACTCTCTCACTGCCACCACTCCGCTCCACACTTTGCTCTCAGCAGAATGACGAGCTGCATTTTACGATAATGGAACCAGGAAGAGGTTATGACGACAGAAACATCTAGAACAGGGTGATTCCTCTCCTGCTTCACACCTTACAGTTCTCTGTCTGACCTTAGCCATCAGCAGACCCACCAGCCGGCGGGGTGGCGGGTAGGGGGGAAGTCAGGTAAGCATCCTTGTCCTTTTTGGCCCCACACTATGGCTCTGGAACTCACAAAGAGCCAAAGCTCAGAAGTAGATTTCAAGAACACGTGTAAGAAGGGGCCAGAGTCCTTGGCTGAGCAGGGAGGCTGGTGCTGGCCAGGGTGGAGTTGAGATAGTCACTTTCCACCATTTGCTTTCTAAGCCTCAAAGGTAAATGATGACCCCCCAAATGCATGTCAGCTTTTTTTTTTAATGCCAAAAAGAGGAAAAATAAAAAAGGAAATGACAATAACAGCAGCAAGCATGTCTGGGTGTGGCAGCTGGAGTGACAGAGTGTCACTGGAAACTCGGGGACTGGAGCAGTGACGCTGGAAGACTGTGTTTCATGCTGGGCAGGCTCCGCATCCTGGGAGCCCCACCACCTTGCCTATCTGTGGCCCCTCCTGGCCTCCCGAAGTCCTGAGTTTGTGTGCCACTGCAGAGGAGGAGGCAGGTGGAGGGGGGACAATCAGCAGAAAGTAGGAGCAGACCCTGGGAAACAGCAGCGTTGAGGGCAGGGGGAGAAAGTTCCAGAAGAGGGCAGCAGCCATACTGTCCAGTGCTGAGCACTTAGTAAGAGGTGGTCAAGTGAGCGTCCCAGGTGGGTAAGCTCACCCACATCCCCCCAGGGCAGCTT
>NW_003852451.1:9353634-9424346 GCF_000181295.1 Otolemur garnettii
GGTGGGGTGGTGGGGGTGGTGGGGGTAGGGGTGGTGAGAATGAGTTGAAAATACACTTTTCAAGGGTTTGGTTTGGGAGGAAGGAAGAAGGGTGGTGGCAGCAGTGGCAGGTGAACAGCTGAAGCAGGGAACATAGCAGATTGAGGGAACTGAGAGTGGGGAGTGTGGCCCCAGGAAGGGAGGTGGCCGGTGGGGCGCTGGCCTAGGGTTCTCCACCTGCAAATCAGAAGCAGGCTGCGTGCCAGGTGTTCAGCGTGCTTCCCTTTTCAGTTATTTGTATAAAGTCTGCACTCATTATATTTTTTAAAAAGATTAAGCACCAGTCCTATGGAAAAAAAATTTTAAAAAGAAAGCAAAGTGCAATCTCTACATCCAGAAAATTTGAAGGGCTTAAATAGGCAGTTATAACTGCCATTCAACTCTCCTAACACTTTTGTCAATTAAAAAATACTATTATACCTTTTCCCAGTGTTTTGGACTGCATAGGACTTGCATAGCTTCTCAGCCAGTAGAGAGGAGTGTGCCCAGTGACTATGAGCACGGACTCTGGGGACGGACTGTTGGGTTTGAATCCAGACCTCCCACTTACTAACTGTATGATGACCGACTTTGGAAACTCATTTATCTTCTCTGTGCCTCTGTTTTCATGTTTTTATAATGGACACAACAACACCATCAACCTGACAAAGCTGCCGACTCAAATGAATATGTGTGTACAGTAGGCAGGATTCTGCCGAGGCTCCCTAAGACTCCTCATCTAGATGCTAATTAGGTCTCCTAATCTGGATGCTGCTGGGACGGGGCTTTGCAGATGGACCTAAGGGCACTAATTAGCTGACTTCAAGGGAGGGAGATCAGCCTGAACCACCCTAGAGGGCTGGGTATATTCGCATGAGTCCTGACGTGGAAGAGGAAGGGCCCAGAGGTACATTGGAAGAATGCGTTGGAGATGAAACAGGAGGAGAGAGACAGAGAGATTCTAAGATGGGAGAGACATGGCCCACTGCTGCTGGACAATTCGCTTGTCTCAGCCTCCCAAAGTGGAGAATGGCCTGGGGTTGACTGTAGCAAGGACACGGGGACCTCAGTTGTCCCATGTATGGAACTGAGATCTGCCCACAGCATGAGTGAGCTTGGAAATGGGTTTCCCCATAAGAACCTCCAGAAAGGAAGGCCACCCCCTGATAGCTAGATTTCAGCCTTGTGACACCCTCGGCCCAGAGCTGGCTGAGCCATTCTGTGCCCAGACTTCTGACCCACAGAAACGGTGCGACAACAAATGGGTATGGTTTAAGCCACCACGTTTATGGCAATTTGTTACAACAATGGAAAGCTGATGCCACAGGTGTGAGCCTGTGTGTACTTGTGCCTAGAGCCTGTAGGACTTAGTTCACTGAGGAAAGGAAACCTTTGAGGAGGGGGAAGCTCAGGGCAAATCCATCAGATTTTATCCATATCCGTTTCCCTTGAAAATTACTCGCCAAATAGGAGGAGGACAAGAAACTGAAATACAAGCTCCATCTTCTGTGAAATCAGGAGACACAAAGACCTCCCCAAACCTTACTACATGAAAATGGGAGCAAATGACGACCTCTGATTCTGATGATATGGTGAACTAGTGCTCCCAGGGGCCCTGCGGCTGCAGAACAACCAGGTCCCGCAGGTGACTCACTTTTTGATGCACTGCTGAACTCTCCACAGGCAGGGAGAGCTCCAATGTCCCCCACCTCTGCAAAAAGAGTTCAGAGCAGAGTGACAGCAGTCACTCGTGGGCACACAATAAGTCAGGAATGAGTTGAGAGCTGATGCCAATGGACAGGAACACCACCAACTTAGAGACTGGGCTGTGCGCCGACTGCACCGTGGAGCAGCTGAGCTTGGGGCCCTTGTGCTGAGCTAAGTAAAGCTGAAGTGTGTAGGGTCTGCTGACCCACAGATCTCTATAAAAGTAGACACAAATCCTCTGAAGGCGAGCCTCCCCAATTAAGGCCTGTGAGATGTTCCACAGATAAAGAACTAGCCATGAGTTCACAATCAAAGGTCAAGTGCAAAGTGCACAGCAAAGATTAGTGAGACCCAGAAGAAATGAGAAACAACAGATGGGGTCCTCGTGTTATAACTGTCTAATACAGAATGCAGAATAGCCATGTATACAAAGTAGAAAGTTCTGAAGGATAACATCAGAAAGATGGGGAAGCAACCAGAACTGAAAATGGACACAGGGATGAGAAACTACTTAACGAGTCAAGGAAGGGCAGCACTCCTGACGTGTGGAGGCCGGGCGGAGGGCACGATGAAGGGTGGAGACTGGACAGAGAGCGTGCTGTCCGTCTCTGCTGCCCTAGATGCCACTTGTCAATGACTGCATTCACTCTGGATCAAAGGACGTGGATGTTTAAGATGCTCTGTGCAAGCACAATGGCATCTACTACCTCATATCCCGAGGGGCTGCTTCCCTTAAGATGTGGACAATATCTCCCGGTAACATTCCCCCGGGACCCATATAAACCATATCTATCATCAGCATATGAAGGCTCACTAAAGTTGATAGGTGTTTTCACACATTGTCTAAGTTGTATACCTAAGACAACAGCAGAGCAAATTAATAAATAGACTCTGTAAAGCTCTAGCTTGTCTTTGCTAAGTTTACTGTCATATGCATGGTCTGGGAAGAAGTACCTAGCATAAGGTGACCAGATTTTAACATTGGTAAAGCAGGACACCATTGACGGGGCAGGGGGTGTTCTTAATTAAAAGTTTAGTCTATATGGAGCAACAAAAATTTTCATAGAATGCAAAATAGTATTGTAATATATATATTTTTAATTTCAACATAAGTACAATTTACAAATATAATACATTAAAAAAAATTATGTATAGGGCGCGCCTGTGGCTCAAAGGAGTAGGGCACCAGCCCCATATGCCAAAGGTGGCGGGTTCAAACCCAGCCTTGGCCAAAAAAAAAAAAATTATGTATAGTATTATTTTATTCTTTGGCATATTTCTCATTTGAGTGAATATTTTTTAGTAGATTGCTGTTGTTGTTTAAAAGGTCATGAAATTTTTCACAAGAATTTGTTGAATTATATTTCACACATAAAATGTCTTTCAAAGTCTTAACACTTAATTGTGATTTTTCTGATGTCCACACTTTATTTACCATAGTGTGGACAGCAGCATCCATCAGTCGCAGCATTAGTTCCTGGTAAGGACAGCGCATATCCCACAATTTTTAGTGCATTATTGCATGGAACATGGTTTGTTTCAAAATGATGAAATATTTCTAAACATTTGTTCTCTACTGTGATTTTTGCTGATGTCCAAGAGTTAACTTTTTCCTTATCAATATATTTTTTTAATAATGATACCTCGTAAGTCGTAAGTGTCACTTTCAAGGCCAGCACTAAAATTTTTGCCGCCACTATAAAATATAAATAATATGAGTACTGTCTGCTAAATTCATGAAATAAATAAATTACTTACCTAAATTATCTGCATAGCTGATTTGTTGATATCACTTGTTTAACCAGTACTAGCACGCAATACAATGGGTATTGTCTGAGAGATAGTTACAAAATGTTTTCATGGTTGCCAATGCCAAAAAAATGCCATTCTTCATTAAGTCCAAACAATGGCGGTCAAATTCTAACAACTGATCAACAATGCGAACTTTGATAAGCAGTTCTCGATAATCAGTTCTCAACAATTATTTGTTATTATTAAAGTTTAACATTATAAAATTAACAAAAATAATATAAAACTCATATCCTGACGAAATAGCCACATGGCAGTGTTGGGACCAGAATTGCCTCTGAGAGACCACCACACACATGTAAAGACAAAAAGTGCTTTATTTTGCAAGCATATGCCTGGGCCACTCTTCTCTTCAGCATGGCTGGAGGAAGGTAACCCCCTAGTGAAACAAGCTGAGGTTTTTAAAGTGCATAGAGGAATTTCATCAGGTGTCTTGTCAGGCGGGGCTGCTATTGGCTGAGCTTTTATGGTTAGGGACCCTCTAGAGAGGGGAGGCTACTTTTTGTTCCGGTTTGGCTCCTTCTGAGCTAATTGTCCTTGCCTAGAAGCAAGGGAGAGAGCCAGTCTCTTTCTGATACCCATCCCACCTGGGGGACCTTGCCCAGGAGGGGAGTAGGAATTTTACATTAGCCTTTTCATTTCCAAATGAAGTTACATTAACCTCTTCATTCCCAAGTGGAGTTACGTTAACCTTTTCAGCAGCCCATATATTCCCTTCCCATTCTCCTGCTGTTCCCTAGCTTGTCTAACATTCTTTCCAAAAATCAGGACTTCTTAAAAACGCTGCGGGATGCGGGACAAATTGTTAAAAATTGGGACTGTCCTGCCAAAAGCGGGATGTCTGGTCACCTTAACCTAGCATACAGTTAAGATAACAGAAAAATAATCCTTGGAGGGGATTTTAGAAGTCTGCATGATCTCAAGCACAAGCAAGAGGGCAGTGACTATCAGCCTTATGCTGACCCAGGATAGAGGCTCCTCCCAGTGTGTGGCCCTTTACAAGTGGATTCCCAGAGTCAGAGAATGTTGGCTGAACAAGAGCCTAGAAATAGTCTAATAGTCCTATTAGACCACCCTTTCATTGCACTAATGAAGAAACTGAAACAGGTTGACAGAAATCGCAATTGTCTAATGTAGTCACCTCTGGCTGGACACAGACTTTAGCACTGGGCTCAGTCTGGGTTTTACATTTTGAGTGAGACATGGAAGTTTCTAAAGAGAGATTAAAAGATTGTGCAGAGTCATACCAACACACCAGAAACCACACCTTTACCAGGAATAGAACTTGTTCTTTAAATGAAGAGACGCTACAGTAGGCTAAATGTGGGAAAAGCCTTATTCACACAAGAAGCTACAGTGTTTTCCCACCGAGGATCACTACCCAGAGGAGAATTTAATGGGAAGTGTAAATTAATAAACAAACATGGCACCTACACTGAGGCTTAGCGGCTGTATTTCTGAGTCACACAGTACCTGATCTTGTGCAAACCTCATCTGTTCAGTGTTTTGACACCTGGGCACACCCAGTGTTACATCTAACCAAGGGATTTTCTTGCCGGTGATTCTCTTTCCAAATTATTTGCTAAGAATGTGCTGTTGGCAAATATTGACTCTGATCGATACAGTAACTAAAAGCTTACACTTCCACATATAGGTGAGGGCACTTTTAATTCTACATTAAATATATTCTTTTCAAAATTTGTGATTCTTGCCTCCCTATCCTTGAGCAAACATTTTCCCAGCTCACAATGATGGTAGGCTTTTAATAACTCATGATACAGCTTTTAGTCAAAGACTTTTTCAGGGCCTAAATGGATTACAGTCACAGGTTCCCCCAACCACACAATGGTCTGTTTCCTCAGAGATGCTTAACTGACTCATGCGATATGGCTTCCTCTTACAGGAATCATGTTATCAACATTTGCCACTCTCTGGCAATCAATCACATTTGCTAGAGGCTCAATGAGGTATATTTTAAACAGGATTGTGCAATATTTCATATGGATAGTTAGAAAGCTATGAAGCCCCCAAATAAAACAAAGACTCCCCCCCCCCGCCACTGTACCACCCGACTAAAGATTATATCCCGTTACCAACACCATTGGCTCTTTTGGGACCCCTACTCCCTCCCTAGACAACCATTCTTGTATTTTTTTTTTTTTTGAGACGGAGCCTCAAGCTATCCCCCTGGGTAGAGTGCCATGGCATCACGCTCACAGCAACCTCCAACTCCTGGGCTCAAACGAGTCTCCTGCCTCAGCCTCCCAAGTAGCTGGGACTACAGGCACCCGCCACAATGCCTGGCCATTTTTTGGTTGCAGCCATCATTGTTGTTTGGCGGGCCCGGGCTGGGGATTTGAACCCGCCACCTTAGGTGTATGTGGCTGGCACCTTAGCCGCTTGAGCCACAGGCGCCGAGCCTACCATTCATGTATTATACACAGTTTTAACCCATACAGATGTCTCCCAACAATATACTGCTTCAATGTGCCTGCTTTTAAGTTTCATAAACACGCTATATCATTGAATGTAATCTTTGACAACGTGCTTTTCTAAATGACTGGAAGTTTTTAAGATATGTCCACACTGTTGCCTGCAGTTGTGGCTCCACTGCTGGATAGTATGTCACTGTGTGAATCTATCGCAGTGACCTTCTTTGTTCTCCTGTTGGTGAACATGGGTTGTTCAAGTTTTTTGTTTCCAGGTTTTTGCAATTGTGAACAGCACTGTCATTCTCAAACATACACCTTCAAGAAATTGCAAAATATTTTTAGTATATATAGCCACAAGTGGGCCAAAGGGCATGTGGATGTTCTTCTTTAAAAGATAACACTAATTTTTCCCCCAGCCTGGTGGCTGGCCACACATGAGCGACTGTTTCCCCACTCACAGCATTGCCAGTGCTTGGTGATGTCAGACTTCTTAATTTTTGCCAGTTTAGTGGGAGTAAAAAGCATGTCGCTGGATCCTAATTTACACTTTCCCAATCACTAATGAGGTGGCGCATGTTGTCATGTTTTTAGGCTGTCTACCACCTATTAGGCTGGCTCCTAATAATTTTAGGCCATTCATTTTGTTGCACTACATATCACACTGTTCATTAGCCCCAAATCTTGCTTGGAAGAGTGGAAAACTAGGCATACCAGGGACCAGCAGGTGACTGTAAGCGACTACTTGTCCTGGTGTAAGGGACACTGTGGTTGACTCTGGAATCATTCAATTCCTCCCCCACTAAGCAGCAGCCTCTGGTTGGAGATCGGAGCCCAGAGGCAAAGGTAGGCAGACGTGGTCTCCGGAAGCACTGTCTCCTGTAAGTAATTGGTTCAGGAATGGGTCTGTGAACTAAGTCTGTCTAAAGAAACAAAAAGAGACCACTGGATGCTTCTAGAAAAATCCTTCCCTACTCTTAACAAGCAGCAACAGATATCCAGAATCTGTCTGACACTAGGTATGAAAGGGGATGCAGAAAGACCCACCTGTTCCTGGCACCCATCCTATGACACAAGGAGAGCCAATCACAAAATAAAGCTGTCTGTGTGGATGGCAGAGACAGAAACCACTGGGGTCCTTGATTACTCTGCTCAGCTGCTGCCTGAACCAGTGTGGAACCACCTAGCCTCCGAGGTCCAATCTATATAAATCATCACATCTCTTTGTTGCTTAAGTCAATTTGAACCTGGTTTTCTGTTACTTCAACCAAAAGCCATGTGGTTTAAAAGCAAATAAGCAAACACAACAAAAACTCGAGCTAAGAATAGCCCTCCTGACACTCAGGGGGATTTGGCCAAGAGCAAAAGGTAGAAGCTGATAGATGAACTTGAGATCTCCTGTTGCTACTGTGTTGGAGGGTAAGCAAGCGACAAGCCAGGATCAAGTAGCGGGGAGAAACTCAGAAATCCAGGGTTAGGAGGCACAGGCTTTGCTACCAATGCAGGCTTTGAACCACCACCTCCAGCACCACCACCCCTGCCAATAGGATCACTCAGCTTAGTTGCTACTAATTAAATTCCACTTGCAGCATTTCCTACACAAGCTGACTAATGCCAGCAAACTCTGATTGCTCCTTGATCTTTTTCTCCACCCTCTTGTAAAGCATTCGGTAGATGTTCAGCCCTGGAGTTCTGCTTATGTGCAGTTGTCACCTTGGTATTAAATGTTATCACCCTTTTGGTCTTTTCTGGGGTGGGCCTGAGAGAGACACCTACGCTCTCTGAGACTCGGTTTCTTTCTCTGTTACAAGAACAACATTGGAAGAGTGTCAGGCAGATTATGACGACGTATCACAAGTGCCCCATTATTGCCAAGGCTGCTTGTTGAGGCCTGACCTCCAGGGCAGTCGGGGTGGTCAAAGGCTGGGTCTCGACCTTAGAATCCATCTAGCCCAGAACATGGAGTCTTGTGTCCTAAAGAATCTGTAATCTTCTTCCTATTTGAGAGAAGTAAAGAATTACGGAATCATATTCTTATCAATAAAGAGAATGTGAGCCATGGATATGTCAGTTGAAGAATGATAGTCGTGTGGAGTCAGATTCATCATAAACTCACCACTGCTGCCCTGCTAGAGACAAAATTGCCCCTCCGTGAAGCAATAAACCACGGACTTCACGATGTCAGCCTGAGGAAACCAGCCCTGGGGTGCTAGTCTTCTCTGTACATTCCAGAATGAAACAATGTTGGCTTTAGCGATGCAGGAGCTCTCTGGAGGTGAATGTACTCTTTAATAACTGTGTTCACAGACACCAAACAAGAGCTGACACGGTTTTAATATTAAGGCTTAAATTCCAGCACTTTGAAATATGCTATTTAATCACAGGCTATAAATGAACAAGGAAATATCCAAAGATACAGCTGATTTAGAATAGAACAGATGCCTGAAATGATTTTTTTTTCAGAGAAAAACCAAGAAATAGTCAACACCTCTCCAAATCACATTTTTTTTTAAAATTTTGCCCTTTTTTAAAAAAATTTTTTTTTACAGAAGTACCCTAAGCAATAGCATGGTCGTCATAGACAAATTTAGAAACTGTATAAAGTACGTCAAATTATTTATTATAGGGGGGGACGTTTGATAAACAGAGCTGGAGGAAGGCAGGAATAATAACAAAACCAAAGGAAAGGAAACAGGAAATCCAACATGAGTCCCGCCAGCGCAGGAGTGTTTCTAAGAGAATTATTCAAAATTTCAAAGGCCAGGACTAAGGAGAGAAACATTTGGGTTTTCATCATTTACCTCCCTTCAACATCACCGGTGCTGATTCTGCCTGGGATTACTGTCTAGCAGAGAAACTCAGCTTCTATAATAATGAACTTCATGGCAGTAGGTCTTCTCTCCCTGAAAGCTGCAATTTACTTTTTTTGGCTAATGAAGGAACATCAACTGTGGTTTTGAAAGGTTGCTAAGAAAAGGCATTTAAAAGGTAAATACAAAAAACAAGCAAAATCTTTATTCTACTTCTCACCCCCCAAAAAAGCATCACATCTGAAATTTAAACTTTTAAGTTACAAAATGCCTTTATGCTTTGCTCCTTCTTCACTTTGCAAATGGGGCCTGGATCCTATGCGCTTCTAGATAGGGGAGTGGGCTGTGGGTTGGTTACTGGTTCACGGGCAGCTCTAACTGGACTAAGAACAAGGCTGTTTCTCTGATGACCACACCCCATATTCACCCAACAGGCAAATCATGTAAACTATCAAACTGCTCCTTCTTCCACCCACATCCCATCTCTTCCATCCCTGGCCCTGGTCCGTCCACTCTTATCTCTCTGCTGAAATCTTGTGATGGCTTCTGTATTTCTCATACCTCACTGGCCACCCCTCCCCCACATCCCACTTCCCATACAGAAGCTAGAGTGGCCTCTTAAAAATGACTCAGGACAAAATCCAATGCCCTCTTCATGATCTATGAGGCCCCACCTTATCTAGCCTGTCTCTGGCCTCTTCCTACCACTCTCCCTCTCATTCAGCGCACTCCAATGATCTTCTCACCATTCCTCAAATATGCAAAGTTCATCCCCACCTCAGGCCTTTGGGCTGGCTGTTCCCTCTCCCTGAAATGTTCTTCCCCCAGATATTCAAAAGTCTCCATCTCTCCCTTCTTTCAGATTTCTCCTCAGTGAAGTCTCCTCTCCTCTTCAAAGATGTCTTTCCTAACTCATCTAAAACAGCCTGATCTCCCCAAGTCATGACCTATTGCCTCACCCTTCTTAATTTTCTTCTACGGGTCATAATGATCTGATATTACACTACCTACGTATTTGTAGACTTGCTTACTATCCAACACTGCTACTAGAATATAAACCCCTTGAAGGCAGGGATTTTGTCTCATTCATGGCCAAATTCTTCAGCACTGAGAATGATGCTCAGTCCTCACTAAATTTTGGTGGAATGAATGAAGGAATCTGTTGGTCTCCTATGAGCTGCAGACCTAAGAGCTACAAAATTCAAATGAATCAAGTATTTCTTCAAATGAAATATTTTAGACCATAATTATAAGCAGGTGGTCACTTATATACTTAGGATGACACAAGTCACAAAAACTAGTTCATCCTGTGACATGGAAGATTGTTTGCATGCTGTTGTCACCCCACGAGCACGCCTCACACAGAAGTCCTTGGGGGGAGTATCAGTAACTAAACCCTTGTGGTAAGGTAGATTCTGGATTGATGGTCTCAGAGCAAATGCTACTTGCTACGATCTGAATGGTTACATGCTCCTCAAATTCATATGGTGACAACCGACTTCTTGTGGAATGGCTTTATGAGGTGGGGTCTTTGGAAGGTGATCAGATGTCAGTGGAGCCCCATGATGGGATAAACGTCTTTGTAAGAAGAGAAAAATGCTAGAGCTGCCACTCATGGCCATGTGAAGGTACAAAGAGGAGGTAGCCGTCTGCAGACAGGAAGCCAGCCCTCACCAGGCCCCGCATCTGCTGGCACCTTGATCTTGGACTTTGCATCCTTCAGAACTATGGGAAATAAATGTTGTTTAAGCCGCCCAATCTAGAGCATTTTGTCAGCCTGAACAGACTAAGACACTGTTCTACAGCAAAGGATGACACAGCAGTGCCCACACACCAAGAGTGTTCTCCAATCCCCAGCGGAAGATTTGCTCTAAGAGTTTTTTGAGCTGCAGGGGGAAACAGGATTAAAACCAGGCAGGTTGCAAGCAGTTTCTTTTCCTGCTTCTTTTTTTTTCCCCAAATTTTCAGCACCGAGTACATCATCTAACCACAAACAAAAACAGTGACAAACACAGTTCCTCTTTACCAAAGCTATTAAGAACCCATAGGAGTGAAATTAATATTAAGCATGTAAGGTCAAAATCTGCTCAGTGATCCCTGCAGAACAGCCATTGAACTCAATATAAAGGAAATACAGATACAAGCTCAGGGTAGCTTTAATCTATTAGTGAAGTTCCCAGTTTAACTTAACAAATGTTTTTGTACTATTCTTTGGATATACTACCACCTTTATGTGAATGTGCTATCTTTTATTTTAACTTTTATACATGGAAATACATGAATAGAATAAGAGGAGTATGAATAAAGTGCTAACATCTGTTTCACAAAGATTGATTCTCTTCCTTTTCAGTGGGACAGACATTTGCCAAGAGTCTCCGGAGATAATGTATCTTAAAGACCTTCTATAAATAAAAAGAAAAGTCTGTACAATGATAATATCTATAATGGGACTTACTGTTCTGCACCAAATATCTTGAGCCACCCTTATTGGGACTTGGCCCCAAATACTATCTGAAAGATGCATAGTAACTCCCCGTCCCAGCCAAACTGATCACTCAGATCAAGATTCTCTTTCCCCAGTTTACACGTTCCCACCTCTGCTCATGTTCCTGGACACTATCCTCAGCCACAAATGCCAAAGTTACACCCACTGTAAGGGCTGCCCTCAATGTTCAGCTCTCCAAGTGTACACCCATCTCCCGTCTCTCTGCCTCTCTGAACTCTTAATCATTCCTCCATTCACAGAGCATGGTACACTTTTCAAAGCATTTTCACATGCCAAATTCAGGAGGCAAGACAAATATTATTCCAGCTTATAGGTGAGAAAAAGGAGTGTTTTTTGGGTTAAGGGATTATGGAAATCTCTGTTTCTGTTGCCCTTACTGCCTTCATCAAACAAGGCTTGGATGTTGGCCTGGTATCCCTGATTAGATCACAGGCTATGAAAAGAGTGGAAGTATGTTTCCTGGTGCTAACCACATAGCGTGATTCCTTTACAATATTTATTGACTGGGATGGTAGAAAGAGCCTTGGAAAATTGAATTCTGGTTCTGACCCAGTATCTTTGGTTATAGAATTGGTGGCAAGTCACTGAGATACAGATTCCTTATCTGTCAAAAATGAGGGTGTTGGGTTGAAAGCTGGACCCAGTTCTATAGTCCACGCTCACAGACTTCCCTCGGTCTGTCTTCTAGCAGTGCCATCATGAGACCATCACGAATCCTCAAATTCCTCTCATGGGCACCCTGGAACCCAACCCTCATCACTCCTTCCTACGAGGTCCACGGTGGCACGCACAGGTCCCACGCCATCCTCACCACACCCTGCAGGAGATGGTGTCTTAGACCCTTACCACTCTGCACATGCCATGGCCCTACATGAATACTCACAGGAGAGTAAAAACTTCCGATCCTAATCCATGAATGCCTAAATGCCACCATCTTTTCTAATGTTTACCTTTTAAACACACTATATCTACTGAACATCCAGGAATCCTCTAGAAACACCACCTTTTCCAATTTTTGAAGTTAATTGAGTTGGCGACAGAACCTACTATTGTTCTTAAAATGAAAACTCCCTCCCGCTTTTCTCATTATGGTTATCATAACCACTCTCTAAGGTAAGGAAAAATTCTCAAAATCAGAGAGCCTCAACATTCCAAATCATGAATTTATTTTTTTGTTCTGCCCTCTGCCTCCTCCGTTATCCAACCCCACTCCGAGCAGACTCCTGGTCCCGCCACGCCCACCCACTCACTCCAGGTCTCTGCCGTGGCCACTCTTCTCCCCTTTGACTAATCAGCCCTGTCATGCTGGGGGGTACCTGGCTTTGCTACACCACCCTCTTGATACCCTCTTGTTCACAGGAAAGGAAGAGAGGAAGAGGAAGGGAGGAAGGGAGGAAGGGAGGAAGGGAACAATGGGCTGGCTGCTGGGACCGGATACAGAAAGGCCTTTGAAGGGTCACGCAACCTGGTGTGTGTTTGATTCCTGGGGCTCCATAACAAAGTGCCTTAAACTAGGTGGGTGAAAACCACAGACATTTATTGGCAGACTGCTCTGGAGGCTGGAAAGTGGCAGCAGGGGAGGGTCCCTCCGTGCTGGTCACCCCGGCATTGTGTGACTTGTGGCATCACCCCATTCACATGGGCAGCTTCTCCCCACATGTCTTCCCACATCTTCCCTCTGTGTATGTCTGACTCTGGGTCCAAATTTCCCCTTCTTAAAAGGATGCTAGTCATGTCTGATAGGGCCCATCTGTACAAATTCATTTTAATTATAAAGACCTAATGTCTGAATAAGGTCACCTTCTGAGGTACTGTGGGTGAGGACTCCAGCGTATCTTTTGGGGGGCACAAGTCAATCTATAACAGCACAGGAGGAGCCAACTTCCTCTCCAGTATGGGACTGGATCTACACTCAAGGGGTCCTCTGTACCCCTGTGCCAGGAGAAGACACCAGACCTGTGCATGGCAGGCATCCTCAAACTATGGCCTGTGGGGCCACATGCAGCCTGCCTAGGACACTTATCCAGCCCGCTGGGTTTTTTTACCACCGCTGCCTGTCCTGCTTAGCAGCCGACGCATCCCGGGACCCACAGCCCAGCCCTCCAATGGTCTGAGGGACAGTGAACTGGCCCCCTGTTTTAAAAGTTTGAGGACCCCTGATGGAGACCCTCGAGATAACCACACTGAACCGCTCTGGCCACTGTCCTGAACTGCCCTCCCGCACATACATGTGAGAGGGAGAGCTGGCAGACCAGGAGGTTGCTGGCTACTGACTTATGATTTTTGCCTCCCAGAAAGAGCAGGGGAGAAGGGGAGTCTGCTTGCTCAAGAGAACATGCCTTCCTCACCATGAAACCTGTGGAATTGGGGTACAATGTGTAAAGGAATGTGCTTTATTAACAAAAAGACCACAAATGCTTTCTGGGGTGTTCTCATCTCTGGCCTGGTGGGAGCGTTTGTTCATGCCTTCTTACCGAGGCAGGCGGCTACCGACTATACCAGTCGGAATTCAGCAGGCATCTTGGCAATCTGAGCCGCTTCTCTCCTCTCCTGGGGGCCTCTGTTGGAGTGGGAGTGTTCAAAGCACCCTCCACCCACAAGCTGCCTGACTGAACAGGAACCACCAAAATGGCATTTCATTTCATTCTTTCATCCTTTACTGAAAGAGCAAATACAGAGGGTGCAGGAAGAAAACCCCAAACTCATTTTGCCTTCTCCAAGGGCAGCCTTTCCTGGCATAAGAATATTACAGATGTTAGAATGTTAGCTATTTTATTTGCTGAGTTCATGCAAGCTTGCTAACCAATGCTGAAGTGTAGGTAATAGTTTGTTCTTAAAACAAATATATGAAGATATGCAAACATTTATTGAGTGCTCACCCACCATACTTCAATAAAAATAAAGGACTACACACAGCATTGTGGATTCAATATAGAAAGCTTATGCTGAGATGATGCAAACTTAGAGCTCACGCCAAGAAAAACATTTCTAACGGTTCCATTATCCCTTTGAGCAAAAGGAGAGAAAAGACACACTAGCTTACACCTGTCAAGCCGTTGCAGCTCTGCACAAGATGTTGACTCACTGCAAACACGTCTACAAACCTGATTATTGAGAATTTGAGCACTGTCAATTTAATTCGAATTACATTTAGGATTTAGAACAAGAAAACATAAAAGGTTAGCAGCCTGTCATAATTAGGTGTATTTCTGAACACATGGTTCATAATGAAAAGCAAGAATTCAGGCGTTTTTATGTCGGTGTTTTACACAGAAACCTCCTTTGCCTTTTTTCCTAGATGAAACACTGCTTTGAAATCACAGGATGCTAATTTCCAGAAACTTACCTAGTTTAGCAATCCAGAAGTTCACCCTCCACCCAACCACCCAGCACAAGGAGGACCACGGCAGAGCTCAGTGTCCCATCCAGCCTGAGTGGCCCCCAGAGCTGCAGGGCACCCATGCCACATGCCGGGGACACATCAAACATCAAATCAAAGGAGAATGTGACATGACACACACGTGCTGAGTGGCCATCACAGGACAGGCACTAAAGTAGAGGCCAGTGGTCCAAAGGCCACTAAGACGTCATCCCTGTCCCGGGGCCTATAGTTTGCTGAACACCCCACTGATGTCTGCAACCTTGTGGTGCACAGTGAGGCTGCCGCTGGCTGCGTGCCTCACCCTGCTGGGGGCTCACTGCTGGCCAGCCTGTCCCATTTTCTCCTTGTCCTTTGGATCCCACACCTGGCAACCTTTCCATTCATCATCTTCTCTCCACTCACCCACATTTCTGGGTCTTTGACCCCATATCCCTGCTCAGAGGGTTTAGTCGGCATCTCCCACCTGGATTCCCAGGGGCCTCTCCCTTGGGGCTGCTCTGGCCAGAAAACTCCCATGCTGGGCAAGGTCCAGGCTTTGCAGGCGCATTTACCCCACTAAAGCCCTGTGTTGATTGTTACTCCCCTGCTCAACACCTCCAGCTACTCCCTGCTACCAAGTGAAGTACAGACTCCAGCCTACTTTGCAACCCCGTCTCTCACACTTTCGACACAGCAAGTAACCTGGACTTCTCAGCAGTTCTCAAAACCGCCTGCACTGCCTTCCTTCTCGGTTCTCGTGGCCACTGCTCCTTCCTGCCAACTTCTCCTGGGAGCCCTGTGTCCCCCAGGGTGCCCACCTAATAACCTTCCCTGGACACCTCGTGGGCCTGCTCTCCGGCTGCTGGGGGCTCGGAGAAGGCTGTGGATCCTTTCCTGGCTTAGATTCTAGCCACTGTGTCCACAGCATCTGCCTCCCTGGAACTTGAGGCCAACAATAGACCCACCTAACTTTTTTATTGTTCACCATACAAGAAAAACAGGAAATGCAAAAAGCTTGTATTCTATTCCAATTTTAGACTCCTTAAAAAAAAAAAAAAGCTCATAGTTTCACAGAACAACAAAATTAGAGCTTATTTAAACACTCCAAAAAAAGTAAAAGTTTGCATCTCTTTAGTGGAATCTACAGATGAAAGCTTTGATGGGAGGGGTTTGCATAAAAACAAAACAAAACAAAAAAACAACTGTAAATCTCCTTGAGGTACGCTTTTTCTACCTCCATTTTAGAAAGAAAGAAAAACAAACCCAGAGAGGCACTGAAGGAGGCTGTAGCCTTGCGTGGTGGCATAACACACCTATAAAGAAAAGCTGAGAAACGATTTTAAGTGACATGATTTCTAGGGAAACATGAGATAGGAAAGTACAGTCCTTTGGGGGCCAAAATAAGAAGAGACTTTCAAGTTGTCAATGAGCGTTTTATCACTTGCCTATTGGCTTGGCTGTGCCTGGTATTATTTAAGTGTAGGATATGTGTTCAGGATATGAAACAGATTTGAAATTATGCATTCAGGAAATGAAATGGATTTGAGGCTTTAGAGCCTATAAAATGCAATTTAACATTTTCTTTTTTGATATTTATTTGATTTTTTAGAAGTTATTCCCTTCTAAACTTCCGTAATGAATCAAAGTGAACTGCATTGGAACAAAAGACTACAAGAATGGATGTTCTCAAAGGGGCCATGGTTACTTCTCTGCAAGAAAAGTAAGTTATGTTGCTCTTTATTAAAATCCGCCCAGAGTCTGTGGCATCTGGCAGAGATTTAGAAAGAACTTCAGCAGCCCTGCAGTCTGTCCACGTGTCATTTTCTGGCTGCCCTTTCTAAACCTCAGGTTCGTCATCTTTCAAGTGGAAATAAGAACAAATCCCTTGTCTCCCCCTCCAGAGCAAAGATGTTCTTATCACTGCTCTTAGGATGTCTAGGCACGGAGGGTGCTGGCAGAGAAGAGGGCAGAGAGTGCAGGGAAGGGCAGGGAAGGGCCAGCATCCAAGGACAGCTGGTCTCCCATCTTTGTGTCAAATAGTTCACAGGCAGGGTCCAGCCATTCCCAGTCAAATGCAGCACATGATCTCCCGTGGACTCCAGCCTCAGCATGTCACAAATGTGGGGACTCCAAAGATACCTCAGAGAGTATCTAGTCCAACTCACTCATTTTAGACTTGAAGCAACTGAGGCTTAGCGTGAGGAAGGAAAATGGCTAAGGCCCTCAAGAGGCCATGTCTAGCCAGGACCCTGCAGGGCTCCTGTGGGGGGAACAGGTTTCTTTACAGACAAGGGCACCCCAAACCGTGTCAAACCTCACTCCTTGCATCCAGCTCTTGCTGGAAGATATCCAAGCATGGCCTTGTCATGGCTGACAGTGAGAACTGAGGCCCAGGTTTGCATGAGAACAGCCTTGCACGTGGCAGAGAGACAGGGTGGTTGTGAACAAGGCCCATTCCCTAGCGCTCCACCAGCTGACAACGAGGGTTGTGTCACTTGTGTGTGCTGTTCAGTTGACCAGATGAGACGTGGGACCTGGAGTGGGCAGACACTAAGTGGCACTTCCCAGGAAGAACTTCTACACCCGAATGCCTGAGTCCCACAGGGTAGATCTCTGAGTTGGAAGGAACGTCAAGGGCTGTGCCCACACAGAGCCGATGCAGATGGCATCCTCCAGCCCAATGTCAGGTGCATGGCTCAAGCTTTCCTGGTCATTGCTAATGGCCACGGGTCTGTGGACTGGGAGGGCTCTCAAGCTATTAACTAGATTCCCGAAAACGCGTCTACTGACATGCTTCTGGCTCCAGGGACTTTTCAAACAGTCAGTTGCAGAAGAGAATGGTGGTGTGAGCACACTCAGAGGAGAGCCCCCTTCTTCATTTGTGTTCCTCTGTGGGGCCCCACTCATCCTCCGGGGGGTGACAGATCTTACATCCTTCCTCTCCAGACCCTGAGTAGGCCCTGGCAGGATGGGGCTAGCTGCCAGCCCTCAGACTGTCCTCTCTTGCCCTGTGGGGATTGGTGATTATCTAATTCACTGCAGGTCATGGTGGCCCACCTGCCCATCTCCCAAGTCATCATCAGCACTGTGGGACCGTGACACCCCCCACCCTGCAAAGCTGAGTTCCCTTCCTGCCTGGCACCTTCTGCTGAACCTTCCTGCCAACAGGTGTCCATGCCCCCGCCCCTAAAGGAGGAGGAGGAAGAAAGGGAAGACTGAGGCTTCCGAAAAGCTGGATTTCTTTCTCAACATGGCAGCTGCTCACAAGCACAGAGAGGAGAGTGAAGGGAACACATGTGTGCAAGCTCCATGAACACGTCTGAAACCCAAACACAGCAGGGAGGTCTAACTTAGGCTGCAACCTTGACAGAGCACAGAACACAGATAGGGAGATGTCCTCAGAGAAGGAGCCATCACAGGTCACTGGGATGAAAGGGCTGCAATGAAAACAGACACTTCTGCGGGGACGCTGCCAGTGTTTCAGAAAGTGACATGATATTTGGGAGGGGGAGGGAAGGGAGAGAAGAGGGAGAGGAGGAGGAGAGAGAGAGACAGGGGAAGACAACACACGTGAGATCATGAGACGGGTCACAGGTGGGACAGAGGGATGGAGCCGAGGGCAGAAGTGGTGCTGTGGAATTCCCTCCACTGCTGTGGTCCCAGAAGCCATCAAAGGGTGGCATGGGTGGGGTGAGAGCGTCCTGGGGTGAAGAGTAGGGTCCAAACCACTCACTACCTAGGGGACCTGGGCAGGAGTCTTAACCTCTCTAGTCTCATTCACCTGTTCCCAGCAGGTGAGCTGCACTCTGGGCACTGGGCGGGCAGGTGTGTGTACCTGCTGCACTCTGGGCACTCAGTGGGGCAGGTGTGTGTACCTGTGGCACTCTGGGTGCTGGGTGGGGCGGGTGTGTATACCTACTGCACTCTGGGTGCCAGGCGGGGTGGGTGTGTGTACCTACTGCACTCTGGGTGCCGGGCAGGGCGGGTGTGTATACCTGCTGCACTCTGGGCAGGGCGGGTGTGTACCTGCTGTACTCTGGGCGGGGCAGGTGTGTGTACCTACTGCACTCTGGGTGCCGGGCGGGGTGGGTGTGTATACCTGCTGCACTCTGGGCAGGGCGGGTGTGTACCTGCTGTACTCTGGGCAGGGCGGGTGTGTATACCTACTGCACTCTGGGTGCTGGGCAGGGCAAGTGTGTACCTGGTGCATTCTGGGCAGGGCGGGTGTGTATACCTGCTGCACTCTGGGTGCTGGGCAGGGTGGGTGTGTGTACCTGTGGCACTCTGGGTGCTGGGCAGGGTGGGTGTGTATACCTGCTGTACTCTGGGTGCTGGGCAGGGTGGGTATGTGTACCTACTTCACTCTGGGTGCTGGGCAGGGTGTGTGTGTGTACCTACTGCACTCTGGGCAGGGCAGGGTGGGTGTGTGTACCTACTGCACTCTGGGTGCTGGGCGGGGCAGGTGTGTGTACCTACTGCACTCTGGGCAGGGCAGGGTGGGTATGTGTACCTACTGCACTCTGGGTGCCGGCGGGGTGGGTGTGTGTACCTGTGGCACTCTGGGTGCTGGGCAGGGTTGGTGTGTGTACCTACTGCACTCTGGGTGCTGGGCGGGGCAGGTGTGTGTACCTACTGCACTCTGGGTGCTGGGCAGGGTGGGTGTGTGTACCTACTGCACTCTGGGTGCCAGGTGGGGCGGGTGTGTATACCTGCTGCACTCTGGGTGCTGGGCAGGGTGGGTGTGTGTACCTGTGGCACTCTGGGTGCCAGGCAGGGCAGGTGTGTGTACCTGCTGTACTCTGGGTGCCAGGCAGGGCGGGTGTGTGTACCTGTGGCACTCTGGGTGCTAGGCAGGGTGGGTGTGTGTACCTGCTGTACTCTGGGTGCCAGGCAGGGCGGGTGTGTGTACCTGTGGCACTCTGGGTGCTGGGCAGGGTGGGTGTGTGTACCTACTGCACTCTGGGTGCCAGGCAGCGTGGGTGTGTGTACCTGCTGCACTCTGGGTGCTGGGCAGGGTGGGTGTGTGTACCTACTGCACTCTGGGTGCTGGGCGAGGCAAGTGTGTACCTGGTGCATTCTGGGCAGGGCAGGTGTGTGTACCTGCTGCACTCTGGGTGCTGGGCGGGGCAGGTGGGAGGCCTGGGAGGCTCCCTGTGCACGGAGCCCCCAAGGAGAGCATAGGTCAAGTAGTCACACTAAGAACAGCCAAACACTGAGGAAGGCATGTTGCCTTCAGAGTATGGGACCAGACACAAGGCACAAGGGGGCGGGGGCTGAGCACGGGCTGTAGGATAGCCCAGAGTGCAGCATTCTATCCATCTGCCCACGAGCAGCTGTCCTCTCATCCTTGACTCCTCCCTTCTCATGCCTGTGCCAAATCAATCAGCTGTACTGTAAACCCATGCCTCACCTGGTCACTTCTGTGCCTCCACTGATATAGCCTGGCCCTATGCCGCCATCTTTCCTGGACTGCTACAGCAGCACATCAGTCAGCCTCCCTGCTTCTTTCCTTCACAAGTACCAGGAGAACCTTTCAAACCTAAAAAGTGACTCCTCTGCTTAAAATCCACCAGTGGCTTCTCATCCTACTCTGACCTCCAGGCTCCTCTCCTGCCATAATACAAATACCTCTTTTTGCCTTCCTGCCTGCCTCCCTCCCTCCCTCCCTCCCTCCCTCCTCCCTTCTTTCCCTTCCTTTCCCACAGCCTTCCTGACTGCTCCAAGATGATGCCAGGCCTTAGCTCCTCATGATCCGGCCTGGAATATCTCACCCAGAAAGTTTTCTCGTTCCATTCAGGGCCCTGCTCACAACTGTCCTCCCTAAAATCACAGCCCTCCTGCCACTCACAAGCATCTCAGTTGCCTGCCCTCCCTCCCGGCTCTCAGTACCGACCTGCCTTGTGGTAGAGTGATGTGTTCATGTCCTAGACTATAAACTACATGATCCTGCGGACTTTGCTTAGTTCCCTGCAGTGGTCCCAGCAGCCAGAACAGTCTGACACACCAAAGATGCCCAGTAAATGAATCAAATGGGTAAAGAACAGTATTTCCTCCCACACGTCCACTACCTGACCCAAAGCCTTGCTCCCCAATTTCAGAACTGGCTGTGCTGCATAGCCTGGGAGCCCCCACCACACCCAAACCTCTGAAACGGCCGCTGAAGGGGAAGGGCAAAGGGCAGGCAGGCAGGGGTCAAAGCACCAAGGTTTTTGGATTAGCAGAAGGGCAAGGTGGCTGGACTGGGGACAGGATGAGGCTGGGGAGGAGTCCATTGTGGTTTGCAGCAGGAAGGGGACTCCAGAGTGCAGGGGGGACTCCTCAAGGGGAGATGCTGGTGGCCTAGACTCAGGCAGTGCTGCCGAAGCTGAGTGGGAGGCTTAGCTGGTTTTCCTTCCTGGCGAGTGGGGATAAGAACTTCTCCCAGCCAGCCCATGGGAGAAAGTGGGAGGCCTCAGGCGGGTGAAGTCTGAGTGCTTCTGAAAACAGCAAACCAGCACGAGAGATAATGTGATAATCAAAATAATTAATCCCCAGGATTACGACTGAGACGCTGCCACTTACAGACTCTGTCATTACAATCACCCTCAGCCCATCCATGTCCATTCCAATTCCCTTTTATCTGCCAGTTTGTGGAGCCAGAGCTGTTAACCGGGTGACAGCCAAGGCCCCTTGTCAATAAAGCGCCTTGTTAGTGAGACTTGAGCCAAATGAAGGGGCCTGAGGCCTGGGGGCTCCCGACCAAAGGGGCTGATCTGAGCCTTTGATTTCTGAGTTGAACAGATTACATTTTAGAAACCTGAAATTTTAATGTAGTCATTCACATTTGGCTCACTTGCAGAAGTTGATAAAAAAGAAATAAAAGAGGAAACTGTATTACATAAAATCTCATTATAATCACGTCACAGAGTCCCACAGCTTTTCCGTGTACACATCTCTCAAATTCATCTCCTTTTTGTTTCCAGGAGCACTAACCCAGCCCACTCTAGCATTCCAGAAACATTTACTGAATGCCCACTAAATGCAAAGCAGGGTGCCAGGTCCTATGGGGGAGCATGGCATAAATGTGGTCCCAGCCCTTGACTCTAGGAGGAAATCAGAAAAAGCTCAGGATGTGGGCTCTATCTAGCAAATGACCAAATCTCCCTGAGAGGAGAAGGTGAAAGGGACAGGCAGGTTTGGAGCCCATCTGTGCAGGCGTAACACAGGCCCTCCCTGGAGTTCACACAGCCCCCCTGCAGCCTGGGCACACACCCCTGAACATGGCACAGGAAATGAGGTGACAAGTGGGGTGCTGTCAGGCGGGCAGTGAGAAGTGCCACGCTGAGGATGAAATACAGCACGTTGTCTGTAATCAGGACGGGGCAGCCACACTCGGGCCACCTTCCCCCCTCCCTCCCCACTCCTTGTTTTGCTTGTATCTAAAATGGGGATACTTATCTTGCCACATTATTTTAAGATTTAAATGAGATCATCTTTGTAAAGCTTCCGCCCGAGTGCCTGGCATTTCTAGGCATTCAGTGAGACAGATAATAGTCGCACTATTTTTCTTGTCAGGACTCCCTGACATCTGCAGGCCCCTCCTTGGTGGCTTCCTTTGGGCCCGTCCCTGCTCTTCTACGTCTTTCCCTGAGGGCCTCATCTTCCTCTATCTTCCTCTTCTCTATGAGGCAGGAATGAATATTTCCTTGGAAGTCCCATTCAAGACAGCTTCTCCAAGAGCCCCTCCATGTCCTAAGGAATATGCCTGAGACTCCAGTGCGGGAGCTCTCAGCAGCTCACACATGACTCCCGTTACATTACACTTGATTACAGGTCGTCTTTAGAGTTTTCTAGATAATTACAGGTGGTAATTAGTTGATGGCTTCATGTAGACACACCTTGCCTTTCTAATTAGAGTAAAAGCTTTTCAAGGCCAAGGATCACATCTGCCTTTCTTAATCTCGCGCCGACCTGATGCGTTGAGGGTGCGATGCATCCAGATGCAAAGACGCCCGGCTTAATTACTTTCCAAATATTCAGCAGATAAAATCACCCAAGTGATTTTCCTAATTGGAATTCAAACACTTAAAACAGATTTGGAAAAATTGAAGAAACAATGACTTTGTTTTTTTAGAGACAACCGAATTTAATCTTCAAGACCCTCATGGTTCCTCACTGCCACTGCACAGAGAAGACCTCTCCTCCCTGTCCCCAACTTCCTCATTCCAATCAAGGACACACTGTCCACTTCATGTCTCTGCATAGAGACTGAGCCCTCACCTTGAACCCGTCCTTTATCCCACACCGCCACCCATCCCACTGACATCAGGACAGAGATTCTGCATTCTCTGCCCATGTCTCCATCTGCCCCGCTGGCACCCAAGGGTGCATCACCATCCTCTCTCCCTTGGTTTTGGCAGAAGCTCCCTCACTGGTCTCTGGCCACTCCCTGTCCCATCCTCTCCTCTGTCAGCAGCCAGAGTGAGCTTTTAACATCACACACCCAATTCTGCCACTTCTGGAGAAAAACTCTGCAGAGGCTTTCCGGCACCCACGAGGAAAACCCACATTCCTCACCTCCTCATCACCTTAAAAGAGGCCACATTTTACACTTCTCATCCTGGACGTTTGCAGCCTTGCTATGCAGTGTGCCCGCTAAGTGCAGCTCAGTCCTGTCTTGGGTTCTGGACATATCTAAGCCAACCCCCTCCCTGAGAACCACCACTACCCTTCATTTCAAAATCCACATGGCACCAACACTGAATGCCTCAACAAAGAACATTCCAAAATTTAAAACTTCTGAGAACGGAAAATAACATTATAACGTTTTCTAACCATTCAATAAAAACAATTGAAAGAAAAAAAGGTGTTTGAAAAAAATGACCATTTTTCTTGCAAATTTCCAGAAAAAAAAAATCAGCAGTTCTTGTCAGGGCATTTTTCTTGGCTGCAGCTTTTATGCTGTTAAAACTTGTATGAAGAAAACAGTTACACGTAAGTTTCTTTGTGTACTGAGTTCATGTTACACTTTAAACCTCCAGTAACGTTTTCGTTTTCTAAAAATTTCAACTCTAAATATTCCTAAGTGAGAAGAACAAGGTGAAAACCAAAATGAGCAATCTGAGATTCCCTCTAAATTCTAAATTCCCGGGAAGAGCTAAGCGGATGAGGTGTGCTGATTACGTCCTCAATTTGTAACTATCTTTACTGGCCGAGAGAGCGCTGCTGACCGGATCCCCTTCACTTGTACAAAACGCCACAAAGCAAACTCCTACAAGGGGAGGGCGCCCTGAGCCTGGCAGATAAGCCCAGCCGAGCAAATGTGTGCACTGTTTTAAAGTGAAACCCACAGAATGAAGGAGCTTGTGAGCCATTTTATAAGGTACAAACAGAACAGCCATGCCCTCTACCTGCCTAAAGACACAGAAATACTAAACCAAGACTGAGTAATGATGTGACAGTTTATGACCCAGGCCCTCTTGGAGGAAGATGGACCCAGGAAAATGTAATTCTCCTCTGTGAAGCCAGGTACATAACTACGATGAACGAAGCCTATGGCCATTTGGGATTTGAAAATTAAGCTCTTAAATGCCCCTAAAAATGGTATGCTATTCAGACATTTTGAGTTTCGGATTAAACCTTCTGGCTCTCTTTATAGCACTTACTAACTGGACGCATAAGTTTGGGGACCACAGGAGAAGTGAATTTCAGATGCAAGGACCCTCAAAGGGGAGCCCTAAACTCCTCACTTGAATTCATGTCAAGAAGGAACCTCCCTCACGGACTCCCTAGTGGGAGATTCCCAGGCCTGAAGTCTAACGGAACAGAGATTCCCCAAACCCGCTATCATCTGCCTCTCCCCCCAAACTAGGAAGCAAGTCGGCTGCCAAACACCAGCAAAATCTACAGAGCCAGAGAGGAGTGGGTGCTGTCTCTGGGAAGGGAGGACCCCAGGGAGGCAGGCGGGATCCACAGTGGGAGCTGCTGCCTTCCCTCAGATCTGTGGTCCACCAGGTGTGGCTCCCAGCTCAGGGCATCTTATAAGTGGGGAAAGGGTGCGGGGACCTGGGAGAGCCCGCAAGGCCTGGAAGGGAATAGAGAAGGAGCAGGTCTGGGACAAGAAAACACCAGAGCAGCTGGCTGCCAGTCCCAGGGCTGCTGGCCTGGCTCTCAGATCTTCACCTAGTAACACTTCAACAACAAGGAGAACCACGATCTTGATGACAGCCCTGCCAGCACCAGCCCGATGCTACTGGAAGCTGCATGCACAGAGGGGAGCTGCTCTGATCAAGAGTTTAGTCCGGCCCCACTATTCACAGAGTGTTCAGCCCCAGGCGGTTCAGCACCTGAACAGGAGGAGTGTTACCCATTTCTAATAGGGCTGTGATGAGGAGCCCTTTCTGATACTATATCCGACATAACTTTTTGTTTGTTTATAAACAAAAATTAAAAGAAACAACTTTAAATTATTTTATATAACCTAAAATAGATAATACAATCAGGTGAATTCTATGTATGTTTTTCTTTTTAAAACTATAAGATAATTACAAGTAATCCATCAACCTCTTTCCCACCCAAAACAAATGAGAGCTGGTAAATAGGTGGGTGGCCGAAAAATTGGATTGGAAATTAATTTTAAAAGGGACCAATTTTAAATGCTCATCAAGAGCATGGGGTAAAGTTTCAATGACTACTACAAGCTGACATTACTTTCCCCCTTTATTTTGAATTTTCTTTAATCCCTACAGGTTTGCAAAGAAACTGAGACCCAAGGCTGTGAGAAAGACTAACGATGGACAGAGGACAAGACCAGGTCAGCGGGACTTCAAAGGCTACATGGGCTCCCTCCAGGGCCGGCCTGCACTGAGTCTGTCCCAGCAGAACTGACCAGCTGACCCACACCAGGTGCTGGTTTCCCTTCCACCTCTCTACCCAGTTGCTCCTCCCGAGATAGCTCCCATCTCCCCCCAGGAGGAAAGTCACCCCCCTGGCGAGGCAGTCAGGGCCAGGGTCAAAGCAGGGTTTCCACATCCCCTACCCTTAAGGAAGGGGGCAGAGAGAGGAAGAGTCTGAGGTCTGATCTCACCAAGACCCAAGTTCCCATTCTGCTTTAATTCTTACTTCCAAGTCTCAACATCTTTACTTTCAAAATGATGCTAATGTTTGCCAGTCTGTAACTCAGCTTGGGTGTCGGGGAAGGCCAGCTGCTGTCGCAACCTCCTCCCACTGTCCCCTTCTCCTGACACAAGGTCAGGCCCCCAGCATCCTACTTCCTCGTTTTCTCCCCTCTACATGTCCTGCTCCCTGGGCCTCACCCCACCTCTCTAGGCCTGCCCTGCCCTCCTTCTCTGCCTGTTAAATTGTGTTTTCTCTTCTGAACTTCCCTTCCAGCTGGGAAGGGAACCCCAGAGCACTGGCCCCAGCTGCCACCCTGCAGTTACCACAGGACCCTGTTTCAGAGGTTTGTTTTCTCCTCACCTCCTCAGGGGACCGTGTCCCCAGACAGCGCGATCAGCATCTCCCACCTCTATACCCCACTCCCTGGTCCTTGGCAGGCACTGGCTACGTGGTTGTTGATATGATATGAAGAACTTCATGGGCAAATAATGCTGGGCCTGGGGCCCTGGTCTGACACCCTACGTTAAAGCGCTGCTTTGGACGGCACAGCCAGCCTCCTGCAAAGGACAAGGCTCACGGATGCTTTCAGGGTGTTGGCAGGGAGAAAAACCAATATTTCTAAAAAATGAGTTGACTAAAAAGGGCTGAGATAGCAGGACTTGCTTTGTTTCTGTGCAAGAACACACCGTCTTCAGTATACCCTGCAAGAGACTCACATCCAAATGCTGCCCAGAGAGAAAACTATGATTCAAGATGAATCAGCACACACGGGGCGCCAGGTTAAAGGCCTTTCACTTTCTTCTTGCCTGGGGTCACTTTTAAGATCACCTAGTGTCATCCAAGTCAGACTTGAGAACAGACAAACTCGCTCAGAGGAAGAGCAACCTTTCAGGTCACAGCAACCTCCAGCTCTTGGGCTTAGGCAATTCTCTTGCCTCAGCCTCCCGAGTAGCTGGGACTACAGGCGCCTGCCACAACACCCAGCTATTTTTTTGTTGCAGTTTGGCTGGAACAGGTTCAGACTTGCCACCCTTAGTATATGAGGTTGGCGCCCTACTCACTGAGCCCCAGGCACCGCCCCCTAAAGTCTATTTGCTATCTAGCATCAACACCAGCAGGCAAATGGAAAAAATGACACTAAAAAAAAAATACTCTCCTTCCCCAGGGACCACGCCCAAGGTCCTGAAATGGTTCACCCAAACATCATTCACTAAACAGTTCATTTGCTCCTACAGCAGCCTGTGACTTAGGCCACTCCCATGCAGGTGGCCCTCCCCATGTCTCAGCAAACCAAGCTCCCTCAGCACCTCAGGAGGACCTGTGGCTTCCTTGGTTTTCTCTTCTTTTGAGCAGTTGAACTTGACAAGGGCCTGCCTGCTTTGACATGTGGAGGTGGGAAGGCCTGCTGATCAGATTCATGTTGAAATCACAGAATTAGCTCCATCATCAAACCACAGCTGAGCTCCCAGGTCCCCTCAGGTGGGAGAGGAGCATCAGGTATTGACTTAGGCAAAGAAAGCCTGAAGCTTTATTTTTACACACAACCCCACTGCATACCTATTTGGGATCGAGGGAATTCTCTCCTTTGACACAACTGCCCTGAAAACAACTTGCTCATTTTCAAAGGTAAACACCTCCTTGCTGCGTTTGTTTATGCCTTCAAGGAGGAAAGCCCAACTCCAGTGAGCTCAGAAGCCTTAGGCTAAGCAGTGGCTCAAAACCTATTTAAAGGCTGAGCCATTCTTCTGAAACAGCCTGCCAGGGCACTTCCGAAAGGCCAGGGCAGAGAGGAACATCCCAAACCCTGGCGTCCAGCAGGGGGGCATTCCTAGCGCCTGAAGGGCACCTGGGGTGGCCTGAAAAGAGAGACCCTTCCACTCCCCCTGCTGGGGGCTGATTGTGAGGAATCGATTTCCCAGAAATGTGATATCCAGCTGAAAATGTGAGCATAAGTTAAAAAAAAAAAATTCTTCACCCCATAAAATAAAAGTGGACTCTGCACTGTATTTACAATGTGTGAATCACCCTGTGAGAGCTGTCCATATCTGTAATCATTCAATCCTCTAAACACTCTGTAAGTACTATATCCCCATTTTCCATGAGAAGAAACTGGGGCACAGAGAGGGTAAGTAATTTGTCTGAGATCACAGAGTTGGTTAGTTAACATCGTTCATATAACACTACAATACACCTCCACGCACGTGGTTGGACAGTTAAGTTTTCAAACTTGTAGAAAAAGTGCTACCTACAGACCTCATTGCTAAATATCACTACTATTGCCAGATGGCTGAGGGGAGCACGGAGGGTGATCATAGCAATATTCACTATGCTGAGTGGCTCTGGGTGCCAGGCACTGTGCTGAGCATAGTGGAGAGGGGACATTAGAGCCTCCACCTCACAGGTGAGGGGACGAAGACCAGCTCCCTGCATCTGGCCAGAAAACCCTGGGGGGGGCGGGCAGCACCGGCCCCCAGGGGCATTTCAAAGGCTGACTCCAGTAAGTTTCCTTTCTTCCCTCCCCGCCCCGCTTCTCCCTGGGAGCCTCCTGACCAGCACACTCAGTAAAGTGGGTATGACTTTCTTCACGAATGCAGCTGTTTCCCCAGTTGTTTTGAGCCCTCAAACTCTTAATTTTAAGGTGGCTGGCTCCCTCCTGTGATAATTTCTTCTTTCTCACATAAGGCAGCATAAGCAAGGCCAAGGCACTTTGAACATACGCTGGAATTTCCTGTGATGACCAGCCTTGCATGGCGAATTCTTTCTTCAGGGGGTTCAGGAGCAGTAGGTGTGTCTGGTGAGTGGGGCGAGTCCCCAACAGGGGAAGCCTGGAGACCAGAAGTCAGGCCCACACAGAAATCACCAGGAGAAAGTGAGAATTACAGACTCGCAGAACGTACCCAGTTGAACCTGAGTCCCTCCCAAGTCTCGTTAGTTTGTCCATTTAGCAAACACACCTTTGAGCCCCTCCCGGCAGGCACAGGGCACAATCTGTGGGGACAGCACCAGAGTACAGATTCCTGCCCTCACCCTGGCCAGACTCACCACATCAAAATCCTGCCGGTGGGGACACAAGACTCTGAGCTCCTAGCGGTCCTGGGAGATTCTAAAGGCCACACACCTCTATGTAAGGGGCTAGATGGCACCGGAATTTCTTGAACTACAGACCTTTAGGTCTCTCAAAGAGATTTTACTAGTAACACACCACTACCACAGGTGATTGGTCACCAAGCTCTGAAGAGCCTTCTCCCCCTGAAGAACTTCCCCGGCTGCAAACTTCACCAGGCCTCCTCACCTTTAGAAGCCACGGGTGTGCACACCCTTCCCTGCACGAAGATGCCATTCTTAGTTCTACTTTCTGGAACATTTAATTTTATCTTTTGCCCAATTCTTCCTCTGGGTTCATGAACTGGGGGTAGTCTATGTGGTCTTAGCCTACCACAGTATTAATGTACCTAATTTAAAAATTTCTTAGTAGTTTCTGAGACTATCAATAAATGCATTTACACAACTCTTCTGAATTTTTTCACTGTGAAATGATACTATTTAAAACTTTATAAGTTACAGTGCAGAACACTCATAATTCAACTACCTTGACTTTTTGTTTGTTTTTCCATTATAGCCTTTTCTCACTTGCCTTTATTGTAACATACTTGTGGTCAGTGAATACTTAGAATTTTGTGGCGCTTTTTCAGTGACTATACAATCATGGGCATTTTGTGTGTTGTTACACCGTCTTCCTTTTTCTGGCTACGTAACACTTCGTGAAGTCAGTCTGTTATAATTCACTCTGACATTCACCTATTGTGGACCTTTAACTTTGGCTCCCTCCAGCTTTTCAGATGTATGAGTAACATCTGAACATTTAAAATCTTTGCAGTTCCCGCTCTTAGACTAGAATTCCAGACGTTGGCTTATCAATTTGATCAATTTGATCAATATTCCAGAACAGGAATGAAAGGTGGGCTATCGGGCTTTTTTCAGCTACTGAAAAACCCTAACTTTTCATAAGATAGCACCTCATAGGTTATGTCGTCACTTACGGGGCACCTGTTGTGTGTCAGGCTCATGCCATCCTCACAAAACACACTTCAACGTGTTAGTCTGCATTTTGCAGAGGTGCACAGCTAGGGAGTGGGGGCCTGGATCCTCCTGCCCTGAAGCCCACCCTGTTGGAATTCACAGTAAAAGAGAGGGTAGGAGAGAGGAGGGGATGGAGGGACACCTTAAGATGCCTGTGGCAGACTTGAGAGCTGTTTGTCAAATATCCCCTGCCCTCCTCCCCCACCCCCCCACTCCCACCTATAAGCCCCTGGGGACTGTGCCTCTGACCCCGGGCTTGGGTGAAGCCACAGGACTAGTTCTAGCCGCTGAGCTGTGAATGGCAGTAAGTGAATGAGTCACTTTCAGGCCTAGATGTTGCACCATCTAGCTGCTGGTACAACATCTCCCAGAACACCGTTTCCTTCTGCTACAATACCGTCAACATTTGAAGGGATGGTTGCTCCATCAGCCTGCGGCCCAGAGTGAGGAGCTACAGAGAAGAATCCCGAATTGAGCTGCTCGGGGTGGGGTGGGGGGACCAAAGTTAAACATCCACAATAGGGGAATGACTGAATTATACTATGCTGACTTCATGAAGTGTTATGCAGCTGTGAAAAAGAAGAGGGTGTAACAACATGCAAAATCCCTGAGGCTCGAGAGGAACCATCCTTCTAACTGGGCAGCCACCCTGTCTTCAGTGGGACCACTCCTGACGGACGCATGGAAAAGCTGCTGAGGGGAAGGCCTGCGCTTGCGTGAGCACATGCGTTATGCTGGCAGCCCACTTAACGACAGACAGATTTCAAGCATCACAGGCACGGTCTTTTGGAAAATGTGTGTGCTATTGCCACCTTCCCCACCACCTCAGTGTTCAGAGTCGGATGGGCTTTGGGCGCCACTAGGCAGCTGCAGTTTCCTAGATGAATCGGCTCTGAAAGACTGATGCAAACCAAACCTTTTGCTCTCCAATTACGCTTCCTGTTGAGTTTTGTTCTCACCCCTGGTCCCCTTCACTTGGGTTCATTCCTCGGTACCGCACTTTGCTCTCTGTAACTCGGGTGTCATTGGTTATATTTTTCTTCTTATGGTCAAAAAAGGAACGTCAGAAACCTGTCCTTAATTTTCTGATGTGAAGGGTTATTTCCCTCTCATTCTTAAAGTGCTATACAACATAGTCATTTAATGGAATTGAAAATCTATCAGGAATTATTCATAATCACCCAAAAGTGAAAACAGCCCAAATACCCGTCAAGAGATGAACAGATAAACACACCGCAGTAGGTCCATACAGTGGACATGAGTCAGAAAGGGGAATGACGTGCTGATGTGTGCAATGGGGGTAAGTCCCGAAAATACTGTGCCAAGTGACAGGAACAGGCCACACAACACATGACTCCATTTGTACAAAATGCCCAGAATAGTGAAATCTACAGAGACATGAAATAGATTGGAGGCTGCCTACGGCTGGGAGGGGTGTGTGGATAGGAGATGGGAGTGACTGCCGGTAGGTTCTGATTTCTTTTTAGGGTGATGAGAAGGTTCTAAAATAAAATAGTGGTGATGGCTGCACAATTCTAAGCATATTAAAAGCCACTGAATTGTGTACCTTAAAAGCGCGAATCTCACGGTCTGTGAATTGTATTTTAATAAAGCCATTGTAGAAGATATACATATTGCAAGGCGAGCATTTTGTGACCTCCCTCGAAATAAATGGAAACACTCCGGGGTGTTTCCAAGTCAGAGATGGAAATACGCCTCCTGGGTCTGCAAACTCAGACAGGAGCAGCAGCGGAGCAGAAACCAGCCCGACCCAGGGAGACCAGCCATTATTTCCTTCAAGCCCAGAGTTGTGAGCTTCTCACATTTTATTTCAGGAAAAATCAAAACACGAGTTTTGGTTGACATTTTCTCATTTGGGTTTTTGTAACTAATTTATTTCTTCTTTTAATAACTCATATGTGATTCTGCCTTTACTGCTCAGTGACAAATATTCCCTGAATGTCTGCCTTGTGCCAGGACAGTCCCAAGCTCCTGGGAATGCAGCAGTGATTAGAGGGGAGGGTGCGGTTATGGAGCAGGTGGTGCCACACAGCATGCACCATGCTGTCCCAGGAGCATGGTACCTGAAGCCCTGGGTCACCAAGGGAACCAGAGCGCTAACAGTGTGCTCACGCAGGGATGGATCCTAGCAGCCCAACAAGCCGCAAAGGGCCCTCCCCAGGTCTCCCTAAATGAGGTGTGAAGCTTGTGGACACGTGGATCCGGCCAGGGCAGAACAAATTTGCCTAAACTGCCAGAAGCTTCTCTCCCAACCTCTCTCTAAACACCCACATTCCAAGGCCAAGGCACAGAAGCCAATCTGCCCTCAGGGAAAGAATATCTTAGAATACTACGTTTTCAGAGTCTCAAGAAACCTTACGAAAGAATGACCTCGGGAGATTTCTATTTTGTTCTTGTTAAATACAATGGCATTACGCATCCAGATGCCAGGGTTCAAGCCAGCTACTCTAGGAAAGAAGGAGCCCAGGGAAAACGTGTTGGGGTTTTTTGTATCCCAGGGAACACATGTTGTTATGGAGGTGTTTATTGTCTTAATGGGCTTGGGCATTTTTACTGCATTTAACCTGACTCTCTCTCCAGCAAGGTGACAATTCTCAGAAAGGCTCTCACAAATAACAGTGCCTCAGAACGTCAAAATTAATATGCCAATTATCAGTTTCCAAGTAGGTACCTAAAGGTACTCTACGTAGGCTTATGACAATTTAGGTATAATCTGGAACTAACACAACCTAAAATCTAATGGTATAATAGGGGAAGTGAATATGGTTGTGCTTTTCTAAAAAGAAAATCAAGTCTCTTTTTGTTAATTGGTCCAACCCAATAAACAACTGTTAAGATGTAAAAACAACATGCGACTCTTTAGTATGTCAGGTGGTAGATTTGATGCCTGAAAGTTCTTTGCTGCCCTTGCCACTAAGAGATAAAATCTAATTGCTACCCACCCCCCTCGAATCTGGGCCAGTCTTAGAGACTTGCTTGACTGAGAACATATGACTAAAGCTCAGTTCTGGAGCCGCAGGGCTGGCTCATAAGGAGTCTCCAGCTTTAGCCTTGACTTGTGGGAATGCTGGCCCTGGAGGCTGACCACTCTGGACCACCGTGCAGTGAAGAAGCCAAAGTGGCCACACGGATGGTGAGAGAAGCCTGGCCAGCCAAAACTGCCCCAGCCATACCAGCACGGGAGTCAGACTCACCAGTAGAGAAGCTGTGAACAGGAAGATCCCAGCATAGCCAGTGACAGACAGAAGCCACATGGAACAGAATAACCAAACACTCCCCAGCTGAGCCTAATCAGCCCAAAGAGTCATGAGTTAGCACAACCAAGTTTTTTTTGAGTCACTAAGTTTTGGGGGTGGTTTATTAAATAATAAAAGATTATTAGAATGGGCAAGAAAAGAGAAGGTGATTATTTTTCATAAATCCTCATTTACAGTAAGGGGAAAACAGCCATTTTGGACAAATGATAGTTTCACCTACATTCGGTGTGAAATCTACTTCATAAATTGCAGGTGTAATTTGAGGCATAGAAATAATCATTAAGTAAGTTACTACCCATTATATATAAAACTAAGAAGTAGAATATTTAATCAGAAGAATAAATTAATAATTCTTGGTCTGAATGAACTAGGAAACTCGGCACTATTACTATTTTTAGTCATAGCAGCAGAAAAGGGTAAAGAAATGAATTATTACAAAGCTCTAAAATGAAAGGAACTATTCAGCACATGTAATTAAGAATAATTTAATGAAAGTGCACATATTAGAATTTACATACAGACTACTCCAAGTTGCAGTCTTCTCAAGAGCAGGAAGCAATTCCATTCAACCTCTGGAAACTTCAGACCTTCATTGTAAAAGATGGATTTTCAACATACAGAGTGGCCATAAAATTCATGTGCAATTGAAAATAGTTGGCACACGAACTTTATGGACACCCTAGATATTCGTGGCTGTAATGGTTAAATATTTAAACATGGACTGCACTTCTATTAATGGTAATGTTTTTTATCTTTGCTCACTCTGATTTTTAAAAGTTTTATCATTAATATTATTTGTTAGATCTGATCAATCTAAAGTGGGGAGGGGCTGGAAGAAAGTGCCAACAAGTCTCTTTGGCTTGAGAATTACTTTATATCTTATCCTGGAAAGACCTCCTTTCCAGGGGATATTGGAGAAATCCACTGTATTATTTTCCTTTTGCTGATTCTTCTTCTAGCTCAATCACTATTGAGCTGTGGTGCAGAGTTATAGGTGGGGTTTGTACTGTACAATACAACATCCAGCCCTCATGATGAGCCACTTCAGCTCCATCTGCAGGTCCAGCCATGGAGGAAGGCAGTGAAGGGCAGAGAGAGTCCCTCGCCAGTCCCGCAGGGCTGGTGGGCCCCAGGCTGGGCATGTGCATCCCACTTTGTGAGGGAACAGATTCCGAGACAAGACATCTAGGGGAAGGTTTATAAAATCAATAATTTTTGTTTTTGAGATTTATAAAATGGCAAGCAAAATAGGGATAAGCTTGATTTGCCAATGAAATTGTTGCCCTTAACCAAAAAATCTTGGGACTCTGCACTTTGTCAGTTAAAACAACTATAAAAACAAGGCATTGCACTGCTTACTCCCCCAATTGGCTGAAGACAGCCCCATGACAACAAAGAGAAAGATAGCCTTCCTTATAAGTCAGAACATAATACATAGGCTTATGTTTTCAGGTAATTTTGCTGATGAAATCTCAAAGGGCTGACCACTGCCCACCTCACACTGGTGAGCGGTTTGAGCACCTGCAGAGAACCTCCCTTCTAGTAGGAAAGGAACAGACAGGGTGAAAGGCACGTCCCAACTCTGACGTCCCAGAGCTAAGGAGACTGCTTTGAACAGAAAGAGGTAAATTTAGGGTAAATAAGGGGAAGAACTCACTTTACATAAGAGTGAATCCATGGCACTCAGGGCAGAGGACATTGAAGAGGCTGAAATTTTAAATTAGCTCAGAAGGATTTGGAGTCACAGATCAACAGTGAGTTAGATCGAGGGAAAGAAGCTGCCCCTGCAGATCCACTCCCTGGTGCCACTATTACATAGGGCACCAGGATCTGACCTAATACAGCTTTAAAACTTTTTTTCTAAAGCATGAAAATGATCCTACATTCGTGGCAGACTCTTGGTGTGTGAGGATGGATCTTCAGACCCAGAACTGCTCTGCCTGTGGCAAGGCTGGGTGCTCTGATGGGTGTCTTCTGTAAGCGACAAATGACTAACTCAGGAGGCCAGCTGGAAGGTTCAAGAATGGCACAGGCTGGACAGAGCATCACCAGGAGGCTGGCCATGTTTCTGCTTCCTCCCCCACTGTCTGGGTCTGTTCTCCTGCCCTCCCTCCCTTCTCCATCATTCACGGAGGGAGGGGTCTGGCTGTGGTCGGTATCTCTCCGCCCTGCCTTAGACTTCGGGTCAGCACGACCCCGGCTACGTTCCCAAGCGACAGCAGTATCCTCGACTTTCTACTTCCTCCAGAAGGAGAACGTGTCAGAAGGGGAGGGGTGGAGGCTTGTAACTTAAAGACTCCAACCCAAGATGTACCTGCTATTCTAGAAAAAAAAACAAGGAACTAGGGGTGGAATGAGGGAGGGAGCATTCTTTTTACTAATCCAAATGCCTTTGCCTCGGGGATGAGCTGGGCCAGAGGCTGGGCCATGGTGAAGGGTGCATGTAAGGGGCGTCAGGCAAGCCACGTTCCAGAACCCACAGCATCTGCCAGCTCCCTCCTTTAAGCTACAGCTGTATCCTGATGTCCCTTTTGGAGCTATTTTTACTAACAATCATTATTCAACAAAGAGTTACAGACATTTACATCAAGTACATTCACAGAGGCACCGGAGGCTTTTAAAGGCATCTTCCTCTGAATGACGCAGAGCCCTCTCCCAGCTGGTGTCATTCGTGGTTAGAACCCTGCCACCGTTTAGTAAGACTCAACAAAATAGTTTATGGTGGCAGTCACCTGGGAACTTCCCAGGCCCCTGGGATGCACATGTTTTTCCAGATCCCCAAAACAAAAATCCCCAACAATGACAGCATCTCTGCTATAAACTGCATGCTGTTTACTCAGCCCTCACTTTGCTCCTGCTAAGCCAATCCCCATGGTTAGCAGTCAGGAAAAGGAGGCTTCTTGAGCACATCCATTTTATTCATTGTCCCAAATAAGAAAGAAACACATAAAGGGCTGATTTGAGTGTCTTCTGTTGTAGTTGGCTGTGGAAGCAGAAGACCCTGACAGAGGCGCAGGGCAGGCACCCCAGGCACTCCTCACCGGCTCCCTGGAAACCTCCCACACGTGGTGTCCGAGCTGCCCCTGTCTAAGCGATGGAGTGTGTTTATACACACGCCTGGTGTCCGTCTCACTATTCCCTGCCTCCAAATAACTCAAGTGTGCAACTAAGAGCTAGAACTCTCCATGAAAAGTGATGCAGCTTCCAGACATCTGGGAAGCTTTTCTCCTGCAGAGTTCCTGCAGGTGCGGGAAATCAGATCCCAGGACCTCTCAGCGATCCCTGTACTACTCGGGAGGCTACTGCATTGTTCCTGCAGCAGCAAGCGTCTCCGGAGCTCCATGGGGCAGGAACGTAGGAGGTTGCTCTGTGGGTGTCGGCAGAGTGGCCTGGAGAAGCAGGCGCAGCAAGAGATCCACAACACAGCGAAGGCTTTTTGGAAGACATCACAGTTCCACCTTTGACTGATCAACTCAGAGGAATGACTTGGACGCTTTGTCCATCAAGTGTCCCCTGCACCCCTTCAGGGGCACACAGGCCACCTTCCCCTGCCAGGCTCTTAGAGCTTACTCATTCTGGAGACTCCCATCCTGAGGATCTCTCTAGTTGCCTCTACTCCAAGCTCCCCAGAAAGCCCATCCCTTCCCACTTCAGCTACAAGGAGTGTTCCATGGTGCCTGACACCTAGACGGTCAGAGTCTGCTCACGCTCCGCTGTCCCGAAGAGAAGGTGTCTTATTCTGTAACTCACGTTGCCCCTCCAACAAAGCCCCCAAGATTCCAGCCACCACCACAGACACAAGGAGTTTGTCTCCTTCCTAACCCTACAGAAAATCTTACAGGCCTGTGAAGAAGAGCAGATCTTATTTTGTTTGTGTTGGTGCCACCACCAGATCTTGAGACCTGGACACAGCAGCAGGAGGTATAGGACACATTTTCTATATCATGATGAGCACCAGTAAGTTGCTTTTAGGAATGTTCTTTTGTAAACACCTTTGGAGAAATACCTTTATTCTAAATATCTCAGGTTTATAGATGGATCAACACTGCCTTGGTACATAATCAAGTATATTGATTCCTGACCATTTCAAGTATACAAACTAATTTTTAATGTTAAAAATCATGCCTCTCCATATAGTAGTAGTTGCATGATAATTCTCTTGGTTATTGAGAAAATACATAATTATAGAAGGCTATCATAAATTCAGTGATGCTTTTAACTGAACTTACGTTTGATTAGTCACAATAAGATCCACACACAACCTGAGAAAAAGTAACAGCACCTGTACACACATGAGGGACGCACGAAGCTTCTGGTGAACACTTACGCTCCCCTGAAGTAAACACAAAGCCCCCACCTGCCCTCGGTCAAGACTCACACATGGGGAACTTCTGTAGTTTACCTTCTTTCTGTGAATTTCAAAACCCAAAATTTTACTAGATAATCCCCAAAGAATTCTGAATGAACCCATTTTCAAGAGGGAAAAAAGCCAAACCATTTCTTATTCATTTTTTTTTCCTTCCATGCTACTCTCGTGTTCCTATAATGGTACCAAGCGATGTAACAGATATCAGCAGAAGAGATTTTCTACCATTTCACGTTGTCTAACCATCCGCAAACATTAAATAAAAAGAGATACATGTACTAACGAATCACAACATTCTCTGTTCCCAGGGACTATTAGAGTCTAATTAAAGCCCACATGATCAAAGCTACTCCCAACAAGAAAAATCACCATGGGAACTATGAAGAGGAAATAAGACACTTGTTAGCAATCACATAATAATCCTCCCTCCTTCTACTCCCCTCCCCAGCAAAAGCATCCTTCTGGGCATAAATGCAAATAAACATCAATAAGCAGATTCCATATATACTGGCTGCTGGAAAGAGGAGAAAAGCTGCCTGGAGAGTACGGGATGGGAGCTGGGGACAGACAATCCGATGTTTATTCATTTTTCCTGTGAAGCCACTCTAAGCAGATGTGTTTTATGAATTGGTTTTCTTTGGTGTTGTGTTTTAATTTGTCCAAATTTGCTCCTCCTTGCCCCTGGGGCAGAGATAATCCCAGCCGCCAGCAGGGAGACCCCAGCATGACAGGGGGGTGAGGGTAGGCAGCAGCCACTAGACAAGGCCCACCTAGAACAACTAAAATCAAGAACACGGAATCCATGCAGAATGTACATGTGGGATCCTAAAACAATCCCAGGGTCACGGGTAATTTACTTCCAGATGTAAATTTTGACATGACTTCACTTACTAGCAGCTGACAGTAAAATCACATTTCCATAATTTCAGGTGTATGAAAAGGCCATGGTGTAACATCTAAATGACTGATAAATGTTCCAGTGAATATTGTAATATCTTGACTTAATTTTTGCTGACAAAGGCAGAAAGGAGAACAGTATTGGCTTCATCATCCATTTTAAAACATTATAGGATAATTCTCCTCCAGAATTCTTAGAGCAAATTATCAGTTTCATATTTCCAGAAAATAGAATTCCCAAATGACCTTGATCAACTCCATTCACAAAACAGATTTGACAATCCCAGCTATTTAATAATGTTCTCGCTCCAGGCTCCAGGAATAGCGCTGGTCTTCATGTCTGTTTGCTGTGGTCAAACAAATGAAGCTCCCCAGGCCTACCCCACTGAAGTGTTTTTTTTTTCTTTCTTTTTTTTTTTATTGAATGGTAACTATGTACATTAATGCACTTCTGGGGTACAGTGTGGGGTTTTCACATGCAATCTCTGAAGTCTTGATAAACACAGCAACCACAGGAACCCAACCCGCGGCACTCAGGTGCCAGCGAGGTGCCCACAACTCAGTCTTGGTACCAGCAGTATGTCTGTGGGACATGGTTTCTGAGTAATTTCACACAGAGGTGGGCAGAAACAGAATGGTTCACCGAATACTCCAAATAATTGTAAAACTTTCCTTAAACTTCTTCCTCCTGTGACAAATTTCTAAACTTTAAAAAAACTAGAAAAGTGATTCAAAGAGCAGAGTGACAAGGATCACTTCCTGTTTCCACCCGCACCTGTACTCTGAAGCAGCACAGATCGCCAAGGGCTGAGATGGCAACCCGTCGCCTTATCCAGTTCTTGACAATTTGAAGAATGTGCTCAAGTAAACAGTGTCACGTCAGGCCCCTAACAGCTCTAGGTGCCACCCTGGGCAGCTGCTGTCCTTCCCACTTTATAAAATCTGGGGTTCCAGCTGGGGAGGCGGCTCACCCACAGTTACGAAGAGGGAGCACCCAGGCTCAAGGCCAGGCCTTGCCGCTCTCCGCGTTGCTTTGCCACCCATAGGATGAGCCAGGAGAGGGCCAAGTGGACCACAGATCATAAAACTGCCACTTGCATTCAGGCAAATCAACTAAAAATATAAAAAGGGGTGTTTAGGCTTTGAGATTAATCTCAAAATTGAGGAGCTAACAGGACACGTAATAGGAACAGTCTTCGCTCTCTGCTCAAGCCCAAACCCAGCACATCTGTCAGAGTGTGGGCCCACGTGCCACGGCGGCCTCCTCAGGAACAGATGTCAGAGGACAGCTGCTCCCCAGCAGCTGGTCTCCTTCTGGAGGAGAAGAGGATGTGTTTTCCTAACAGCGGCAGTAATCTGCAAACTAAATGAACTCCAGTGAAACCAGAAGCCTCGCCCAGAAAGCAAAACTCCCATTTCCTCTGTTCTTTCTAATGCCTATGGTTCATTCCCTTCTTTCCCCCAAGAGTCAGGCTGAGGCAGGGTGGACTGGTCATGGCAGCTGTCCAAGGATGTCACTGGATCAGCTAGGTGCAGGAAGAGCTGTGCTCAGACACACAACAGGCCAACGTGCTTCTTCCTCTAATTTCCTTTCTAAAACTAACTGCTTCATCTGAGAGAAAATGTGATGGTCAACAGTCATTTTCTTTCTAACAAGGGCTGCTTGTCTCCCCAGCTGACTGTATAAAAGATCATATTCTGTTCCTCATGAAGAAAGTTACAATGGTTCTGAAATGGGCCCAGTCCAGCAGAAGGAGGAGCGTGCAAGTCGGGGAGCTGCTCACCCGGCCCAGCCGCAGACTCAAACAACACAACAATAAACACAAAGCCGGGCAGCCTCAGGGCCTGCAGAAAAAGCCCTTGAGGAAATTCTCTGCCTGCAAAAAGCCCAGAGAGATTTCTCGGTTTCATCTGGGGTATGGAGGACAGTGATGCAAGGGGCATCAGCTTAGCAGGAACCCCCAGGCCAGCCCCTAGGCCAGAACGGTCATCTTTCTTTACTTTTGTCTTGTCTTGTCCTTCTACCCTAAGACCCAGCAACTGATCCCTCTGCCCTGGTTATGGAGACTTAGGGTCCCATCTGCTGCCCATGTAGCGCACGCAGCCTTGGGAAGACCAAGACCGTCAGAAGCCCTGTGGTCCTCCTGTATCCTGCCAATGCAGACGGGGAAATGCTTTGCAAACTTCAGGAGACTAATTCTGCACTAAACGCCCTGACTAATTCATTTCTAAAGGCTTTACCCTGCCTTTCAAAGTGGCATCCCTGGAAACATGAGGCCACAAATATGCAGCTAGAAAAATGACATGGGATGTCATTTGCAATAAATGAGAAGGTTAAAATGCTGACACCTAAACGAAGGCATGTTTTTAGCCCAAGTAACCAGCGTCGTCGTCTCCAGGGCTAAGGCATTCACAAAAGGATGCGTTCTGAGCCAACTGGAATCAGTATCGGGCTTCTGTTGTGGCTTAGAGGGCATCTAACACAATGTCAGGTCCACCTACAGCACTGATAGACAAGAAGACCAGCTTGGCCTACAGTTCCATTAAATAAGTCCATTCAAATGAAAAAAACTATCAAAGTTTTGGAGATTTTTAATGAGCTGGAAAGAAAATCAGAGCATTTATCTCTATTCACTTCTAATCGTGTTAGTTCGTGTTTAAAGATGCATTAGGAGCATTTTAAAATCCGTTATGTTTCATTTTTCTTCCTTTGTTTATGGATGGATAAATGCATTTCAGAGCCAAGAATCTTCTGAAATTAACAAGTGTGACATGTTACCATAAAGTCGAGAAATAATGGGAAATTATTCTTTGGTGTTTAAAAAAAAAGTGCATTTAAAAGTAGTAAAGATTGAAGACATGCCAGAGAAACTAAGTATGCAGCAGTGCTTAATGAATAGCTGACGCATGTCTTTTGACCTTATTTCTTTCTCTCTTCACCTTTAGGGTGGCTGAAATGCAGAGTGATGGCTGGAGCTGGAGCAGCCATTCTGGACTATGTGGTACCCTTGGGAATGCAGACCAGTTATAACTAACAATTCAAAGGAGTCTGTGGCCTTGAGGACTTTATAGAGCAGTACTGCCCCATCCATCCTAGCCCATGAGGAAGAAATAAACACTTATTTTGTCTAAGTAAATGATGTTTTTTCCTATTGCTTGCAGCCAAATCTTAACCTAATTTATACACCTCATACCTAAGGCCTGCAAGATAAGCATAAGGTTTTGAACTAAGAAGCAGGATTATGTCAGAGCCATAATAGAAAAGAATGTATTAGCCACAAGAAGAAAAGTGGACACAAGTAGACATGCGGAGTCATCCTCGATCCAAAATGAACAAAACAACCACCACCAATGGTGGTAGAATGCATGAAATCTAGCAGAAGTTCAGGCGGACCACCAAGCCATCCGTCCAGCTGGTCTTCAAGAAAAGAGCTGCCCCTCTAGCACACAGCACCATGTCTGGAACAGTAGATGGCCAAAAACGCCTACAGAATGCATGAAGTTGAAGTTAAAGGTGCTCAGTAAGTGCCCACTGAATGAATGACAGTCGCTCTAAGCCCAAGGATTTGATTACTAGAGGGTCATTTTTAATATAGTCGAAAATAATGAAACAGTAGACATCAAGTTTTAGGGGAAATGAGCCTAGAATTAAAGGCTTCTGATGTTCCAAGTGAAAGGAAGCTATAGCGTGGCCTAAGAGAATGGAGAACGTGACTGGCCTATGGGAACGTAAAGCCTTCTGCTGAGAGTTTGAGAAGAGTGGACTGACTCCTTGTCGTTCAGATTTCACAAGGCTCCAGAATGGAAGGTCAGTACACAGAGGGAATGTCTGCGGAATCTAAAGAGCACAGCTGAAAAGTAGAGATCCCCTTGGAATTCCTGCCTGAGGAAACTTTCCCTGAGAACCCAGAGATACCCAGACCAGTAACATCCACCATTACCCTAAATGAATCAAGTTCACAATGGAGCTTGACAGGACAGGTGATTTCTGTCATGTAAAAATCTGAATGCGACAGGGAGTGGGGGGGGGGGCAAGGAAAACAAGAATGTGTGTTTATTACCTTTCTCCGGACGATCAGCTGCAGTTTCTTTATTAAAAAGAACACATCCCTTGTTTTAGTGATCTTTATGAGATTTGCCAGCCATCTTTCCTTTTAAGTAATAAAATCTAGGTCCAATTTTCTTTGGCAGTATAGAAAATAAAGGTATCATAAGCTCCACCAAAAGCAAGGGCTGAAATCACAGAGTTGTGCAGAACCCTGGGCTACAGTGTTTAAACATAAGCATAAGGCTCCAAATCTTTAAAGAAGAATCTAGAATTTTGTCAGGCAACTTCCACACCAGAATGTACCCAGCATGTACCTGCACGCATGTGCACACACACTTTGAAACATAAAACCCTACCTTGCAGATGTTATTGCTTAAAGCTAGAGGAGTTTCAACAAAGGGCATTTCAGGCTGCCAGTGTTCCCCAAAGGGTGGGTCATAAAGCAGACGGCCGAAGTGGTGTGCAGACAAACTTAAGTCCTTCCAAGGGAGTCCATGCAAAGAAAAATAGTGGGTATACTGGGAAATGAGGAATGCCGTGGTGAGCAGCGTGGGAACACTGGTTAAACTTAAGTCAGAGACCGTGAATCTGTCTGGTCCAAGGTCGAGCTTGGGTGAAAGGAGGGGCACCCTCACGCTGGCCTCAGAACTCACTGACCGGGTGTCCACATGGCAGTCAGTCAGTCCAGCCTCCCTCCTCAGAACCAACTCAACTTTCTGGACTATTCCTCAATAGGACCCAAGGCTGTCAGCGTCCTCTGCTCACTCTGGGTCTCAGGACTGGGCCCACTTCTCGGCAGGTACTGCCTTCCTTCCTTGCTTCACTGCAAAACTACGTGCCACCTTCATTAATTATGATTCGAGAAAGACGGCTTCCAGAAAATAGTCTGAGCATGAGGAGCTTTGTTTTTCTTAATTTCTGCACAATGCTTCTTCCATTAATTACTCTAAAGAAATGAATTTGGTTTATTGGAACCAAACGCTTCCTTAAATAATTCCTTTTCAATTGCTCAGCAATTCGTTATTTCATTGATTTCATATATTCGCTTATAAAGCAAATGCTTAATGAATAAAAAACTATTTATTTATTAAGTCACTGTTTATCAAATAGAAGGCCTACCATGTGCCAGGCACTGAGCTTGGCACTGGGAACATGCTGCCCTCTGGAGCCCACAGCCCCATCGTGGATGACTCTGCTTTTACTGTCAAGGATGAGGCACAGATTTTACCCTTCTCTGTCCCAGACATGTGACAGGGAAAATGGACAAGGGTATGATTCTTCCATCTGCCACTTCTCCAAACACCTCAAACATTGTTATTATTTCTGATATTGATTCGTGCTAAATTTATCCAAGGAAGATGCACCAAGGATTAGCATGTGTGGGCTCTAAAGAAGGTCAAGATCACAGCAAAGGTTAATTGGTTTCTTTGGAAATCATAAGCATGGCAAATGCATTCTAGTCCATCCTTCTCAGCATCCTACCTTGATGAGAGGTTAGATCTCGCCCAGAAGGAAGAACACAAACACACAAGACCACATTTCTGACTTCAATCCTTCTCCCATGTTGGCAATACTGTTAAATAAAAACATTCACATGTTTCTGCACAAGGGGAGCCACGATGTACGAAGTTAAAATCAAGGTAAAATAAAATGCCAATTATGGATACGTGCCTTGAAGAAATTTGACAATAGCTTATTAGCTAATATTTAGGAGAAACACAAGCTACTCCCAGTCACCTGCCTCTCCTGGTGAATATTCCCAGTCCACAGCAGACCAGAGACCAGTTGACACAGGTGAGGAGGGGTGCTGAAATCCACCTGTCAAAAGGCATCAATAGACTTGCAATAAATATGTGACATGTTTAAGAAGCTGCTTTGATTGTTTTGTTTCGGTTTTTTGCAGTTTTTGGCCGGGGCTGGGTTTGAACCTGCCACCTCCGGCATATGGGACCTGTGCCCTACTCCTTTGAGCCACAGGCACCACCCTTGCTTTGGTTTTTATCTATTCTTTTAAGTAACAGGGATGATCCATTCATGGGCTGATTTGTTCTAGACCCGTCAGTTTGTGACGAAAACATTCCAAACAAAAGTGAAGGGAGAGAATATGGACTGTTCAAGAATTTCTAAGTTCTTCAAACCATTTAGTCCATTATTTTTCTCATTCATTTTTTAGCTCAGCATGTTTCATGGATTCAGAATGATTCCTCTTCAAATACCTTTATTTGTTAACATTTACAAATATTTCACCAAGTTGCTATAGTATCTAAAAAACACCACAGAGAAAGCTCATAATCTATTAGGGAAAAGCCTGCAAATTAGCTGGGCTTGAGAAATACCATCAATGGATAAATCCTCAGTCCCCCCGTGTCAGCCTCGAGCACGGTCCTCTGATTAGGCAGGCTGCAGAAGCGACAGCTGTACCCAATTAATCATCATTTTATCAATCTCTTATCATATGTCAGATGGGGCTACGTGTCAAACCTCATTACCCCTTAAGACAATTCCATGAGTGTTCACTGCTCTCATTCTCACTTTAAAGGTGAGAGCACAAGGGCCGGAGAAATAAAACCTGCTCCAGATCACATGGTTAGAAAGCGGAGAAGCTGCGATTCAAACCACAACTCTGATGTCCAAGCCCATCAAGGCACCTGGGTTCAAAGCAGTCGTTTGCCTGAGGTTCCCAACTCTCTGAGTGAATTTCCCCGTCAACAATAAGTCAGAGGGAATTACAGCACCACCTGACTCCACTTAGAGAGGAGAGCCTAGTTCATGTGCCCTGAAGATGAAAAGAATACAAATTAAAACATTTAAAAGTGAGTTCCTGTAAACGAAAGAAGCTGCACTCAACAGACTGCACGTCATATGATTCCATTTACACAAAATTCTAGAAAAGGCAAAACTATGGTGACAGCAGATCAGTGGTTGTCAGGATGCTGGAGTGGGGGAGGGTGGAAAGGGGTGGACTCGGGGCCAGGAGATGACATCAGGAAGGCAGAAGCCCTCGTTACGAGTGTGATGATATTTTCACAACTGCACAGACACGTCTAACTCCCCCAGTCATACTTTTATAACAGGGGAATTTTATTTTATGTAAATTGTCCTTCAATAAACCTAATTTTTAAAGTGGACTTAAAAAGAAGTTGAATAATATTTATATACAATATACAGCATAATCTTTCTTTTTTTTTCTGTGACTTTCATTCACATAAACCTAGTTTAATAGAAAACTCATGAATATATTCAAAAAAACAAAATCTTCCATGGTTGGGGCTTCCCACTGGCCATCTCATTTCTTACTCATCTAACCCAACCCCCAAGGAAATTTATCTTTCACTGAAGTTCTATCCATTAATTGACAAATGTTTGTGATTGTTAATGAAAAGAGCCTGGTCCTGGTGATGAGACTGTGGTCCTGGTGACAAGAGCATGGTCCTGGTGACAGAGCATGGTCCTAGAGAGAGCATGGTCCTGGTGACCAGAGTGTGGTCCTAGTGATGAGATTGTGGTCCTGGTGACAAGCGCATGGTCCTGGATTCCTGGGACGTGTCAGCCATATATAGAGAGATGGGAACTCAAGGCAGATGACCTTCATTCTTGGCCTGGCCCTTCTGCCTCTCAGCTGTGCCTTCTTAGGCAAGTCACTATACCTCCCTGAGCCTAAATCTTCACTTTTACGGAATGGGGATAGCGATGTCTCCTTTTAGAGTTTATGACAACTAAATGGGCTAAAGTGCTTTCACTTTTATTATTTTAATATGTTAATAAGTTCTCATTTTTAAAAAATGAGAAGATGATCCTTGCCAGAAACTTAGTCTATTCTACTGTTGCATCTATAGTTGACATTATAAAATCTAGTTCTATTAAATTGCTTATTTGTTCTCTCACTGTTGCTGGCACAGCTTGATTCTGAGCAGGGACCCCACGTGTGTCCACTGTGCCTAGTTACATACATACTCAGCACACTTCCTAAGGACTTCAGGGTAATTATCAACAGAAGATGCTAACAGGGCAGGGTCGGATCGGCATATGCAGGTAAAGGCAAATACAAGACAGGTTGAAAAATACCATGAACTGAATAGTGAGCAAAATGATTCTATGTGGCTGTGCACAAAGTCACGTACTCAATGGAGTCATTTAATAGACACGGGACTTTGATCACCCTCCAAACACACTCTGCACAAGGAAGGTATCCCCTGGGAGAGGGATAAGGTTATGGTAGGACGAAGTTTTGCTCTGCTATGATCCCAAATGTATCCCTTCAGTTACTTGAGATTGGACCTCAGTCCCTGCACTTACAAAGAAATCAAATGAAAATATTTTGTAAACACTGCTAAAAAAAAAAAAAAAATGGATAGTTTCACTGAGTGAAAAGCCCCCAACGTTTGTAGCATCCAGGGAAGAGTACAAAAGAGGCCCAGGCACCGCCCAGCGAAATATGTCAAGGTAAGTCAAGGTGAGAAACTTAAAAGCAATACGTTCTACCCTCCTTCCTTGACAAATTGTTTGTGAACTGCCAATTTGCAGCTCTGGATTCTCAGACTCCTGGATCTCGTCACTCAGCCCCAACCCTGCCTTCCTCCTCTGTTTCCTGCCACTTGCAGGGGATGGCTCAGCCTGCACACCCACCTCCCTGCCCCTCGGTCCTAGGGACGTACACCTACAAACAGTACAGTTGACACTGAGGAGGGCAAACTCAGCCTCTCGAGTGGGTCAAGTTCATCTGCACAAGCAATTGCAGGTCCCAGATACCCATAGCATGGTCTATAAGGACAGGAGGGTGGGAGGACACATCCACTTGGCCCTTGGGCTCCCTGAACCGGAGAGAGACACACAGCAAAGAGAGGGCCTGAGCAGGGATCTCGGAAGCACGAAACAGGCCTCTCTTGCCGTACCGGAGACTAAATGCATGGATAAACTTTCAGCAGATGAAACAGATTCAGACAGCACATATTTGTAAAGGTACATTTCTGTGTGTATATATGGTACATGCACACACATGCATGTTAGCACATAACTCTGATCTAGCAAGTCAGCAATTCAGTGATACAGACACAGTCAAGAAGTTAGAAAAGGGTCTGGAAAAACATCTGGATCAAGGGAACAGAGCGGGGTTTTTAGGAATGGGTAGGACTTCATTACAGAGAAGGCTGGAGAGGGACAGACACCAACTGCAGGAGCTGAGTGTGCGCACAGTGTGGCAGCTGGGCTGAGGGAGACCTGGGGCTGAGTGTGTGCACAGTGTGGCAGCTGGGCTGAGAAAGCAGGGCTGAGTGTGTGCACAGTGTGGCAGCTAGGCTGAGAGAGACCTGGGGCTGAGTGTGTGCACAGTGTGGTGGCTGGGCTGAGAGAGTGGGGCTGAGTGTGTGCACAGTGTGGCAGCTGGGCTGAGAAAGCAGGGCTGAGTGTGTGCACAGTGTGGCAGCTGGGCTGAGAGAGACCTGGGGCTGAGTGTGTGCACAGTATGGCAGCTGGGCTGAGAGAGGCCCAGGGCTGAGTGTGCACACAGTGTGGCAGCTGGGCTGAGAGAGACCCGGGGCTGAGTGTGCGCACAGTGTGGGGCAGGGCTGGGCAGAGAGAGATCCAGAGCTGAGTGTGCATACAGTGTGGCAGCTGGGCTGAGAGAGACCCGGGGCTGAGTGTGCACACAGTATGGCAGCTGGGCTGAGAGAGACCCGGGGCCGAGTGTGCACACAGTGTGGTAGCTGGGCTGAGAGAGACCCGGGGCTGAGTGTGTGCACAGTGTGGCAGCTGGGCTGAGACCTGTGGCTGAGTGTGCACACAGTGTGGCAGCTGGGCTGAGAGAGACCAGGGGCTGAGTGTGCACACAGTGTGGCAGCTGGGCTGAGAGAGACCTGGAGCTGAGTGTGCGCACAGTGTGGCAGCTGGGCTGAGAGAGACCAGGGGCTGAGTATGCGCACAGTGTGGCAGCTGGGCTGAGAGAGACCTGTTTCTGGAGATGATCTCCCAGCCATGGAATACCTAGATCCAGGCAATAGCTGAACAGATGCCCCAACGGTCCCTAACATAATAAAGCTCCCCAAGGACAGGTTTGGATGTGGGAAGCATATGAGAAGTGTGATCACCTCGAATTCTTTTTGGAATAAGAAGTATGATCAGATTAAAATAAAAACCACCAGGAGCTCTGCCCATGGCAGGAAGTGCCCCTGAGCGCGCACCTGCCGAGTCAGGTGCTGGAAGAGAAGCACAAATGATTTCTCTGGAGGCGGCTGCTGGGAGGCCTGGACTTGGGCCACCTCAGGCAGGGACACAAAAGCCCCAAAACACTTTCTATAAAAATGCCAAGGAAATGCTGCACTGTGAACATTTTTTTTCTCTTTAGTTAATGAAAATAATATTTACTTTGCCACCAACAAACAGGCAGACTGGAAGAAAGGGGGGCTTAGAACACTTCCAGGAGTTTTGAAAGCCAGGGGGAATGGCTCCAGGGTGCACTGACCGAGCTACTCATCTTTCTTTTATTAAACCGATTCTGTAATAAGGGCATAGTGGGTGTTTACAAATAACTTTATGAATACACTGTATTTCTTCAGCACAGCACTGGTTCTATTATTGTGGGGCTGGATAGCTGCCTCTTTATATCCATTTCACAGTGAATAAAACCGAGGTACCAACAGCATAAAAGATTGGTATAATGAGTTAACTGTGAGGCTAACGTGAAATTACAGTTTCCAAGAGATATTTTCTGTACAGAACACACACACACGCACAAAGGAATACAGACTTTTTTCTTTTATTCTTTTCTTTTTTGTTCAAGAGGCTATGTCTAAATTTGTACATGTGTTTGTCAGAAAGAAATTACCATAGGAAATTTCCCTTCCCTCCTCCCACATAGCACACCTGCCGATCTCACACCGAGAAGCTGTGAGCAATGAGGACGCTACAGCAGTGGAGAACAAATAACTAAATTAACAGAAATTGGGGAATAAGAACCAGCACTTGGCATCTTCCTGGAAACAACTTCTCAAATGATGAGAAGCCGTTTGGGAGAGACTGGAGGATGTGCACAGCCTAGAAAGGTCTGGGCCACAAACTGTCCTTGCAGACACAACGCTGTCTCTGCCATGACCTTCACCTCTTACGAGGTGTGGGAGGCCCCTCTTTTCAACCCCAGTAGTGACTCACTTGCTCTTGCAGACACAACACTATTGTAGCCACAAAACAGGGACAGGAGGTGTGCGGAACCTGTGTCCTCAAGGCCACACATGGCCCTTCAGGTCCTCAAGTGCAGCCCCTCAACTGAATCCAAACTTCACCAACTTCATTTCTGTAAAATTTGGATTTAGTCACAAGGCTGCACTCAAGGATCCGGAAGGCCACACGTGGCCCCCAGGCTGCAGGTTCCCCCCTGAAGAGATAGTGAGGCACAATCTTCATTCTCTACATTCTTATTTCTCCCCCTGAAAACAGTTCGACTTCTAAAATAGAAGATTATCCTGTTTGCAGGTTGTGAATTCCAAATATTCCTTAGGACATACTGTGTGCTAGGCAGTACGCCAGGTTCTGCAGGAGGTGGAGAAATGGCTACATATTATCATATTAATCATCTGGGACCTGCCTTCAAAGACCTTCTGTAAGTATGAACAGCATTCCTAACCAAACATTTACTCAACACACATGTAGCGAACATCTCCACACAGGCCTTTTCATGAAGCTGAAGATTCAGGAGAGAATAAAAGTAGAGGTTTTAAAATTTTGCCTCCAAGAAGCTTACATTCCACTGAGAAGAAAGCCGTAATACACGAGATAAATAACGGAGACATGTGTTATATTAGATGTACAAAGTCCATCTCGATTGACCCAGGTCAGATGGGCAGCCTCCCCCAGACTCCCCCAGAGTCTCCAGCCGTGATGGGGCCTTACTCTGACTTCTGCTTTAAGAGACCACTCTGTGGGCAAGATGAGAGCAGGGAGGGAGAAGGGGTGTGGGTGGAGCAGGGAGACCCGAGGCTACTGTCCCGTGGATAGTGGCAGCAGTGGGGTGGGGAATAGACAAATCGCACCACACTTGTGCTGTGAGGGAAGGTGAGCCCCGGGGAACACCTCTGGGGACTGCCAAGTGCTATCACTCTCTGTCCCTACATAGCCTGTGTGCAGAGGTGGACAGCCCTGGAGCGCACAGGAGAATTCATTTCCTGAGTGATGAAGCAGGGGCAATCACAGGAGGGCCTGCCACCTCCAGGTCAGCCTAGGGACCAGGCCTGCTGATGACCATGGGAAGTCGCACGTGCCACATGAATGGAGCAGTGGCGTTCCAGACGACCCATTCAGACAACCCACCTTCCTCACAGCCACGAGAGCGCAGGGCTCTTTCTGAATGCAGGCTCCAGGGTATCTGCCAGGGACAGTGTCTGACAATAAGGTGCTCTTCAGAGAAAAGCTTGAGCCACAAGTAGGAAAAGAAGAAACCCCATACAACACCACAGTGAGGTCCGGTGGCCAGTCCCCCCCCAGTCTCAAGCTCTCCGGCCGTGACAGCTACAACAGCCCTGATCCCTTTCGCTGCCTTTCTCCAGCTGATTCTCCAGCTACCTGATGCTCCAGGAAGGGTGTGATCAATGGCCAAGGGAAGATGGTGCCCGATTTCACTGCCTCACACTGCTATCAGTACCCCAAACTGCGTTTGTTTCAAGAAAATACCATAATACTTCATTTGGCTTTGAGAAAGACACCCAGATCTTTCTGAGAGTATGTTTGTGACTGTGCCACTTCCCCATCCATAACCTGTGCTCGCACTAGCCCTGGTCAAGCCACTGCTGATTATTTTGTTTGTTTGCTTGCTGTGCTGCCCAGAGTGGGCTCGAACTCCTGGGCTCAAACAGTCCTCCCACTCCAGGCTCTCAAGTAGCTGGAACCACACACACCAAAGCTTGGCTGTCTCTGCTGCTTTGATGGATAATGCCTAACAAGTAGTTTTCAAGGTCACTTCAAATTCTATTACCATCTTCCAAGATATTAACAAATCCACCAAATTTGATGTTATATGCAAATGTCAAAAATTTGCTCACCTTTACTGAAAACATATCAAATGACACTAGCCATTGGCACACGTTCAAATCCTAGGAAACAGGCTGGGCGTGGTGGCTCACACCTGTAATCCCAGCACTCTGGGAGGTTGAGGAGCGGGATTGCCTGAGCTCAGGAGTTTGAGACCAGCCTGCACAAGAGTGAGACCCCATCTCTACTAAAAATAGAAAAACTAGCCGGGTGTTGCTGCAGGTGCCTCAAGAGGCTGAGGCAAGAGGATCTCTTGAGCCCAAGAGTTTGAGGTTGCTGTGAGCTATGACAACAGCACTCTACCCAGGGTGACTGAGTGAGACTCTGTCTCAAAAAAACAAAACAACATAAAACAAAAACCATAAATTCTAGGAAATATAAAAAGTCTCCCTTACCCTATGTGACTTACAAAACAAAGGCACCCATAGAAGGTTCCATCACCGTAAGAAAAGCTCGTCTTTTTTGATCTCTTCCTGGTTAATATCATGGCCACCTCAGCAGACCACCAGCTGATACGTACTCCAAGGTGACCCTGGATAGGTTGCTCACTTTTTCTGTGATCCGGACAGAGTCTCCAGCTTTAAAATGGAAATAACACTAGGACCTACTTCGCAGTGAGATTCTGAGGCTGAAATGAGTTCATACACATAGAAATTTAGTAGGGTATGTCTGTACCAAATAAATTTGTATATAATATACTCAATACATTTCTCAGCATTTGCAATCCAAAAAAAGAAAAATGCTCTTTGAAGGCTTTTAAAAAAAAAACACAAAACCTCTTTCTTTTGAAATAACAACAGACTCACAAGAAGTTGCAAAAATGAGATAGAGGCGTCCTGTGTACCCTTCATCCAGCGTCTAACACGCACACTTTATCTCTTTTTAATCCTCACATTTAATGAGGTAAACACCCTTATAAGCCCCATTTCATACTGAAATTTCAGAACCTTCAGAGTTACAGCTAGTCTCTCCAGTCCCTCAGTCCACTGGGCAGCAACATTTGCAAAGGTTCCCTGGGAGAAGCCCCTGAACCCTGAAGCCAAATGAGCTAAATACCCTCCTAGCAACAGGGGCTCTCAGGCAGGGAGTCAGGATTTCCTGGAAATCATTATCGGGATACAGAATTCGAGTGATTACAGCAAGCATTTGCATACCACATACTGTACCAAACCTAAGTGACGTGGTGTTTTTTTTTAAAAAGTCACTCAATGCCTTTGCACTAAATACAGTAAAGACTCTTTGTTGAAAATATGATTCTCTAAGCAGTGAAGTGGCTAACTCAGCGTGAACCCACAGTTCTAGATGAATTCAGCTCCAGGAACTCACCACCATCTGGACAATACGCGGACTTATCACTTATAAAACATGTTTGTCCACAGCTTTTCCTACTAAATTGTAGTTCAGCATATATAACTTAACTAGCTGAATCCTTACTTAGAAAACCAAATAAATCATAAAATAAAGAAAAAATTGACCTTGATTTTTCTCGCTTTCCTTCCCTCTGCCATTCCATACAAACAGTAAGGTAATGAATTCAGCCACCTCGCGCTTTCCCTGGGTCTGCAAAAGTCCGACCTGCACGATCACACAATTTCATATGTGGAAGAACGAGTCAGAGCAAGGATAGGACTGTTCTCCCCAGTTTTAAATATATAAATTTATTGTCCTACAGCAACCAACTAATAAAGCTGCATAGAAGTGTTAGTAGCCTTCAATAATAAAGATTTGCAGTTAATTTACCCGATACGGAAGGGCGTTTTACTAGGAGAATGAGGAGAATGAGGAGGCTGCTGGGGTCTTAACTGGGATCCGCAGGGGATTTGGGAGCCTGGTGAATGGATACAAAGGCCGTGCTCAGGCACATGCAGGAATCTTTCTGCGAACAGAACTCATTACGTCCTTCTGAAAGAATTAAGAACCAAAATCTCGCTACACAGACAAACCTGGGCACGGCTGGAGGAGGAAGGCGCAGAGTCTCCCCGGGACCCTGGGGAGCACAGTGCCGCCGCCATTCAGCTCCATGGTGCTGCTATAAAGAGAATCTAGGTGTCCTCTGGAGGGGAAGTGGCCTCCTTATAGAAGGAGGCAGCCATTAACCTAATTCGGGGTTCCTGCATCACCTCTGCAGGTGTCCTCTGAATACAGAAGTGTGCTGTGAGGTGTGAACTTCCTGAAACCAGAAAACCGTGAGACCTGGGCAAGGGGCACTTGGAGAGGCTCCTGTCACATGGCCTGGGTGCACTGCCCCCGCTTGGGCCATGCTGACAATGGGAAAGACCTGGGTGGCATTGGGAAGACCTGTGATCACAGGATAGGGCCACTGAAGCAGGACCCATTGTTCTCACCATGTCACACACCCGACCGCAGCTCTCTTCCATGTCTCAACAGCCGCTGGGTCTCAGGACCAAGCTCATCCCAGAGATGAAGGCATCCTCTGCAACCCCACACCCACTGCCCCCCACTCCAGACCCCTCACACCAGCCCCTGCTCTGATAACCTCCCATGCTCGTCCTCTTGCCTCAACATCCTTCCAGAGTTCTAGGATGGCGTTTTCTCACACTGCAACTGCCACATCTGGACATTCCGCAGCCACCGTGCAATCCATACAACCCAGACTTAACCCATTATCCTCCCAAAGCCAATGCACCTGGATGCCCCACTCCATGAATACCGTCACCATTCCTTCAGAGGCTCATTAAAACCTTCCTCCCTCAACTTTAGGCAGCTGCCAAGTCCCACAGACCACTACACCAGTGGTTCTCAACCTTCCTAATGCTGCAGCCCTTTAATACAGTTCCTGTGTGTTGCGACCCACAGGCTGAGAACCACTGCTCTACAAGGTCTGTCACACCTGCACTCACCCTTACATTCTTCCTGCAACCCCCAATGCAAGTGGTCATGACCTGCCACCTGCGCCACGCTGGCCCTATTAACTCATTCTCACATCTCCTGTGTGGTTACGGCCTCCACTCCAAACTATCCTACTGCTGCCAGATTAACTGACCTAAAAGCCCAGCCCTAAGCTTATCACTTCTTACAGGAAGGCAACATTCTCTCGCTGTCTGGAGAGCTCAATAACCATAGAGCTGTCACCCAGCACTCACTGTACTGTGTGCCCACTGGGCGGGAAGCATTTGACAGGTCTTATGTTGTTGAATCTTCCAGACAAACTCGTATCTCCATTTGGACCCTCGTTATTTCCACTTCACGAATAAGGAAGAAATGGAGGATGAGAAACACTAAGCTATCCAAGCTCCTGCAGCTGCCACGTGGCAGGACTCTGAGAGCCGGCCTCTCCCTAGACTCCTCAGCCTCTGCACAGTGTGTGCAGCCTGCCCCCCAACCCCCACTGGCTACTGTTTAATGTCCCTGCCTGGCCCAGGTCCTCAGTCCTAATAAATTACACCCTACCCTAGGTCTTCACACCTGTGCTGCTGTCTTTGCCTGAGCTATCCTCTGTGTCTATCCCAAACCTCCATCCAAACAGCATAGAGAGAGCCCACACACACTGTGTGCCAGGCTTTCTGCCAGCCCGTACGGTACAGTGAAAAGACCTGAAGGAGGGAGGGGGGTCCCTATCCTACTGAGCAGAGGGGCTAATGCCAGAGACAGCCAATTATCAGGAGGCTCATACCTGTGTATGTTAAGACCCAGCCTTTCTCCAAAGTTCATCCCACCATCACTGCTGCAATGATGACTCACTCAGGTATCTCTCTGCTCCCCCGTCTTACAAGTCCACAGGTGCTAGTACTTCTGAGCACTCCCTTGCTCTTCTCTGCTTCTCAAATTTATATCCTTACCTCATCTCCCTGAATTAGAGGCCAGCTTTACCTCCAGGCAGGAAATACGATAGGTAGTCAAATCCTAGTCCTTCCTCTTCCTGCCCAGTAACTTCACAGAGCTTCAGTTTCCCCATCTACAAATCTCTTAAGAGTGGTAGGAGAATTAAGTGGGATAAACATGAGCAAAGAACCCCCTAGAAACTGATATGGCAATTCCTTCTGGCGTGAAAACAATCTTCTACAAGCATAATGAAACGGCCTTGCAGTGTGAGCCAGGCTCTTCCGTGTAAGTGATACAAGGCCACTCCAACCTCAGGTGGGCTGAGAGGAGACACCTGCCTGCTGGTGTGGAAAGGCCTGAGCCCCCAAGGTGCTCTTAGCCAGCTGGCTGAGCCCCACCTTTGCACTTGTCCAGCCTTTGGCTGTTCAGAACATCAGAATAGCTCAGTGGCCTGGGACCAAAATATAATAGAATTATCCTATGTGTGTAATTGATAAGTATATATCTTATAAACTCATTTCTCTTTACTTAGATCATTATCAATTAGTATATTAGGTCTAATACTGTTTTTCTTTGAAGCATGAGGTTGGCTGATAAAAATACTAAAATAAGAATGTTTTTTAAATGTTTAAATACTGTTTTTCTCTTCTATTTGCTTTTTGTTGTTAGAGGTTGTGTAATTTTGGAGCTGGATTTTTCTAAAATCCTTTAGGATATATGGTAGGAGTTGGTATCACATGGGCTAATGGTGATATGTGAGCACTCACTTTGTGCAGCCACGTGCCACATGATCTTTGAACTTCATTTTGTGAAACCACGTGATCTATGAACATCACTTTGTGAAGCCATGTGAGCTATGAGCCTCACTTTGTGAAGCCACGTGATCTATGAGCACTCACTTTGTGAAGCCACATGATCTATGAACATCACTTTGTGAAGCCACGTAATCTATGAGCACTCACTTTGTGCAGCCATGTGCCACGTGATCTATGAACTTCATTTTGTGAAACCACATGATCTATGAACATCACTTTGTGAAGCCACGTGATCTATGAGCCTCACTTTGTGCAGCCATGTGCCATGTGATCTATGAGCACTCACTTTGTGCAGCCATGTGCCACATGATCTGTGAGCACTCACTTTGTGAAGCCACGTGATCTATGAGCACTCACTCTGTGAAGCAACCAGGAAGCTGATGCTGATACCAGGAAGCAAGTGAGAGTGTGTGTGGGGAGGAGGGGTCTCTTTTTCTCAGTTGTTATTTCCTTTACCCAAAAGCCTAGGGCTCCCTCAAGAAAGATGTGAGCCAGCCAGCTGGAAGAAAGCAGTCCTCATTTTCATAGCACATGCAATGTCACAGTCTGTTAATGTCTCCATTTGAAAAGGACATTCTCAAGGCCAACAGGGGCCACCAGCTGTGCTGTGGATCATAAGTGAGTGCATATGTGTGCCCGGGTGAGCTCACCCGCCCTGCCGGCCGCTGTTATCAAGCCTGCCCTCCAGAGTAGCACAGTCACGTGATCAGAGAATTTTTAGAGCTGAAGAGACCCTGGAGGTCACCTGGCCAACTCCTCCTATCATAAGTGGGACAAAATTGTCCCATGGAGGGCAAGTGGTTTGCCTGGGAGGCAGCTGTTTCCAAACCCATCCAAGGCTAACCTCTCAGGGCCTAAAGCCTCTGGTTTTGCCTCAGTCACTACTTTGCAATATTTTTCTTCCTTTATTTAGTGAACATCTGTAAGTTTCTGCCTTTAGGAAAAGGAGAAGTATTAACCAGGAGAGGGCTACAATTATTATTTTTTTTAAAAACTACTCTTCTTTTAATATCAGCAAAGACATATGATGGTATTTGGTATTTAGCTTGCAAATCCATGTCCACATAATCAGAATTAAAGCAATTAGCTTTAAGGGACAACTCAATTCAATTAGAAACTCTTATTACTCAAATAGGTCTCAAAAATTACAGTTACCATGCCAGGACTACGCTAGATTTCATGCCCAAATGCTCGAGGCACATGACAAGGTTTTTAGAGAAAAGTGACCACGGGCCATTTCAAGCCTTCATCAGACGCAGGGCCTTGGGAGGCAAGATGCTGCAGCCATGACAACAGGGTGAAGCCACCCGACACGGGGGCGGGGGAGGGGTTAACACAGAAGGAATCTGGTTTCTGTATTTCCCACTTGATCAGCAGAGACAGTGCTCCTTTTGGAACAACCATCTGGATTCAAAAACATAAAAACAGTCCCCCAAAATTGCACACGTCTAAATGTCAACAGTATATAGAGACTTCCAAAAGAACAGAAAGCTATTTTCCTGCTCCCTTTTTCGGTATTACTTTCATACTCATCAGAGGTCAAGACAGGTGACTCGTGTCAGAGGTTTATATGGCATGAAAGCTATTTTGCCATTCATAAAATCATGTGGAAACAGCTCTAATTAGATTTCTAGTACAAAACGGTCTGCCTCTAAGCAGTCTTAACACCATTTACTCTCTCACGCAGGAAGCCAAATTTCAAATTAAATTATAATGGAAATTATCCCAGAAGCCACCTCCTACTGGAAAGCTACCAGACAAAGAAAGTCAATGGCTCCGGCAAAGCAGCGAGGCAGGTGCATCTTAGTCGACTCGTGGCCCCTTCTGCGGCTTCACATCTTGCCTGCAGCTATTTATCCTCCGAAAGAGGCCCTGGGCAAAGACACCTGCCAGACAGGAAGCTTCCTGAAGCCCGGGCTCTCCCTGTTCCCTTGAATCCCACACGACCTCTGAATCAAATGCTATTTCAGTAGCAGAGGAATGAATCACATGGTTACTCACCCACCTCAGTGTGGGCACCTGCTCTGTCCAGCCCTGGAGACACAGAGATGAACAAGACAGGGCTCTTTTTTCCATTTATTTTAAAAATCGAATATATGCAGCCTATAAAACCTCAAACTGGACCTTATCCAGATTTCACCCCAAACCTAAAGGAACTGCACGGGAGCTCTGCTGCCTTCCCAGGGCCTCCCACGAGCCCCTGTGAGCCCCTTTATTTCAGTAGATTGTTACTGGCTGAGTCCTTCCAAAGGTCCAAGAGGAAAATGCATGTATTAAAGCAACATTTATCGTAAAAGCCAAAGGACAACTATTGGATAACCTGTTTGGTTCATCGTAACTACTGGTTCAGACCAAGTTTCCTAAGATGTCAGGGTAACCCTGGATACCCTCAACAGTTAAGAGACTTCAACACAACCCATGTGGCTGGGTAGGGAAGCTTGTGCTTATAATCCCAGTACGGTGGGAGACTGAGGCAGGAGGATTGCTTGAGGATAGGAGTTTGAGACCAGCCTGAGCAACATAGTGAGACCCCCATATCTGTAAAATTGTTTTTAAAAAATTAGGTGAATATGGTGGTGCATGCTTGTAGTCCCAGCTACTAAGGAGGCTAATGCAGGAGGATCACTTGAGCGTAGGAGTTTGAGCTGTGAGCTGTGATTGCACCTCTGCACTCCAGCCAGGCCACTGAGTGAGAGCCTCTCTCAAAGAAGAGACAGAATCCATGCTGGCAATAATGTAGACACCTTCCTCATAACCCCCACCAAATATACACAGGTCATCACCCCTCAGTCACCAACAGAGTCCTCACTCACGGCCAGCTTCTTCTCCCTTGCCCGACACCAGGCACTCTCTTGCTTTGGGGAAGCACACAGCACTGTCACCCCCACTGCAGAGGCAGCGACCTGAGTACACAGTTGGCCCAACAAAGAAAGTTTCTTATCCAGAGCCAGGAGCCCGGCACTGAGCTTCCCACTCTGTGCGGTTCTGGAGGGGAGGACTTTAGGGTTCGAGCCACTTAGACTAGCCAAGTGACCTGTCTGAATGAATTACAAGCCGCCCTGGGCCTCGATCAGCTCCAAGATCATCTCCAAACAGGGATGCTCAGGCATCTCCCTCAGATGAGGGTTCTGAAGATTAAAGTCAAACAGCAGTGCCCAAAGCCTGATGCAGGTGCTCAGTCACTTCTGTCCATACTCACATTCCTTACTAGTGTTTTTCAACCTCTTTTTTTTTTTGAGACAGAGTCTCACTTTGTTATCCTTGGTAGAGTGTCATGGCATCACAGTTCACAGCAACCTCTAACTCTTGGGCTTAAGCCCAAGATTCTGTTACCTCAGCCTCCCAAGTAGCTGGGACTACAGGTGCCCACCACACGCCCAGCTATTTTTTGGTTGTAGTTGTCATTGTTGTTTGGCAAGCCCGGGCTGGTGGCAGGTGCCCTAGCTGTTGAGCTACAGGCGGTAAGCCTTTTCAACCTTTTTGTCTCACGCCACACTTGTACCTATAGTTAAACTTCTGTCGCACATTTAAATTATGTTGATCAAAAAAAGAGTTAAAAAAAGAATATACTTACTGTGCTTTGAACATCTTATGAAAATAATTTAATTAATGATCTTTTAAAATTTCCATGGCACACAAGTTGGAAATCACTGCCTTCCACCCTGTGTCCCACAGACAAGCTGGCAGACAGGAGCAGCTGAGCCTGATGAGGGCAGGTGCTATTTACAGACGGCATCAGCAACACAACAGCAGGTCTGAAAAAGTATCAGACAACCGTGTCATAACTTGGCTGTACAACTAACCCAGCTGAACGGGTGCAGATTCTTGCTCCCAGGAAAGCTACCCAGCACTGTGGAAACAGAAGAATGGGTGACATCCATGAGATGCACACAGCGCTGCCTAGCCCCCGAGTACGCCGGGCCAATCTAACAGTCTTGGCAATCTTAAAGAAAGCCATTTGTGGTAGGCAGAACAGTGGCCTCCCAGAGATGAACATGCTGAGTGACACAGCAAAGGGGAATTGAGGTTGCAGAAGGCAGACTGTCCTCGGTTATCCTGGCAAGCCCAATGTAATCACAAGGGTCTGTAAAAACTGGAAGAACGAACCAGAGAGCAGCTGATGTTGTTGGCTTTGAAAGTACAGGAAGGGGCCACAAGCCAAGGACTGGGGGAAGCCTCTAGAAGCCGGAAAGGGGAGGGAACAGATTCTCCCCTGGAGCCTCCAGGACAGGTGCAGCCTGCTGACATCTCGATTTGAGTCCACTGAGACCCAGTTTGGACTTCAGAGCTCCAGAACTGTAAGATAATAAACAGGTGTGATTTTAAGCCACTAAGCCCGGAAATTTGTTACAGCAGCAATAGGACACTGACAGACTTGAGCAGAGATTATACAAACTCTAGCACTCCTTAGCAGGAGCAATTTCCCCAGATATCTTCCTTGCTGAACTTGGCTTTTTGGTTTGGAGCTGGTTACCTCTAGCCTTGTCTAGGAGATTTTCTTGACTTACATTCCAGATCACTTTGGTTTTGAAAAGAGAGAAGAAAGTGATTGCTGAGATCCTGGAACGGTGTCAGGGAATGAAGTGTGACTCCCAGATCTGCCCTACCCAGCCCTTCCGGGTTATGAAATCAGACTTCTCTCCCTCCCTCTCTCCCTCTGTCTCCCTTTTCTTCCATCTATTTTTTTTTCTTTCCTTCCTTCCTGCCTGCCTTCCCACCTTCTTTCCTCATTTCTTCTTCCTACCTCCCTTCTTTCCTTCCTTCCTCCCTCCTTCTCTCCCTTCCTTACTTCTGCAAATAGCTATTGAATACCTAGTGTATATTATATACTACTAGAGATAAGCAAATACAGAATGAGTTGGTCATTAAATATGAAATGTCCGATACCGAATCGAAAGTTTAGTTTATTATATCTCACCCAAGAAGCAGTACAGTTAATCAAAGTATGCGCCTAAACCATCACACAGTTCTGTCATCTTAGTGGGAGCTTGTGTACCCCAGCAGTGAAGAAGCCTGGAAGTGAGTGGCAATGAAATCACAAACGGCATCTTCCACAGCTTGTTGAGAATTGAATATTTGTCCTCGTTAAGGGGTCCAAAGCCTGGAAGAAGCGGCAGTCAGTTGGCACAAGGTCTGGTCAATACGGGAGATGACAGAGTTTCCAAATCCCGTTTCTGTAGTTTGAGCAGCGTTGTCTGTGTGACAGGACTGGCCTGTCTCTGTTGACCAATCTCCCCTGCTTAATCCCGAGTGTCTTCAACCTTTCATCCAGCTGGTGCAGAAGAGATCTGCTGTAACATACTACTCAGGTCTCACGAAGCTGGGGTGGGCAACACCCGCTGGACCACCAAAGAGACACTGTTAGCTTTTCCAGAAGAATATTCGGTTTTGGACTGCATTTCAGCACTTTCAACTTTATCCAACAATTGTGCTGAACCTTGCTTGTAATTGTCAAAATGAATCCATTTTTCATCATGTAACAATACGGTATAGAAGGGGCAGCACCTGTGCCTCAAAGGAGTAGGGCATGGGCCCCATATACCAGAGGTCATGGGTTCAAACCCAGCCCAGGCCAAAAACTGCAAAAAAAAAAAAAAACAAAAAACACAAAAAAAACCAGTACGGTGTAGAAGCGGCTCACCTTTATGCCATGGCCGCAAAGAAAGGCAAAGCCTGAGACAGTTTCTCTTCTGACCGTCTGTGAATTCCTGTGGAACCCGTCTACCGGCTTCTTTATCTTGCTGATCTGTTTCGAATGGCCCAATATTGCTGGAATCGTAACATCAAACCTTGCTGCTAATTCACCATAGGATGAGACGGCTTCACCTTCACTACAGCTTTCAGCTCATCATTTTCCACGTTGGTTTCAGGTCACCCATGAGACTCATTTTCAAGACTAAAATAATCAGAAAGTGGATCTTCTCAAACCATCAGGGTACTGTGTGCTCCCTGGCCACATCCTTCCTAAACACCCCATTGGTATTTGAGCTGTCTGTGCTGAATTGCTTCCACAATGGAGCTCATATTCAAAAATAACACACAAAAATTGCTCTAGAATTTTTTGAAAGATAATCAGAAGAATTGAAAGAATGAGGATGTACCTTCACAATAAAAATAAAACATGAAGGGCAGTGCCTGTGGCCCAGTGAGTAGGGCACTGGCCCCATATACTGAGGGTGGCGGGTTCAAACCCAGCCCTGGTCAAACTGCAACAAAAAAATAGCTAGGTGTTGTGGCGAGCACCTGTAGTTCCAGCTACATGGGGGCTGAGGCAAGAGAATTGCCTAGGCCCAGGAGTTGGAGGTTGCTGTGAGCTGTGATGCCACAGTACTCTACCCAGGGCAATAAAGTGAAACTCTGTCTCTAAAAAAATAAAATAAAATAAAACAAGAAGTGCCAACGTGAATGTCGCAGATATTGACTAACTGTCAAGCTTAGTACTTAAGGAAATCAGACATTTCATTCTTAATAATCTAAAATATCCAAGGAGCTCATCAGTTAAAGGCTTAACACCCATCTAGGACACTGATTTCCATTTTTTTGGACCATTAACCATAGCAATGCATGCATCTTTTTATATTACAGTCTACTATACATGTAAAACTGAAACCAAAACTTCACAAAACAATACTTACTGATTTCTATTTCTTTTCTAGTCTATTCTTCATTCTGGTCAGCAGCCTAGTAAGTTGGTTTTATGATCTAGTAATAGATTCCACTTCTCAGTTGGAAAAAGGCTGACCTAAAGTTCTTGATCCCTGTGCTGAAGTGACTGCGGCAAAAATTCATGGAGCCTATCCCTTGGAAACATATTCAAGGAGACGGCGGGCCCCAGGCTGTCCCTGCCCCTGCCCACCACCACCATCCATGCAGAGAGAGGGGCTCAGACTCACAGACCCCAGTCATTTCAATGCCAGCAGTCACCCACTCCAGGCACACACAGTCTCATCCCCTCCTTAAAAGGAAGGAATCAGAGGGGCTGAGTGCAGAAAACTGTGACTCACTGTCCCTGTCACCTAGGGATATGGCTATAAATGTCACTCAGATGAACTCACACAGCAGAGGGCCCTGAGCAGGGAAGAACAGGTCCTGAGGACCCAGCACTGAGAGCCAAGACCTCAACTATCCAGAAAAGAAGGAGATGAAACTTTATGTAAGGAGAAACATGGAATATCAGTGACTGACAACGTGCTACATTTGTGTAAGAGGGACTTTACCTAACAAATGCAATCAGTGTAACCTGGTTTCTTGTACCCTCAATGAATCCCCAACAATAAATTAAAAAAAAAAACAAAAACAACATGCTACAGTTGGCCATTACAATGATCACCTGTCCTAGGCCGGGAAGGTTACTGGTGAACATGCAAATGATCTGGCCAGGGTCCTCAGCAAGCCTGAGCTAGGGTACATGTGAAACAGGAGTGTGTCCCACCAGGCTGCTCCTCCATGGGGTGCAACAGGCCACCAGCTCCAGAGCACACCACTAAAAAAAGCAGCTGGCAAAGTCACAGTACCCTTTTACGTAAGAGAGCCTTATATGCACAGAGATTTTTAAAAATGGGAATTTTCACTCTCAATTGCTTGTCATTCCACCTAATGACACATATTAAAGCTTATCTTTTTGCAGGCTAATTTTAGACAGTTCCCAGATCACTGGTTTAGAAAGACATTACACAGCTTTGCTAATCCAGTCTTTTTCCCCAAGAAGATCCCTGTGGCAGAGGAGCTGGCAAGGTCAGAGGTGTGGGCAGGGTCTCCGTGGGGGTGCACAGCCCCTTCCCTTCCTTGGTGTTGGTGCTGCCCACGCCAATGCCATAGGGCCTCTCCTCGGGTCTGGGGCACATCAGAATGTTGCCTGTGCAGAGTAATTCTTTGTCTTCTCAATGGTTTTTCTGGCAGAAAACACCGAGGTTGAATAGGGTGCTGAAAATAGCATGGATCAACCCCCAAGGAACTCATGTTCTAATCACAGTGGCCCTCAGGAGGGTTTTATTAGATTCACCCTTTATGCTATTACTGGGGAAAGATGGAGACTAGAGCCCTACCATCCCCCTCTCCTTAGGGACCATAATGTCATCAGAAGGATCTTGATTAAAAGATGCCTCCACATTCTAAGGGAGGGTAGGCCACAGCATATCTCTGCCTCTCGCTCCTGCAGGAGGAACAGCCCTGAACATCGGTGCTAAAGGAAAATCCGAGTAGCTCTGCTCTGGCCTCCCACACCCACGAGCCTCGTGTGCAGGACCCTCCGTTCTCATCTCACCCTCCACCAGCCCTGACTCTGTCCTTGGTTCATCACTTTGGTTTCTCTTTTGCTGTTGCCACTGACTATCCAGCCTCCTGGTCCTGTGTGTTCTCTGTTTAACTCTAGTCCTGAGTGAGTCTAGCCGGCCATCCTCACTTCCACGCCAGCCCCACACTCCTGTGCCCCTCCGGAGAAGCCACAGAGCAAGTGGCAGAGTCCCCAAGACGTGAAGAGTCCCCATCATGGGAGACCTCTGGATCCTGCCACGCCCGTGCAGGACTGCATTCACTCCCGACTCACTGGGTGACACTTCCAAACTCTGACACCCTCCCCTTTGCTCTCCTGGTGTATTGTTGGGGTTCAGACAAACCATTGCCTACTCTCTGACAATGCAGGAAATCCAGAGTAGAACAGTGACCGTGTTTAAAAGGCAGATGACGGGTGGTGCCTGTGGCTCAAGGAGTAGGGTGCCAGAGGTGGTGGGTTCAAACCTCCACCAGCCAAAAAAAAAAGGCAGATGACCAAATCTACCTTTTAAATGGATCCTTCTACAAATGCATTATTAGTAATGAGGGAGACTTTCCTAACATAATACAAATTTCTCAGTCCCAGATTCAACATCCAGAAAGGAACACCAGTAACATTTCCCTACTCGGGGGCAAGACAAAATGTTCACTGTCATTATTCTTTGAAGAGCTGGCCAACAGCGCTCTCTCTCTCTCTCTCTAACAAGACAAAGAAATCAGAGATTTAAAAATTAGAAAGAAAAAGATAAAATGGCTCGGCGCCTATAGCTCAACCGGCTAGGGCGCCAGCCACGTACACCTAAGGTGGCGGGTTCGAATCCCCAGCCCGGACCCGCCAAACAACGATGACGGCTGCAACCAAAAAATAGCCAGGCGTTGTGGCGGGCGCCTGTGGTCCCAGCTACTTGGGAGGCGGAGGCAGGAGACTCGCTTGAGCCCAGGAGTTGGAGGTTGCTGTGAGCTGTAAGGCCACGGCACTCTGCCTAGGGGGACAGCTTGAGGCTCTGTCTCAAAAAAAAAAAAAAAAAGATAAAATTATCACTATTTGATAAGATATGCTCCTATAGCTACAAACCTCAAAAGAATCCACTAAGAAGCTTTTCAACCCATTAGAGTTCAGAAGGATGGTAGGAACAAATTAATGTACCCAAATCAAAAACTGGCTTGAATATAAACAATAACCAGTAAGAAGAGGTATTAGAAGAAATGGCCTCCATTTAAGACAGAAACCAAAGAGTCAAATTTGTGAGCATAAATGTAACAAAAGTGGTTCAAGATCCTTCTGAAAAGAATTTAAATCAACCCAAGAGACAGCAAAGAAGACATAAAGTCTATTCCTAGACAGGAAGATGCAACAACATAATGATGATACTCCTTCCTAATTAATCTATAAATGTAAGGCAATCCCAATAAAAATAGCAAGTGGAGTCTTTAAAAATCTGAACAGTCTAGCAGAAGCTCCTCCTGGCTACAGTGTGGCCCCGGGGCAGGATGGGCTAGGAGACCTGGCTGGGTCCTGAGTAGGAGGCTGGGACTGGGCTGCCTGGGAGGAAGGGGTTTGAAAACAATTTCCCTAGAGAAATTCACAGGAAGTGGTGACTGACTGGCCTGGGAGGAGAGAAAGAGAAGTCAGACAGGGATTCCTGGTTTCAGGATTGTCCACTTAATAATTAATCAAATCTGCAAATGTATGTCCACATTACTGAAATCACTGGGCCTCCAGGGTTTCTCGGCCCAGTGACAGACTCAACAAGCCCCTCCAAAAAGGCTTCTGAAACCGTTGTTTTTAATTGCTTTCTTCCCTGCTCTTTTAGGTGTTCTGCTTTGAGCCTTGCTGAACAGGATGGTCTCACCCTCAGAAAGCTTCTAGTTCTTTCCCTCTCTGTGCTCCCCCCCACTCCTTTTGATTCAAATTTGTGCTAGAAAATAAAAATAATGAGGCCGTGAAATTGTGAGTTTGACCTAATGAGATTCAAAGTTGACTTCAGCTCTGGTTCAACAACATCTCCATAATATCTTTATTCTTCTTTAATAAATAAATAAGTCCCGAAGGCACGACAAAATTTCTCACAGCCACTGGCATTATCATTTCATCAGTAGCAATATCCCTTTACAGGTGGCCTTTCATTTTTCCCTGGTCAGAATTCTTTTCAACACATTTTCAAACAGAACAAAGTGAGTTTAAATATATCACACAGTGGTTGCCTCTCACACATCTACAGAAATCATTTCAGCGAACATGTTGTGTGATAGGAAAAAGCAGCGCATGTGATTTAGGTACAAAGAAACTGTTACGCAAAGCACGCGTCTGTTTAAATTCAGGTGGATGAACCAACGCTCTGGGTGAGACAGCTGGGACCCTGCTCACCTTAAGTGCCTGCCAGGTTGGGCTTCCTGAGGGGGAGGCAGAAAGCACTAATGAGGTCCCTGAACGGGTGCTCTGCAGCTGCCCAGCACACATGAACCTCTGGAGAGTCTTGTTAAAGGCAGATTCAGAGTCTGCAGGCCTGGGGTGCAGCCTGCTTTACTAATGAGCTCCTAGGAGGTACCACCCTACAAATCCACAGACGGCCCTTAGAGTAGCAAGAGTGTACATAGACTCAGCAAGTTAGAAGCCACATTTCTCAAGGATTAACCTGCAGCTTAGGACGCGTTCTTCTTATTTCCAAAACAGAGATTTTGCCACTGTCTCATGTCAAAGAACTTCAGGTAGAACAAGTGAATGTTTTCATATCTCTTTAGACTCTGAGCAGTATCTGGAGGTCAGAATATACATCTCATCCCAATCTAACCTAAAGGTTATATTTGCTAAAAACTCACACCTAGAAAATCCTGCAATATTTAGTAAAGCCTCACCAACTGGGAATAAATAAAAGGCAATCCTTATTTACGGAACTTTAAAAATACAATCTGGCTTAATTACTTTCAATTTCATAGGCCAAGCGAGCTTGAGGTGTTTGAAAAAGAAATAATTCATGTACTTCTCTAAGACAATGTCTGTGCTACATCACTTCCACTGTGGAAAAATGGAAAGTCTGGGTTCCCCCCGTATGAATAACCACAAATGCCAAATGAAAGGAAAAGGAATTCCAAAAGTCTTCTTGCATTTAAAAACTAAAAGACCCCTAAAACTTACACTTCCACATAACCTGAAGAGCCTGTGGGTGGGGCTTCACTTAACCATTTTTGAGGGGGAAAATTTCAGGCCTAAAGTCACATGAAAAGTCAGTAGAATTCAAGGTCAATGCTATTTGGGGACCTTATTAAACTGAGGAATGTCAACAGCAATACATTTTACCCACTCAAGTGCCAGCTGCCTTGGGGGAAGATGTGGGTCTCCTGACAAGGGCCCAATCTCAGTGTAGTTTGTTTGGCCTTGGAAAATATTTTCTTTACTGCTTCAAAAGAAAGAGTAAATGATCTGCTTTTTTAAAAGAGAGAAAGTAAATCACACATCTTTAAGCTATTTTTCCTGTAACTACACAGATCTAGGCTCTTGCAACAAAAGACCATCAGGAGGCAGCCGCTGTTTTGCAAAATGTGCAAAATACAAAAGGTATAAAAGGTGCAAAAGGTAAAAAGACAAAATACAGGTACAAAAAGCACAGAAAGGGCCTCTGCAGGTGCCCTCCGTACATGATTAAATCAGTGCCCGGTCCCATCCTTCCTCACTAATAAGGCTTCCCCTGCCTGGCCCGACAATGGAGGAAGGAACCTCAAGAAACCTGAGACATTGTTAGGAATCACTCACTGGAAATAGACCATTTATTTATTTATTTATTTATTTTTTATTAAATGATAGCTGTATACATTAATGCAAACATGGGGTACAGTGTAGTGTTTTCATATACAATGTGAAATATTTTCATCAAACTGGTTAACATAGACTTTGTGTCATTTACTTATTTATTGTGTTAAAAAATTTATACTCTAGTTCTAGAAAAGTTCACTTATACCCTTGTTAGATAGACGATATAGGTGATCTTTCCAGTCACCCTCCCACCACCCATCCGCCCTTCTCCCCTCCCCTCTCCCACCCCCTCCCCATATTCTTGGGCTAGAATTAAGTTGTAGCTTTCATTTGAGAACTATGAATTAGTTTCATAATAGGTCTGTGTACATTGGATACTTTTTCTTCCATTCTTGTGATACTTTGCTAAGAAGAACATTTTCCAGTTCCATCCATGTAAATGTGAAGGAGGTAAAGTCTCCATCTTTCTTTAGGACTTAGACCATTTATTTAGAATGCCCGCCCAGGGAACTTGGGTTCTGCTCAGACCACAGACCTCCCACTGTGCATCCTCCCAGCAGGCAAGGAGCTCTGAGAGTCCGGACACTTCTACTCCTTTAAATCTTGGATGGGTAGGATGGAGGCACAGACCCAGGAATGGAACGGAATTAAAAAGAAATCTGGAGCATTCATTGGACAGGTGTGAGAAACAGCTGCCAGAAAAAAACACCATGTCTGCATCTGTCCTCTGACTGTAATCCTGGGCCCATGTCCACATTCATCTTCATATGGACAGTTTTTTGACCTCTCATCCCCAACCCACCTTCCCATGCTACTGTTATTCTTTACTTAACAAAGCTGAATGAAGGGCATGCAAAGAAGAGCCTCCAGTGCCTGCAGAAGGCTTCCCTGTGGCCTGTGCCGAGCCCCCGGCTCAGGGTTCAAGCTATTCCCCACAATCTTCATCCTCCCACCTGTGGAGTGGGGCTATGTTGCCTGTCTCCAAGGTTATGAGGCTCCTGAAACCCACCTAGAAAGTGTCCTTATGTGCTCAAGTAGTGAATAAATGTTCAGATGAGACAACAATGAGAAACACAATCTAAATGTTAGTTATTAATTATTCTTCCTTCAAAATCTGTCAGCTGAGGCTCTCAAAGCACATAACATTCAAATAATTCCCCAAGCAGGCAGTTTGCTTGTGTCTTGCTTTATAGAAAACTTCTAGACTACAATTCCTGGCATAAAATGTGCCTTAGTTCAGTTCTGAATTCTGCAATGAAACAGCACCTGCCTTCACTAACCATGGCCTTATCTAATGACCCTGAGGATTTGATAGAGAAGGAAAGAAAGTGACGTGCTTTTCTATAAAAAGAGCTTATATTACTTAGGATGTGTTCTGAAAAGCATCAAAAACCCAAGTCGTGCTGGTTTAACCAGCAGGGTGAGGCCATCCAAGACCTGCTCCTGAGGCCTACACAGGACTCTGTTGCCAAGAACAAGAGAATGTTTGGTGGGTGGGCGACCACCAAGGCTCACTGCAGAGACCTACAAGTACAGTCCCCACTCAAACAATGGCTCCCGCTCCGTCCTTGATGATGTTGTCTCCTTTTTTGAGTCTTTCACTCCTACTAGACTGAAATGTGACCAGTTTCTGACCCACACTTGCAGACAAAAGGCTATTTCTAGAGAGCAAAGGAAGGGAAGAATTATTGAGATGTGCTCAAAGCTGACTGAGGCCACTCAAGTAAGCTGGTCACGCTTCTCAGTCTCAGATGCCCAGCCCACTGCTCCAACAAGTGCAAATGTTTCTCTCATTTGAGTCTCTATTTTGTTTCCTACGGTGAATTTTCTTGCTACACTACGAACCTTAAAGTAACCTCGGCACATGGCAAATAACCACATAAAAAGATGTGCCATATCATATGCCGTTAGGGAATTGCAAAGTAAAACAGCAATAAGATAACTACTACCTACCTATTAGAATGGCTAAAATCCAAAACGCTGACAGTGCCAAGGGCTGGCAAGGAACTTCTATTCATTGCTGCTAGGGAGAGAAAATGGTACAGCCACTTTGGAACACAACCTGACGGTTCCTTACAAAGCTAAACATATTCTTATGATATGAACCAGCAATTGTGTTTCTTGGTATTTACTCAAATGAGTTGAAAACTTATGTCCACAGAAACCTGCCCATGAATATTTATGGAAGTTTTATTCATAACTGCTAAAACTTGGAAGCAACCAAGGTGTCCTTCAACAGGTGCTAAACAAGTGGAGACGTATCCATACAACGGGGTATAACTCAGCAATATAAAGAAATCAGTTATCAAGCCACAAAACGAGGCAGAAGAACCCTGAATGCTCATGGTTAGATGAAAGAAGCCAGCCGGAAAAGGCTACACACTGCATGTTTCCAACTACATGACACTCTGGAAAAGACAAAATCTTAGAGATAGTAAAAGGATTGTCAGATTTGGGGAAAGGGGCCAGGAGGAGGCACAGGGACTTTATAGGGCAGTGAAATTATTCTGTTTGAAGAAAAAAGAACCAGGAGATGAACCCAGCTATTTACCGGTACCTGATCTTTGACAAGCCAACTAAAAACATTAAGTGGGGAAAAGATTCCCTATTTAACAAATGGTGCCGGGTGAACTGGCTGGCAACCTGTAGAAGACTGAAACTGGACCCACAC
>NW_003852451.1:9424787-9436398 GCF_000181295.1 Otolemur garnettii
CCAGTAAGATTAGCCCACATCACAAAATCCCAAAACCAGAGATGCTGGCGTGGATGTGGAGAAAAGGGAACACTTCTGCACTGATGGTGGGAATGCAAACTAATACGTCCCTTTTGGAAAGATGTTTGAAGAACACTTAGAGAACTAAAAATAGACCTGCCATTTGATCCTACAATTCCTCTACTAGGTATATATCCAGAAGACCAAAAACCACATTACAACAAAGATATTTGTACCAGAATGTTTATTGCAGCCCAATTCATAATTGCTAAATAATGGAAGAAGCCCAAGTGCCCATCGATCCATGAATAGATCAATAAATTGTGGTATATGTACACCATGGAATATAATGCAGCCTTAAAGAAAGATAGAGACGTTACCTCCTTCATGTTTACATGGATGGAGCTGGAACATATTCTTCTTAGCAAAGTATCTCAAGAATGGAAGAAAAAGTATCCAATGTGCTCAGCCCTACTATGAAACTAATTGATAGCTTTCAAATGAAAGCTATAGCCCAATTATAGCCCAAGAATATGGGGAAGGGGGAGACGGAAGGGAGGGGAGGGGGGAGGATGGGTGGAGGGAGGGTGATTGTAGGGACCATGCCTACGGTCCATCTTACAAGGGTACATGTGAATCTTTCTAAATGTAGAATATAAATGTCTTAACACAATAACTAAGAAAATGCCATGAAGGCTATGTTAACCGGTTTGGTGAAAATATTTCAAATTATATATAAAACCAGCACACTATACCCCATGACTGCATTAATGTACACAGCTATGATTTAATTTTAAAAAAACACCTTAAAATAAAGTTCCCATTTTTTCTGTCTTAAAAAAAAACTATTCTGTTTGACACTGCCATGGTAGGTACACGGGACTGTGCGTGGCATAAATCGACAGAACGTGCAAAACAAACAGTGAACCCTCTGTAAACTATGGACTTCCGTTAATAATAATGAATCAAGAATAGTCAACAAGAATGAGCAATTGCTACAAACGTCCCACACTGTCATCAGGGCCAAACATCGGAAGGACAACCCCAAGAGGAAGAGGCAAGAAAACTAAAGCTCCTTTTGCTGCCCACACGGGGAGCCCACAGTCCCTCCACGGAGAAACACTTGCCTTCCCAGCCCTCTTTCATGACTGCAGCTCCACAAACAGCCTTGCAGCCCGTGAATGATTTTAAATACATCACAAGGACTACAATGCATATGACATTCTGGCATTTCACAGCTCAGTAGGCCAGGACAATACTGAACCACTAAAGGTCCTCCCACCACTCTCTTCTCCATTTAATCTCTCTAAATAGTCCTTGTCGTGGGCCATAGGTGTGGGGCACTGGAAAACAAAGAAACATCCACCTGGTGAATTATTTGGAGATAGATATATTTGAGGAAGTCTAGAAGTCCATTTATTTGCTAGAATGTTTCCAGAATACTGAACTGGGAGGTGGGGAATAAGGTGAGGAGAGTGGCACATAGCTGCCTGTTTTGCATTGTGAGGTAGAAAGGCAACTCAAAGTCATGAAGCAATCTAATAATATAAAGGCCTCTTTCCATTCTCAAATATGAACGATATTTTGTCTACCTTGTCCACCGATGGTTCCAGGCCAGTGTTTTTTAAACCTATAGTTTTGCCATACTGCTTTGGCCATCCTTCCTTGATAAAGGGCACACATGTGATAATGAACAGCTAAATAAACACGTCATGTTTTACGCATCCTGCAAAAAAAAGTAAAGTGCAACACACCCAGCTCTATAAACCACTTCTTACATGACTACTTAACCCTTATCCGTTCCTACAGGACTATAAATTGGTGTCATGTCTTCACAAGTCAATTTGGGAGTATTCTGCAAAATTTTTAAATTTAGGTTTAAAAATGCTAAACCAACAATTCCACTCATGGGACTTTATCCTTTTAGCAAGAATGAAAATTGACCTTTCACAACACATTCCCCCCATCTATGGTGGGTTTGAGAATGGGTCACGGAAGAGGCTAGCTTAGGAATTCCTCACTTCTGGGAAGGACATGCCAGAAGCTATGGCTTAACTTCTTCCTGGATTCTGTCAGGTCTGGCTGTGTCCCCTGGAGTCAGCATAGCCATTGTGGGACAAGTAGTGGTAAGTGCAAAGGATGAAAGGGCCTGGGCCCGAGACATCCTTGAGCAGATGAACCAGCTCATCCTGGAGCTTCCTTGACCCTGGGCTTCTTTCTTATGGAGATGATAAACTTAATGGACCAGATAAGCCATCACAAGTCATCATATTCTGTAACTTCTAGCTCAAAACCGTCTGACACAGTCCTACAAAGTCACACATACCTGCCAAATTTTATGCACAAGAATTTTCACTGCTGTCTGGTTAATGACAGCTAAGAACTGGAAACCCAAAAGTCCATCCTGGTTAAGTTAATTATGGTCCATCCATATTACAGAATGTTTTGCAGCCCCTAAAAAGAGAGAGGGACTCAGTATATGCTGATATGGAAAAATATATAAGATATGTGATTAATTGACCAAAAAGCAGGGTGCAGATATGGCATGATCTCATCTGTGTAAAATATATAATATTCATATACTCTTCTATATGTGTACACATGCACGCACACGTGCAATTTTAGAAGGGCACCATAAAATTGCAAAGCAGTTACTTCTGGGGGGGGCTGCAAATGGGAGCTGAGCTAGTTTTCATTTGACGGTGTCTGTACTGTTTGCATTTTTTACTCTAGCATATGCTACTTTTATATTTTCTTAAATCAAAATGAGAAATGCTTTAAAAATGGTCAAAGGACTCAGTTATGAAAATTCATAGATATTCAAACAGCAAATATATGTACAGATATGAAAAAAATCACTGCCTAGAAATTTATTCAAATCAGGCATTACTATCCAGGCCTATCAAAGTTAGCCGTAGAAAAATGATAGTTTGGAGCCAGGACTCCCAAGAAGAAAGGATCACTACTAGGCCAGGAGTTTGAGACCCTCCTGGGTGACACGGCACGACTCCAGCTCTTAAAATGAAAGATCATTTAGCCAGGCATTTTGGCTAAATTAGGGACCTGTTTGGTTCCCCGCAGCATCCCCAACATTGTCACAGTGGCATTTTGGAGACAGAAAAATCTGCAATGGGGTCGCTATTCCACCCCTCACTTGCCTGAGTAACTTTGGAGGGGCTCCTTGGAGACTCTTTGAGACTGAGTGCCTCATCCACCCAATGAAGGCCACCATCTACCGTTGGCACGTTATTCCGGTGGCAGTGGTGGTGGTGGTAAGGATAATAATGATAATAATGATATTTGTGTGATGAATAGATTAGTCTGAGCAGCATGATTTCTAGCACAGTCGGGTTCGACCAGCTCCCCCGAGCACATGGCACCAGCATGCACGCAAACCATAGTTTAGTCCGAAGATTCCTTAAGCAAATGTCCTTGGCTACACAGAATAATGGGATAAAGCAAATGAATTACCGCCCAGGGATGCTGAAGGTTCTAAATTCTGCACAGCACTAGCACTTTTTCTCTTAGGCCTGGCTCCTGTGGGCTGCAGAGAGGGGGAAGGTGGACTGAGACCCCCAGCTTCCTGGAGGCTTGTACTGGGCCATGCCGTTGGGTTGGCATGGGCTCACAGCCGGGTCTGTCCATTCATTTATTTGTCTGTATTGGTTTTATGGCCAAAATCCTGGCTGAGGAAAATCATTTCTCTAGCATCAGAGAGGTGTTTTTGCTTTTTTGTTTTGTTCTGTTTTGTTCTGAGATGGGATCTGGTACTGTAGTCCCGGCCGGAGTGCCGGGGCAGAGAGCTCATTAGAAAGAGGAGAAGCCCTGTCCCCCAAGCCTTCCTTGTTCTCATCACACTATGTCCCAACCTCCATTTAAGTGTAATTGTTTAACTTGCAAGATTTTTGAAAATAGAAGGAAAAATTCTTCTAACTCCACATAGGTCCTTCTGAATGAGTTATTCCCATCACCGAGAGAAGGCCCCAGAACTGCCCCAATGCTGCAAGTGTGACCTACTTTACTGCCTTCTCCAAAGGCTTTATCCAAGTCCACAGTAGAAGGTGCTGACCTGACCCCCTGCAATAATCTCTGACAATGTGGGGCTAAATATATTCACTGGAAAATAAAAGCCTTCCAAGGAAACAATACTGTTTTGAATACTAAAGAGAGGACAAGAAATTGAAAAGAGAGAAAAGATCAAGCAAAATGCACTTTGTATTTTAACCATGCCATCTGCTCTTCAGGGCCTGAGGCTTCAGACTTACACCCAGGGCATCAGGCCCCACAGACTCCCTGCCGGCCAGAGCTGCCCCACTGCCCTGGGGGTCATCAGAATTGCTAAGTGGCTGGACCTGCTATCTTTGGTGTTTTTGCAGGTTGAAAAATGATTCTTCCTTTGGAGTTCTTTTTGCTACCAACTTAATCCACCCTTATAAGCATTCAGGATGGAAAAGAAAACGAGACAGCATCTTAATTCTGACAAGTTCTTTTCTGATAAACTTTTCACCCATGAAGCACATCTCACCTATTGTATGAAAGTCCTAATAATACCCAATTACCACTCTTTATTATAAAATAATGTGAAGGCCTCTGTTCATTCTTAAAATTAACACTTCCCTATCCTTCCTGCCTGTATCAATTCATCTAAGAGTGGTGATTTAAAAAAAAAAAACAACAACAAAAAAGAAACCAACTTTCCTATCCCTTGCAAGCTCTTTGATAAGCTGGTAACAAAGACAGTATCGATAAATTGTAAGGACAATGCTGGTTATATTATTACTTAGCTATTTAGAGCCTAACACAGCTCAGAAAAGAAAAGGAACCTTAAAGAAAAAATAATTATTCATTGCCTTATGTACTGATCAAAAAGCTGGAAGAGTTGAAAGTATTAACAGTATAGTTCCCTCAACAGTAAGTAGGACCAGGCAGGACCCAGCTTCTCCACCAGCATGGATCCATTATCCACTCTGTGAAATCTGGCCCCTTAAAGGCTTTCAGTCCTCACGAGGGAGACTTTAGAGTTAGAGATGCAATGAAATGTTATTAAAATATCTAGAAAACCTGTGGTTGAGACAGGCAGGAAGAATGAATTCACAATTTAATAAGACAATGAAGAGATTTTTTAAAAAAGTTTAAACCTATACTAGAGGGAGCAGAATTCATTCTACCCAAATAGGACATTAAAAATGGAAAGAAGTAGAAGAATGTCACAAGGCTGTCACCTGAACTCAGGAAAAAACACCAGAAACTTCATGCATGAAGGGAACTCAGAATATTCTCCAACAGCAAGAAGACGCAACACGAGGCTCTGTGGACCCCTGGGAGAACGATCCTGCATGTGGGTCCTTCAGCCCGGACAAAAGTCTCTGGAAGCGCCCCCAAACCCCAAGATGGTGACCCTCTTACAGTCATGTGCTGCCCTCCTGTAACCTCAAACCACAGCTCCAGCATTTGCTCGGGGTTCCTTTCCTCCCGCACAGCAGGAGCCAACAGAGTGTTCATTCTGGCTTCCTGTCAAAGGTGGAAGGGGAAGGATGGCGCCATGGTTCTCATAATCAAGGAAGCCAGCCAGTTAGCCTGATTTTAAAGATACTCAGACCATCAGAGTTCGAGGAAAATTAAGATGCCTTTCAATGTGTTTTAGAGAGAACCAGAGGACAGACCAGGAGGCAAAGGGAGCTGGCCATGGGCACACAGCTGGCCAGTGGTGGAATGAGAACAAGGTGCCACTGCTTTTCCATGAACTATGGTTGAGAATGACCCAGTGACTACAGTTACTTTAGATTTTATGCTTAGAGAAACAAACCCAACATTAAACATTCCATGCACCCTGCCTCCCTTCCCAGCTCATCAGACAACTTCCAGACCTTCCTCCTTACTTTGGAAAGAAGGGCCAGAAGGGTGGCTCAGAGATCTGTGCTGCGAACATGCTCAGATCTCCAGCTCTTGGAAAGCAAGGGGCTGAGAGAATTGAAGTTTCCCTCTTAGGTGGTGACTTTCACCCATGTGGTCAAGTCAGACCAGGCAAACAAGAGAACCCAGATCAGGGTCTCTCAAGAAGGTCCCGCCAGAGGGAAGTGAAGGCACCGGGCTGCCAGGCTGTGGAGCCTGTAGGGGATTCACTCACAGCAGGAGAAATTCAGCCTCGGCCTAGGTTCACTGAAAACCCAACAGTGACGCCCACCTGTGGGCCCCCCTCCTCTGAGACCTGGCTTTTGGGGGTGAGAGCGACTATAGGAAAACACGTGTGCGGCCCCACGCACTTCTGCCCTCTGCTCTGGCCAGACGTCTGAGCCCACTGAGCACGTGGCTTTTTCCCTCCTTCTTTTTGCTCCCCCCTTCCTTGGTAAGCTCTACTAGCATTTGAGGTTTAGATAAAGATACAACTATAGGGTCCGATGTGGTCCGTGCATGACCACCAATGTTAAACGCAGCAGGAAACACTGTTTATTTATTTGTAGAAGTGCCCAAGAAGCACAGGATAACTTCCTCACAGGCAGTGCAGTCCGTGGCCCTAAATAGGAAACATCAACATCCTCCAGGCTGGAAACCAAGGTAAACACACTGTGTCAGACAGGACAGAGGAAGAGCACCGGGAATGTCAAAGTAAACTCTGACCAGGGTCAGATGCATTCGGGACGTTCAGATTTACTATCTCCCTTTCTCCAAGGCTTTTTCCACCAGGTTCAGACTCTCCCCTTTCCGCAAGGCCCTCTCCTCAAGGCCAAGGCTCCACACGGGCTTTGGATGCTGCCAAATAAACCAACCCTTCCTCTTAGAGTCAACTGATCCTGGTACATTTATTCAAGTATCTCCTGTTAAAAAAAAGGCTCCAAACCTCATGTCCCCTTCCCTCCCCTGGCCTATCTCTAGTCTCTTCTCTGTGGCCAAACTTGCAGACTTTGTTTTCTCCTGGCTCCCACTAAGTCTTCAGCCCACAGAGGTCTGGTGGCTCCACCATCATTCCACCAAAGCAGCTCTTGTTGAGGTCACCAAATCCAACAATGTCTTGGCAGCAGCCTCAGTACCCCTAAAATACCCAACAGTGGCCTCTGCTCTGCCTCCTCTCCCTCTCTGCCCTAGTTCAGCACGGCCCAGGTGCCTCTCCCAAGTGTTAAACTGATTCTTTAGATGCAGCCACTACCTGTCACACACAGGTAACTCACAGCCAAAGAAGCTCAGACTCTACATGTCAACACCCCCCATCCTCCCTCTCCCCACGTCCAGGCCAAGTTCAGTCAACTATTCCCTCTCCAAGATACCTCACACCTGTCCTCTTCTCTTCCCCAGGTCTGTCATGCTAGCTCCCCAGTCCCCCCGTGTCTACAGCTCCCTTCCTGACAGACACCCGCCCACCCTCCCTGATCAGCCCCCTCTTGACCACAGCCTTCTCTCCAAAGCCCGCCCTGATGCTCTCCTGTGGCCCTGGGACAGGCCTGCGTGGCCCACCCTGTTCCAGGTCTCCAGAGTGCCCGGAGGAAAGTGCTGCCTGGAAAGTGACCTCCTCCTCCTCAGCCTAGTTAGCTAGTTAGCTCCTTCTCATTCTTTCCCCTCAGCTCCAGAAGCTTCCCTGGCCTGACACTTCCAGGCTAGGTTAGATGGCTCTGTGACACTGTCCTTCCCCTCTAACCTTTGCCTTCACTGAGCTCACCTCACCAGAGTTAATATCTTTGCCCACCCCCACTATGATGGCAGCCTGGAAGTTGCACTTCCCAGACCTCCCATCACTAGGAGCATAATGGACCGAGGGCCCTGGTTCCCTTCATAATATCTTTGCACGTTTAATCCTATCGCACCTGCTTATCTGAGGGCCCAGGCCAACGCAGCCCTTAAACTCTGAGCCCCATGACTACAAAGACTTTATCTGTCTGCGTTACCAGTTAATTTCTAAGACCTAGGGCAGTAGTTCTGAACACATATTCATGGAATTCATTAATCAATTAATATATCATTTTTGAAGGAGCATGAAATACAAACATCCAGAATCTCATGTTCCTTTAATGCCCTTTACTTAATGCCACATGAGTCTACGGAAAACACGGAGCAAACTCTTCAGGCCGTCACTGAGTCTGGGCAAGTCCCCAAGTGACTGGCAGAGTCACAGTGGAGCCCAGTCCCATCCTTGCACAGGGACATCGGGGACACTTTAACCCCTACGGATAGTCAGTAACTACAGAAGGGAACGTGCCAGGGTCGTCTGTGGGGCTGTCCATGATGCCAGCACTTCCTTGCCTTCCTGGGGAGGCATACAATGGCGCTTAATAGATGGAAAATCTCTAACTCACAGCAAGTGTTCATGAGAAGCCCCCACGCATGGCGCCCCGAGTACACGCACACATTTTCTGGGAAAGAAAAGAATAAGTGGTGGGTAGAGAAGAGTTCTGAGGCTCCATGGAGACAGGCTCGAGACAGGAAAAAAGGCATTTTAGAGACTCGTGCAGTGAGCTTCTCAGCTCCCACATGCCCTCCCACTAAGTCTCGGGAACGTGAGAAATTTTTGGCTGCCTCCCGATTTTAGAGGAAAAAGAGCTTTAAAACAGAGATACCAAAAAATCTTTCTGAAAGAACGTTATCTGCTATTTCAGGTAGTTTTAAAACTATGAAATAAGAAGTTCCCTTTCCTGAGACAAAGTGTCTATGGCAGCAACATTGCACACTGAGTGCTGGTAAAAGGGAGTCAGAGAAACTGTAGCTTCCCGAGAGAGGCCGCAGGAGCAGGAAGGGAGGGAGCTGGGAGCTGTTGTCACTTAGCTCACTGCAGACGAAGCTTCAGTGGCAGCTCATGAGCAGCACTGCTGTAGCTTAGAGCATCATCCCCAGATGTTTGGTCTTATCAAGATGACCATTTGACTAAGACATGGGGAGGACCAGAGATGCACCTGCCCACCCCCAGCTCCCCGCAGGACACCGCACAACCACTGCTTCTGCAAATACCGAATGCCTGTCTGCTTTGTCTCGGGCACTGTCTCGGCCCTTAAACACTTCTACAGAAAGGGACTGCACTCCCTCCCTTGTTCACGGCCAAGGACTTATCCCTAAAGTCTCCTTGCAACCTGTCATTCAGTATAGGGCATCCCCAAAGTTGCCCCTAAAGTTGCAAACATGGGGAAAATGGGAAATTGTAGCTAAATGTACCTTTATTTAAAAATTTTTCATTACAAAATACTTATAAAATACTCCCTATTTGTTAGCCACCTCTGGGAAATTGTATAATGAATATTTTGTACATAAAGTTACATTTAGCTATGATTTCCCATTCTCCGCATGCACGGTGACTTTGGGGGCGACCTTGGGGATGCCCCGTAGTGTGACTAACATCCTTTTGCTTTGGTGAGCATCTCCAACAGTGAGCTCTATCGGCTCTCTTAAACACATATATTTGAAGGCTGCTGTATCTGTAACTCTGGGACAAAATATACCAATTCTGTCATCTTTTTTATTTCCTATGAACCTATTTTTCAATCCCATATGCTCATTGGTATTCGCCTTCAAACTTATTCCAGGAACTTGCCCACAACTGTATACATGGTTCTGTGCTGATTCTAACTGGGTCATGTGCCCCTGCTCCCTCGCAGGGGCTACAATGATGCTCTTGTTCTCAGGCCACTTCACTCTCCAGGTCACCAAAGTCATTTCAGTTATATCATCATTTCCACCTGAATTTTGAAGGTAATGGCTACTCCAAGCTAAGACAATTCCCACTGCAAATGGTATTCTATTACCCAGCCATTGACAAAATAGTCAACAAACTTCAGCTCCAAGGCTGACCTTTCCCCCTCCCTCCCTCATTTCACACTAACTTGCCGACAGGCACCAATTGCACATGTATTGCAAGGACTGGGCCTGTGCGCCCAAGCCAGGGGTGGCACACCTGAAAGCTCTTTTGACTTCAATTTTGGAATAACTATGGACTCACAAGAAGTTGCAAAAATAGTGCACAGAGTCCTCGACCTTTCCATTTCTCCCTTCCTTTTCTTATTTTCCTTAATCTTAACCTTTTTTTCCACAGATCTTATTTTCCAGGTAAGAAAGTACCCATCACCCACCTCCCCCCGGCAGTGACATCTTACATAACTGAAGGAGGCTGGCTGGCTCGGCACAGGAAAGCAGACTGCAGACCCTGCTCAGAGGCCACCACGGTTCCCACATACTCGTTTATTTATCTTTGTGTAGAAGTTTATGACATTTTCTCACACATACAGATCAACCAAGACACAGAAGTGTCCCATCCACACAAAGGACTCTCCACATTGTACCTGTGGCCCTCCCTCCTCCTTTCCCTAATCCCTGGCAACCACTTGTCCCTTCTTCATTTCTATAATGTCACTTGAAAATGTTACATAAATGGCATCATATAGTATACAACCTTTTGAGATTGGCATTTTCCCCCACTCATTGAAAGCTTTGAATAAATAACATTTCCTGAGTGTTACCGCTACGCCCACCACCCACTCCAACACAAGTCCCAGGATTCTGCTTCAGTAGGTCTCAAGTGGGGCTCAGAAGATAGCATTTTAAAAAGCATCCCAGAGAATCCTTATTAACTAAGTTTGAGGGGCCACTGGCCTAGACCATTTCCTCTGGCTAATGGATGTCTGTAGTGTTAAAGATGGAATCAAATATCCTGCTACAGGCAGGTAACATTACACTATCACCTCCTCCACTGCATATCCTACAAGGATTCCAGGGAACAGGACCATCTGATGTGACAATTTCCTTATAAAACTGCACTCGTTTTACCTCAAAGCCTATTCTTTCTAAGGTGCCTGTAATTGAGTTAGTGATGAGTTGTTGGGCTTGTTGTTGTTCAAAACTATTTTTGACTCAGAGGTCTGCAAGCCTTTATACATACCATTCTTACTTTTTCATTCAGAAATCATTTTTTCCAAATAAAATACACTGCAACAAATCTAGTCAATTTTACAAGACTCCCCTGTTACCCAAACAGCAGCTACCGTGACAGAGCACATTCCATCTGGATTTATTTTTTCCATCTCCAATGGAAAGTGATCATAAATTAAGTACAAGACACACTTCAACTGCAGTTTGGTTGACCTTGGGGACAGAGAGAATCCATGAAAAACAAAGAGAGAAGTCCCCAGGACAGGCCAGTTGGGGCAAGCCAGGGTGGGCATCTCTACACCATCAACAGGCACTTAGATGCCCCTTAGGACAGCTCCCAGGGAGGCCCAAGACCAACTTCTCATCACACCCTTAGAGGGAATGGAAAGCCACACAGAAACATTTTCATGGATGACAGTGAAGGGGAAGGAAGAAATGACACTGTGGAGTACAATCCAGTCATTCATTCATTCTTTCATTCAATGATGTATCCTGAAACGTATGGTATGGTATTGTATAGTAAGGTATGGTATGGTATGTATGGTATGTATGGTACAGTAAGGTATGGTATGGTATGGTATGATGGTACGGTATGATATGGTATGATGGTATGGTATGGTATGTATGGTATGGTATTGTATAGTAAGGTATGGGATGGTATGGTATGGCATGATGGTATGGTATGATATGGTATGATGGTATGGTATGGTATGTATGGTATGGTATTGTATAGTAAGGTATGGTATGATATGGTATGATGGTATGGTAT
>NW_003852451.1:9436648-9576153 GCF_000181295.1 Otolemur garnettii
TATGGTATGGTATGATGGTATGGTATGATGGTATGGTATGGTATGATGGTATGGTATGATGGTATGGTATGGTATGATATGGTATGATGATATGGCATGGTATGTATGGTATAGTAAGGTATGGTATGGTATGGCATGATGGTACGGTATGGCATGATGGTATGGTATAGTAAGGTATGGTATGGTATTGTATAGTAAGGTATGGTATGGTATGATGGTATGGTACGGTATGGTATGTAGGCAAGGACTGTGGTATGGTATGTTTTGTGCCCTCCTGGAGTACTTGGCTTATGGCTGATGCTCCATCAGTATTTCTCCTCTAACATATTTACCCAGCACTTACCGGGGTGTCAGGCCACATCCAGCACCTCGCCAGAATATTAAAGAGGTAACCCAAGAGAAACCCACATTGCTTCTCCTGAGGGGGGACAGAGGGAAGCAAAGCTAACCCCAGAAGCCCAAAGGAGGGTGAGCCGCTGCTACCTCGGCCTCTGGAAAGCAGGGTCCAGTCAGAAAACCCGCTGAGCTGTCACATAAATGCCACGGAGGGCTCATCTGACGTCCCACTCATCCCACCCGGCCCAGCCTCAGGTGACAGGACCCCTCCCACCCGGTGTGGATCCAACACACTCACTTCCCTCGGGATGCGGGAGCAGAGAGGGCTGTTAGTTGTTCCTGATACCCGCTTGCCTTTTCTTCCGTGGTGGTTAAGACAGGGCGTGGTACAGACCAGCACAGAACAAAGACTCCCTTCCCGGCTGTCCCTGCAGCTAGTTAGGGCCCAGGACTAAGACCTAGCAAGTGGGATTCAGGGGTGGCGCGCAGCAGCATTAAGGCCTCTGAGGATTCCGCTTGCCCCTCCCCCTTCTCTTTTCCACCCTGGTACCTGGAACCCAGAGGCCATAGTCAGCTCTGGCTGCCGCCTCCGACCACAGAACAGGGGCCACATCCTAGGGCGTAAGAAAATGATGAGCAGGTCTGAAGGTCTGTGCACAAAGCCACCGGGCCAGCCTGGACTACCGCCTTTGAAATGCCACATGAGAGAAAAATAAGTTTTTATTATTTTTATGATTATTTATATTTATAATTTTCTATTTGATTTATATATTTTTTATTATTTGGAGGATTTCTATAATTTACAGCAAATCTAATCCTAGCTAAAACTGATGTATAAAACAGAAATATATTCCTCATCTCACACCCTGCCAACAAAATAACTTCCCAAAGATGTACCATTATACATCCAACGCCTTCTTGAGCTACTTCTACAGTCGGCCTTTCTCATTTCCTGAAAGCAGAGTGTTTCGTATTTCCTAGCAATACAGCAGAATTTACAGGCGTACAGAGGACTCGCATTTTTTAAACCCACTTCCTGATTGCTTGACTTGTGAGAAGTAAATGGTGAGTTTACTTAGCCAGGTGACCCCCAGCCAGAGTCTAAGCGGACACACCACGCTACTCACCCTGCGTAAATAGGGGACGTGGGGGGCAAGGCCAGCAAGAAGCACCTACCGTGAAATGAACACAGAAGCACCCACTTCTGCCCTTCTTGACAGGTGCCCCAGTTTCTTTATAATAACACGGCTAAAGCATAAACACCAATTTTCAAAGGCATCCACTTTTTTTTTCTTTCCTTTTTTTGGGTACAAGGTCTTGCTCTGTTTCCCAGTCTAGAATTCAGTAGAATGATCACAGTTCACTGCAGCCTCCAATGTCTCGATTCAAGCGATCCTCCTGCCTCAATCTTGCAAATAGTTGGGACTATAGGCACATGCCACCATGCCTGGCTAATTTTTAAGGTTTTTTGTAAAGACAAGTTCTCATTATATTACCTAGGCTGGTCTCAAACTCTCTGGCCTCAAGCAATCCTCCTCCTTCAGTCTCCCAAATTGCTGGGATTATGGGCATGAGTCACCGGCCACCTTTTACTTTAGAGACAAGATAGTTGTGGCGTCTGCTCAGATGAAAAGTGACTTGGTCCAGCCAGTCTACAAAAATTATTTGGGGAATTTTATTCGATAATAGGACAAATATTAAGAGTTAGTTTTCCTTCTAGGAAACTGTGGGGGAAGTTTTCTTGCATCTAGTGAATTTTTTTTTTCTTGAGATAGAATCTCACTCTGTTGCCCTGGGTAAAGTGCCATGGCATCATCATAGCTCACAGCAACCTCAAACTCTTGGGCTCAAGTGAACCTCTTGCCTCAGTCTCTTGGGGACTATAGGCACCTGCTGCAACACCCAGCTAGTTTTTCTATTTTTTGTAGAGTGCTAGGATTATAGGCGTGAGCCACTGTGTGTGGTCTGTATCTAGTAAATTTTCACTTAAAGGGAGTTTAAGCCAGCCGAACCTAGAAAGAATATAAAGCAGCTGGGCCCTTTATCCCCAGTGACTCGTAGGAGGCAGAGGACCCTTGCCTGTACACATCAGCCATGCAGGAGAGGGGAACGTGAGGTCCCACCACAGTCACAGAGGTGGGGCTACAGGACTCGGTGGAGATCCACCCGAGGGGAGAACAGCTCCGCAGCCCACGGGCCCGAGTCCATGTCCTAGCTCTGCCACTTACCAGCTGGGTGGCTGTGAGCTAGTCACCAACCACAGAAGTACCTGCACTGTGGGGTCATTTGTTGTGGGGACTAGGGATCTGCATAAAAATTCAGAGCCCATCCTGGGTGCCCATTATATTTATGGAAATCCTGCTCTATATCCCCGTGGCTGAGAATGGCACTGTCAAGATGAAAAGCCAATACATGCTTTTTTTTTTTTTTTTTTGAGACAGTCTCAAGCTGTCACCCAGGGCCATAGAGTCATAGCTCACAGCAACTTCCAACTCTTGGGCTCAAGCAATCCTCTTGCCTCACTTTTTCTATTTTTAGTAGAGACGAGGTCTCACTTTTTTGCTCAGGCTGGTCTCAAACTCGTGAGCTCAAGCAGTCCACCCGCCTCAGCCTCCCAGAGTGCTAGGATTTTAGGCGTGAGCCACAGCACCCGGCCCAATGCACACCGTAATGCCTGATACCTGGGTGTCCAACCAGCAGGACTTGGCCTCTCTTCTCCCTGCCTCCCGTCTGGCCCGCAGCACAGACTCTTCTGCAACTGAGTTTATGAGGACTTCTTAAAGTCAGCATTGCTTAAGAAATAGAGAGAGAGAAGGATCTGGAGAAAAAGAAGGCAGGGCTGCATGTCCCGTTGCACAGTTTGTGCACTGAACAAGGGCATTCCACCTGAGGGGCACCATTTACCCTGTAGACATCACAGAATTCTATCTTTATTTTGGAAATTTTCCAGCAGAGATAAATGTCTTGTTTTAATAAAAATAGTTACATAAAAATAATTTTCTGACACCTGGAAATAAATCATTTTGAAGAGGGAGTGACTTTCTCAAATTTTCACAAAGGTGCCACACAAGTTATTGACGGCCTCTGCTGGGGACCTCCGGCTTAAGCAGATAGTCCTTCTGAGGCTGGGAATATTCCCTCCATTATCTCAGCAAGCCACTGAACCCTCTGAGCTTAAAGTTCTCTGAAATCATATTCAACCGAAGGCATAAATCAATGTCCTAATTTGCCGACATTATAAACCCAACATGGAAATTCTAATATAATCCTACTTGACAGCAGTACCTGAGGAGCCATCCCAGGTACAGATACAGGGACCTCTTTGACTTTCGAATCTGTTCCACCTCCTTTCTCCTTCCTTCGCCCCTCTCAGCATTCCTCCCTCGCGACCCTAATCCCGGCACCATCCCGCTCCCTCCCCAAGAGCAGCTTCCTGTTTAAAGCCACAGGCCTGGTGAGGAAAAGATAAGCTAATCCTAACTCTGGAGCTGGTCTGATGCAAACTTAATGTATTACCTCTCCCACTGGGAATTAATATTTAAAAGAGCTTGCCCTCAAAAGGACAAGGCTTAGCTCAAAGAAATGATTGCCAAGGGTGGCATTATCTTATTTGGGAAAGGGACAAAAGGGATAATGGAGGTGGCTAGGGTGGGGGGGGGGGTAAAATCATCTGGAGCCCCAGTTTCTGCCCCATCTCAGACTTCATCTTCATGTTCGCATGCTCCCCTCCCCTCTGTGATAACACCAACGTTATCACAGAATCATGACATAGCTTCTTTGCATTATAGCACTTTATTTTTAAGGCCCATCATTATATCTAAGCTCTAACTACAGCCGCACTTGTAAAGTGTATTGTCACGAGGTCGTAATAAAGAATCATTTATGCCCAAGTAAATCATTGCTCAAAATTCAGTTCCTTGTGCAAATATGCGTTGTGATTATTAACAGCACGATACCGTTTACACATCATCAGCCCATTGCTATTAATATAGGCCCTTAGAGAGGTTTTCTGACTCAATTTCCACACTTCAAGAGGAACATGAAATTAAAAAAAAAAACAAAAAACATCATTTTTGAGACTACCTGGGGAGGTTTTATACTGGGTGGATCTTGGCGGTGCAAAAAAGTTCTCAGGTGAATTTCTTCTTTCATACTTCTGGATTCAGACCCTAACATAAAATATTTCTGAACTACTTTGAATGTGTGTGTGTTATGACAGGAAAATAAATAAATAAAACAGAGGTGATTCAGCTCCACTGCTCTTTACCCATCAAAGCTGAAATCTGCCACTTGGGAGAACTATTTTTTTTACCCATTGCTTCTAATTTACTTGTATTAGCTTTCATCCTGAAATGTGAGCCATACATAAGGAATCCTTCCATTAACTCTTAATTAGAATATAATAAAATATATTAATGACTAAACAGTATAAGAGGAAGAGCTGAAGTATGAACAAGCAAACTAAAAAAGTTATGTAATACTATTGTGACATTTTTCTGTGAATCTAAAATAGCCTAAAATGAAAAACGGACTTAAAAACAAGCCATCGAACCCATTTCTGTTTAGTGTCTGTGAGCCCAGCACCTGCTCAGATGTACCCGCTCCCTGAATCCCCACTAGGACACTGTTGAAAACTCTTTTAACCCCTTTAAAATGGTGGATACTTTCAAGACAAACGCAGAGACCCCCTCAGCTAAGCCATTCAGAAGGATGCGTGAAGGCTTCTACCAGCACTGGGGAGTCTTAACAAAGCAAGGACTGTGTAACAATGACTCCCAGATTAGGTGAGGGGGACATAAACTATTTTTTTGGAAAACAGCCATGTTGCCACTTTTAACACAGACTGGTTTCTATATCCAGCAGGCACCAATGTTGTATGACTCATCTGTAAAATAGAGCTAATAACAACACTTACTATCAGGGTGGTGTGCGGATTAAGTCAGGCAAGAGCCCTGGGCCGGCACCTGGCGTCAGCAGGCAGGCCCCACTGAGAAATGTTCTCCTGCTTGACAGGACACCTGTACAGGTGTGTGCGGGCGCTGGCTTAGCAGGCGCCCCGGCCAGGGAGTTCTGCCCTCCTGCAGTGGGTGACTAGGCTGCCTGCCACCTTTCTGGCCTCCTCCCATTCTCCCCAACACTGGTGGGTGAGGGTGTCTGCCTTACGGTGCCACATTAGCTAATGAGATCATACTTGCTAAACTAAGCTAAGCTAATGAGCTGCACTTAGCTAATCAGCTCTACAGAAAGAGCCTGCCTTCTTAGTGAACAGGCAGCCCCCAAAGTTAATTTGGTGGTTGGAAAGTGGGAATGTGTTTTCCCACAGAAACAATGTGACAAATAAAGCCAGAGAGCTCAGGCCAGCCCCCATACTTTTTGAATTCTTAAGTAAGGGAACAACAGTGGATTTTAGGAGCTGTGGGTCCATGATATAGGGAAGAAAGAAGCCAACTTCCTTCCCCGTTTAAAAAAAGATAAACATCAGTGACTATTTCATCCCAACCCAACTAAATGACCACAAAGTTCACAAAATGTATCCTTTGGTTCACAATCTAGAAGATAAGTTAACTTTTGTTACTACTTGTGACACGTTAAAATGTATTCACTCTAAGTGACAACAACAAAGAATTTTTTTTTTTTTTTTTGAGACAGCGTTTCACTCTGGAACCCTGGATAGAGTACCATGGCATCATAGCTCACAGCAACCCCAAACTCCTGGGTTCAAGTGATCCTCCTGCCTCAGCCTCCTGAGTAGCTGGGACTACAGACACCTGCCATAAAGCCTGAATAATTTTTCTATTTTTAGTAGAGATGGGTCTCACTCTTGCTCAGGCTGGTCTCAATGTAGCTGCTAGAGTGCTAGAATTATAGGCATGAGCCCCTGCCCCTGGCCAAAACAGAGAAATTTTGTTTAAAACCCCTTTCCCATCTAAGAGTGCTTGTTAGGAATTCTACTTACATTTCCTTTTATGTGCTAAGATCATTGATGAAATCAGGTGCTCTAAAATAAAGCCAAATCTATGAACTCAGGTAAAAATGAACATAATTTTTATTGTACAATGCCACACGCCCAGTTCACACAGCAGTAGCAGTCACACAGCCAGCCTGAGAGTATTAGTGTCTTCACATGAGGTCTGAAAGGCTGAAACAATGGTCAGCCCATGTCTTTTCCCCAGAAAGAAATAAAAGTTTAAAATAGGAACTGTCAAGAAATTTCACAGTGAAGATTAGTTTTGTTGACAGGAGGACGGGGAACATCACACTTCACTCCCCTTTGTCACCTCTGTTACATCAGGGAGGATCTGGGAGCACGTCTCCTGCAGCAGCTGTGTGACCTTGCCTGAGGCATCTCGCCTAGTGGGCCTCAGTTTCCCCATCTGCACAATGAGGGAATTGTTACCAGTTCTACCCTTATATGATCAGAAGTAAATGAGAAGAATTCTCATACATACCTAGTAAAGTTCTAGAAAGTAGTTTGCCAAGAGATTGACCATGGCCAACCTTAAACAGGGGTGGGTGGGTAGTAGTATTTTGAAAAGCATCTATTTTTATACATGTGTATGTTTCTAAAAAGGGTTTTAGACATCCATTATTTGAAACAACAATGTTGCTGTTTATTTTTGAGCACTACATCTGAACTTTGGTCACTGGTAACAGTCATTTCACTGCTTTTTGTGGAAAGGCCTTAGCCTCGTAATGAGTAAGGCCAACACTGCCCGTGTGGAAAAGTGGAAATGGATGCACTTGAATCTAAAGGAAGATTTTAGCTGAGTCCTCCACTCAAGAAAATATGGCTTTTAATGTGGTTCTAGAAACACTGATTTAGTGCCTACCATGGGCCACACACTGGTACCAGATGCACAGGAGAGAAGGATCACAGAGGCAGGGCCCTGGGCTCCGTGGGCACATGGCAGGGACAAGGAAGGCTTACCCTGTGAACCCAGCTGTTGCCAGAAAGAGCTAAAGTCACAGGAAGAAAGCAGGACCTGTAGAAATGATGCTACGGCCCTGCCAGTGGGATGATGAAAGCTTCCTAAAGTACATGAGCTGCAGTAAGACCAGGAACGAAGGATGTTTGCATTCCATAGGTTCAAGGCCGAAGGTCCTCCAGGCAGAGGACAGAGCAGGGGGAGACAGCAGCGCAGGACACCCTGCCTCCGTGGGCAGCAGTGAGGGACCTGGGTGCAGTGTTTTTCGGGTTGCAGGTTGTAGATCATGAAATCAAGTTAGTGGGTCAAGAACCATTACTTAAGTGAAATATTCTAGAACAAAACAACAGAATAGAATTCACTGCACATGGGTCAAAGAGTGGTTTTGTGAGACTCTCCGTACATGCGTCTGTGCACGTGAGCATGGGTCTTAGATCCCAGCAACATGTTGCTTAGTGCAGGCCGCCCTCTACAAGTGTGCAGGGCACTGGGCAGGGCTGTGGGATCCAAGGGCACTCATGCCACCATCACCCACTGTCACCTTCCCAGGAATGGAGCACAGTGGTAGCAGCAGCTCTCAAGGGGAAGACTGTTTCCAATCAGAGCCACAGAAAGGGCCTGGTGGGCTGTGGCTGGCAGTTTGACTCTATCCTCGCCACTCACTGTCTGTGGGGGGCCCCACTGAACTGCCCCAGGGACAGACCACGCTACGGTCTAGGGCAGCAGTAGGAAAGAGGCATGAAAAAAAAAGTTCAGCTTCAATGAATTTATTTAGAATTTTGCAGCTAGAAAAAGTTAAAAATTTTGTTTTATAGTTTATTTTTGTTTTTTCTGATAGCCTCAAGCTATCCCCCTGGGTAGAGTGCCATGGCATCACAGCTCACAGCAACCTCCAACTCCTGGGCTCAGGTGAGTCTCCTGCCTCGGCCTCCCAAGTAGCTGGGACCACAGGCGCCCACCACAATACCTGGCTATTTTTTGGTTGCAGCTGTCATTGTTGTTTGGCGGGCCTGGGCTGGATTCGAACCTGCCACCTTAGGTGTATGTGGCTGGCGCCTTAGCTACTTGAGCCACAGTCGCCGAGCCTACAGTTTATTTTTGTATATAAATTACATGTGGTAATGGAGAAGGGGGTTGGCTACATAAACTTGGTGTTTATGGCTTTAAAAGGGCTTTAACTCCAGCCTGATGGTGACAACATAAACAGTTCTGAGGAGAACTGTCCTTGCCCCAAAATGTCATCATCCCCGGCCCTTTTCAAAGTAATCTGATCAGTCCCCCAAAGCTGTGATAAGTGTGGGAGACCCACTGCTCAGGTGAGCCCAGCCTGATGGAGGAGGCTTTGCCTAAGAGGAGAGACTCTGGTTCCAGATCTTTCTTCTTCATGAACCCCTTAGTCTTCTGGGGGTTCTGTTCTCTTCATAACTACAACTACTTTTGTGCCTTTGAAACCAGAATCTTCTGAATGCAAAGGCACAAGTTATGAGAAGAGATCTGTCTGGAGAAGGAGCATTTGTACACGTGTCAGATGAGGCAAATGCTTCCGCTTCTTATTTTATGGCATGGTGCTTAGTCAAACACTCAGAAAACACCAACGTTAGCGCTGGCAACAGACAGCAGCACTCCGCATGCAATCAGACTCGGTAAACATTTCTTGACTCAGAGACCAAGAAATACTAACCACAGAAGAGTGAAAAATTTATGAAGACAGATATAGGGGAAAAATGCTGGAAAAAATAACCTGAAAGGAATGGCAGCAGGACACCTGTGGGAAGGGATGAATCTACCTATTAGTCTAAGTGCTGGTCACCAGGAAAGCAAGGCCTGGTCTCCCAGCCTGGAAACAGAGCCATCTAGGTCCCCTCCAGACCAAGGCAGAGGTTCCTACATGTCTTCACTATTTGGATCAGGGGGTCAGACCAGACACTCACCCTGACTGACCGTGGATGTTGAGGAATAAACCGGCTAAGCGCCAACCCCCCACATAACGTTTATTGTGCAGACACATAGTCAGAGCTTTTCCCCTCCTGTTGTACCAGTCAGTACAGATGCAAGCAGCGACCTTGTTTATAGAGGAATCACTGGAACTACAGAATTCCTTTCTTGAGGAATCTTAACCATAGAATTCCTTTATTATAGGCAACAAATGGAAAGCACGTAAGAATGGTAATGTATATTTTAAGATAAAGAAGAAACATTTGAATTTGATACAATCCACTGTATTCTTATAAATCATCCTCACAGGCTTCCTGGCTCAGAGGAAAGAGTACTTCAAGCTTTTGCCAAAGCATCAGTAATTACTCCCATTATTCTGTCTTAGGTGGGGGCAGGGGGGGTCAATGAAATATTTAAAGATCTTCTTTGGGGGAGGCAGTTCTGTCACACAGTGAGGGGACATTGAATTGCATGTCAGACTCAGCCCGGATTCCAGCCTCTGCTTCCCTCTTCTCAGCCCAGGTGAAGGCTGGCTCAGCAGGCCCCCAGTTTAGACCCAGAGGGGATGGGGCAGAGATAGCCTGTTCCCTGCCACCAGGCTGCTGCTCCATGTAACGACATTATGCCCAGTGCTAGCAGCCACATCCCAGCCTGACTTTGTCACCGTCCCTGAGCCTGTGGCCCTGCTCTGCAGCCCTCCAGAACTGCAGCCTGGCCTCCCCCAGGCCTGTGCATCCTCCCCACCGGCTTCTTGCTGAACTTCAGTCTGGGGCTGGGACCTTGCTCCCTACTGACACACTTCCCTGCTTCCAAACTCACCCAACTCCAGTCACCGTTCACTCACTTCTATCTGGGACCATCCTAATCCTACCTGCTGCCTGCCAGACTGGACTCTTTGTTGCCCCAAGCCCCATGCCATTCCATGGGGCAGGTGACCCACCAGCAACAGGCAAATGTCACTAACTGTAGTGGACGCTGTGGTCAGCCAAACAGACAATCCTCCCCCTCCACAGCCCATTTTTTTCTGGACTGAAGCATTCATTGTACCCTCCCCAAAGTGTCCACATCCTAATCCTCAGATGAATATATTACTTCACACTGCCAAAGGGACTCTGCAGGTGTGACACCTTAAGGACCCAGAGACAGTTATCCTGGGCCATGCAGGTGGCTCCTTAAAAGCAGAGTGCCCTTCCTGGCTATAGGCAGAGGGAGACATGACTACAGAAAAAGACTCAGAGAGGTGGCACATTGCTGGCTTTGAGGACTGGTGGGGGGAGCACTAGACAGCTCTAGAAGACTAAAAAGACAAGGAAACAGAATTTCCCCCACAGTTGCCAGAAGGAACGCAGCCCTGCCCACTCTGGGTCTTCGCCCAGGGAGACCGGAGACTCCATCAGACTCCCGGCCTGCAGACCGGAAGCTAAATCTGTGCTGTTTCAGCCACGACGTTTGTGATCATTTGTTGTGGCACCAACAGAAAACTAATTCTGGAAGAAGAGAGAATGGAGATGGAGGACAACTCTTCATTTCCTTCCACACTTTAACTCTCCCCCTTTTATGCTTTACTGGGGCTTCCAGTTAGGAAATCTAGACAATTGTCTGGTCGTCTAGAGCCAACTCCGGGTGACACGAACAAGCTCACGCAACTTTCTACATAAGAGTAAAGAAGCATCTCAATCTCCTGTTGAAGGAGGTGAGGTTGTCCTGATAAATCTCCTTGTCTCATCACCCGCATCTGAAGCCAGCCAACGGGCAGAAGAGCTCAGCTACCAATGAATGGACTCCCTGTCACCTCTTCAACTCCTAAATAAAAAACAGAATGTTAATAGTTTCCTAGCTCAATAGAGACAGCTTAAAAAATAATACTTCCTACCTTAATTTGTTAAATTTTGAGCCTAAGAAGAGAGTTTCTATATAAAACAATATTAATCCTGCATAATAATTTTAGGATGGGAAGAGCAGGCGTTTCCACATTCAGTATTTACCTTTAAAAAGACAAGCGTGTACCTTCTGAAATATCTGAGCAAAATATGCTTATAGCTAATGGAATAAGAACACAAACACAAACTCAGTGTGTTTCCTAAGCACGGTAGTCACCGCCGTGTGAATGTGTGTTCTGGGACCATTCTGAAATTTAATTTGCATGGGCTGCAAACTTAAAGAGGAGGAGGAAAATTTATATCAAGTTTGTAAGTGTGAGATAATCTGAGTAAGGAATTCTTCTCCTTGCTGAAAAAGACAAATACACCATATATAGTTGCAGAATTTAACTTGACTTTGGCATGCATGTTCAAAAATGCCCTTATCTGACATCAAGAATGTGTGTATGGGAAACTCATGGCATTAAAAGACCCCAAAATAGGAGCATTCAAGATGATAAATTGCCTTGATTATATAAATCTGAAGCCCATTAGAAAAATCAGCTTACTGGCCATTAGTTGCCTGCTTGTCCACTCATAGGACAGTGTGGCTGTGAGGCTATTACTAGAAAGGGGTCCGTGTGTCAAAAGCACAGTGGGCAGGTGACCCAGGGGAGAGTGGACATCCTGGCACACAAGTGTCAAAGAGGAGCCCCCCTACGCTGAGATCCAGGGAACACTGACTCTCATCCGGCACACTTAATAAACTGTGGGAAAAACAGAAAGCTGGAGGATACTAGGTTTCAACGGTTCTGCATAGATTTACTTTCCTACACAACAGGACTCTGAGTCTGTCACTATACACATAACAAACATCGCAGGGCAGGGAATGAGGGCTTTCACAGCTAAAGCGAGACAACAACAGATGAAGAGTGACACAGGGAGTAGCAATGCCGTCCAGGTGGGGGGATCAGGGCCCCGGCCACTGGAACCAGAGCTCCTTCCCTGCCAGCACACAGGTGATGAAGGACAATTTCTCCCAGCGGAGAACCGGGATTAGGCACAATTACAGGAGCCTGAACTGGCTGTGACTCCCTTCTCTCCCTCTCAGGGAAGCATACTGGCATGGAAGGGAGAGGAGATGACTGTCAATCCATTGCAACTTCTAAAAAATTTCTCCAACTTCAGCACTGTAACTTTAGCAATACTGGTCACAAATGAATTGCTGTACACCCCAAACAAGTCCCAGCACTTTACGTGAGACTACCAAACAGTCAAATTCTCTATCAGGCATCCTCAAACTACGCCAGAGTGCGGCCCGCCCCGGACATTTATCCAGCCTGCCAGGTGTTTTTGCCACTGCTGCCTGTTCTTTTAAACTATAGTCTGGCCCTCCAATGGTCCGGAGCTGCCCCCCCCAAAAAAAACAGTGAGTTGGCCCCCTGTTTAAAAAGTTTGACGACCTCTGAGTCTAGCTACTATGGTTGGGTAACAAACCCCTCCTCCCAGAACACTATAGCTTAAGACAACAGCCTTGTTATTTTATTCATCAGTCTGCAATCTGGGCAGAGCTCTGCAGGACTTGCTTGTATCTGCCCCTCCACCCCCCAGGCTTCCTCGGGATCTCTTGGGAGGTGGCCTTGGGGGAGGGTACTGGAGTTGTGCGAACTCATTAACTCAGCTGCGGCTTCCATAGTCACCTCTGCACCTCTGTCCCGCTACACAGTCTCTGCAGTCCAGGTAACTAGATTTTTCTATGGCAGCTCAGGGCTCCCAAGGTGCATGTCCCGAGTGAGAGCGGAAGCAGGTGGGGCTTTAACACGCTTTCTAATCCAGCCTCCGAAGTCACACAGTGGCAGTTCTGCGGCATTCTAGTCTTCATGTGTGGGTAGGCATGAGAAGAGGAATTAGACTCTACCTTTTTGGGGGAAAGTGTCAAAGAATTTATAAAAATGTTTGAAAACCAGCACCTTGAGTGGGAACAGAGAGGAAGAATGCAGCCTAAGAAACATGAAAGAAAAGGATTGGGAGTGTGATGACTGACGGTACATGGGAATGGGTGACAGGAGACGGCTCTGGGCTGCAGTTCTGAGCTCAGGGAAGAATCCACTGAGAGTCATGAAGCCCTGAGGAATGTCTATTCAGGGAAAAAGGCAAGGCCTTCAGTTCCCAGCAACACGACAGGCTTCCCGAGAGCCCCAGGACACCTGCGCAGAGATCTCTGTGGGCAAAGAGAAATGCAAGCCCAGAGGGCAGGTGCTCCAAACAGGGCGCAGAGTCACATCTGAGAAGGCCAGAGCCACGACTGTGACCAGGCGAACAGGCCTGCGAAAGTGGGACAGGGAGAAGAGGGAGGGACAGAGTTAACGACGGGCAGGAAGGAAAGAGGAGATGTAACCAAGAAAAAAAGACATAATCAAAGGGAAAGTGAAGATGAAGTTAAAGGCAGAAAAAGTTTCAAGAAAGAGAAGGTTATCACAATATCTTATACCACTGACAGGGAAAAATGGAAACTGAAAAAGGGACACCAGATTTTGTCAGAACCACACGTTTTAGGGACCTGTTTTATTTCTATGATCTGCACACGGAGAGGCCGCCATTTCTCAGCAGGTGGAACTACAACTCAAACAGACTCTGGTATTTTGTGTTAAAATAAGCTGTTGCCCTGTATTCATGAGAAACGCCTGCAAACCACCAAAAGACAGGGCACCTAGGAGCTTCAATGCCTTCCCAAGAGAGTTAGATGGCTGTTCCTCCACTAATAAGACTTTCTCAGGGCAAACCACAGCCAGCTTCAGAGGGCAGTTGACTACTCCCTCCCCTATCAGCCACCCTGCTGGGCCCCGTCACACTCCAATGGCTCTCCACAGCAAGGCCAGTGCCCGATGAGCTGGAGTGAGCAGTTTTGAAAATCTAATTGGAAGATGTACAGAAATTACTAAATTCCTCTTTCCAAATGGGGTGCTATGTGCTGAATTTGTTCTAAAAAATTTTTTTAAAGTTCCATTACAGTTGAAAGCCAAGTCTACCTTGAAAATTTCTATAAGAGGACAAGGAAGACTATCGCAATGGCATGTTAGCTCCCAGCTGTGAGAGGCAGAGCAGGGAGAGGCAAAAATAGACCTAAATTAAAGATAATCCAGCTCTACAGATTGAAGGAATGGAGCTAAGGGAAAGGGAAACACACACACAGAGACACAGACAGAGCTGTCATCTTTCTCTTTGTTCTGTGTCCAGTTGTGGAAGAGGAAGCAATTTTCTCTCTCCTGTGGCGCATCAGAAACTGGAGGGTTTACGAGAGCTGGGGGCTGACTGAGTCAATCAGAAACCCCTTCTACCAAAGCATCCAGCTAAGGCCAGCTACATAGAAGACCCCTCTACATGAGGGACATCTGTATGTGTGGCATGAGATCAGTGAAGAACTACAAAATGCAAAGTATTAGCAGTGATGGAGAAAAAAAATTAATCTCTCTTTCAAAATCAAAGACAAACTAGCATCAAATTAAACTAGCAGATGAAGATTCGTGATGAAATACCTCACTCATCATAAGGACGTATATTTCTGTAAACTACACTCTTAATTGTATGTAACATCAATGATCAGTTGACAGTTAGGATTCACCACTTTGATAAATATTTTAATATCACATAAAAGCACTGAATCTCATGCTAAATTCTTTCTCACTTATCTTGACCTGAGCACTCAGGTCTGAATGTCATGGTCATTTCCAGGATTAAGAAGATAAAAATCTGTGCCGTGGAAGTCTTGCATATTCTACACTATAAAATGACAGCTAACACCAAGAATCAGTAAGGAGCCAAAGAAAACACATACGAGGAATAAAGTGAACATATTTAAACAATCAACTGTTATTAGTAAAAACAAATTATACACATATATATAACACGACAGAAACGAATCTGAGAAATACAGTATTGAAAGTAAAAATAAAACCTCAAGCTGAGAGCTGTAAGAGCAATCACTCCAACGATGAGAACAAGCCAGGTTAGCTATGAAACCATAGTTTCTAAAACCGGTCAGGGAGCTGAGAATGCAAAGAAGCCTAAATTTGTTGAGCCCTCCCCAAGAGAAAAAAAGGTCAATAGCTGTTTCTTTGTCTACAGAAACAATGGAGAGAAAAGGAATCCAAAATAGACAAGAGTGAGGAGAAACAAGCTAAAGTTTTAACCAACATCAACACATGAACAGCCATGTGGATTAGAACTCCAAGGAGCCTCAGCTACAGGGCAAGTCTGTACCCCCAGCCAACTCTTTCCCATTCATCTTCACCAAACACACTGACTGTACCAACGGCTGGTGGCAGGGCAGGAGAGTTGAGAGACCTCTGCCCTAAGGCTTATGGAACCTACAGCGTAAAAGAGTCAGAGGGAAAAAACTGACAAGGTCAGTCTGAGGAACTCCAGGCTTTCACCCAGGCCACCGCTGAGCAGAGGAGATGTCCTGAGGTATAAGAAGCTGGAACAAGAATGAACACAAAGATAACTCCCCAGTGACCCAGAAGGCTAGCAGTCAGGGTGAAAAGCACAGAGAAACCTTCCACAGTTTGGTAAGCTGGTAATGGGCTGCAAAGTAAGCAAATCCTCAAGAGTTTTGTCAGGATCTTAAGCCTTGTGAAAGGGAAAGTCTTAATTCTGCCCTCAAAACATTTGAAGTCAGTGATGAAATGAACCTAATTAAAACTTCCCTAAAGCCCATACCTATTTCAATTACAAATTAGACTGACTTAGCACACACATTAGTAGTCTGAAAAAAAATTTTAAATTATTTTTAAAATAATTTTAAATTATATATGATTTAAAATATAATAAAATTAAACTACAAATCAATATATAATATTATATATTATAAAATTAAATTAAATTATAACATAACTTAATTATATAAAATTTATATAATTATAAAATTATAATATATTATATTTTTTATAATTCTTCATAATCCTTTTGCATACAATGTCTAGCATGCAATCAATAATTACAAAGCATGCAAAGAAGAAAAAAATACAACCCAAATAGTCAGAAGAAAAAGCCAAATGAGCATATTCAGAGATGATACAGACATTGATGTTATTAGGCAAGAGCTTTAAAATAACCACAAAAAAGCATGTTAAAGGATTTAGTGGAAAATATGAACATGAACGAATGAAGAATTTCATCAGAAGAATGGAAACTAGGAAAAAACCTATTTTAGAAAAGTCTAGAAATGCTAAAAATGGCGTAACATGAAAGGAATCAGTAAACTTAAGGACAGAGCAATAGGAATTAATCAAACTAAAACAAAAAGTGAAAAAAATAGAAAAGTTAAATAAAGTGTCTAAGATGTATGGGACTATATCAAATGGTATCTCATGTAAGTAATTAGAGTTCTAGGAAAGGAAAAAGGACACAAGAAATATTGGATGAAATAGTAGGTGAAACGTTTCCCAAACTGATGCAAGACATCAATCCACAGATCCACGAAACTCAGCACATTCCAAATGGGATAAATATAGGAAAAAACACATGTAGACATGTCATACAGCAACGACTGACACTAAAAGATAAAGAGAAAAGAAATTGGAGAAATGTCACCCATTACAAATGGGAAGAAAATGCTAAAAAAACAAAACAAACAAACAAAAAAACCCCAGCTAACTTCTCATCAGAAATAAAAGAGGCTAGAAGATGATGGGCCCCAAATCATCAAAGATATGACAAAAATAAAGGAAAAACCTGTCAACTTAGAATTCTATGAACAGTGAAAATAGCCTTTAAAAATAGTCTTTTCAGAAAAAGCAGAAACTAAGAGAATTTATCACCAGCAGACCTGCTACAAAAATATTAAGAGGAGAACTTTAAGTCAAAGGGAAATGACACAGATAGAGGAAATGAAGAATACCAGAAATGGTAAATACTTGTGGAGAAATACAAAAGTCCAGTGGGCAGCACCTGCGGCTCAAGGAGTAGGGTGCCAGCCCCATATACCGGAGGTGGTGGGTTCAAACCTGGCCCTGGCCAAAAACTGCAAAAAAAAAAAAAAGTCCATTTAAGGCTCGGCATCTGTGGCTCAAGTGGCTAAGGCGGCAGCCACATACACCTGAACTGGTGGGTTCAAATCCAGCCTGGGCCCACCAAACAATGATGGCTGCAACCAAAAAATAGCCGGGCATTATGGCAGGTGCCTGTGGTCCCAGCTACTTGGGAGGCAGAGGCAGGAGACTCGCTTGAGCCAAGGAGTTAGAGGTTGCTGTGAGCTGTGATGCCATGGCACTCTACTCAGGGAGACAGCTTGAGGCTCTGTCTCAAAAAAAAAGAAAAGTCCATTTAAAATTATCTCTATTTTATATATATACATATGTTTGTATTTTTCATATTTTTTATATATATATATATATATATATGGGAAGTCCCTGGGTTACAAATAACCCAACCATAACCCAACTTACAGCGTTCCATGCTTACAAACTGGCTCTCAAGGCTCCTCATAAGGACAACTTATAATTAAACAATTAAATTAATAATTTGGGAACTAGTCTCTTCTGCATATGTATGTAAACAAACAAGCGTGGCGTGAGCAGTCTGTTGCTGCAGCATCTTTACGCTAGCAGCCAGTCTCACAGATAGAAAAGCAGTTCACAGAAACACAAGAACACAAAGAATCAGAAGATCCAGAGCCAAGAAAGTTTACAACAAAAGAATTCACTGAAGCCTTTCATCTCATTGTAGCAGGATTCGCTAAGCTTGAGGAGCAAGATCCTAACACTGAGAGGCTTACCCGGCGGTTAGGGAGAACACCAGCTGCTACAGGGCAATTTCTGGTGACAAAAAGAAAAAGGTTGTGCAAACAACCCTAGATACCTTTCTCAAGAAACCGATTTCAGTGGCAAGGTCCCATCCTCCAGCAACAGAATCAAATCCTGATTCTCCAGCACCATCTCCATCATCGGTCTCACTCTGTCACCCTTGGTGGAATGCCGTGGTGTCACAGCTCACAGCAACTTCAAACTCTTGGGCTTAAGCGATTCTCTTGCCTCAGTCTCCCCAGTAGCTGGGACTGCAGGTGCCCGCCACAACGCCCAGCTATTATTTTGTTGCAGTTGTCATTGTTGTTTAGCTGGCCCAGGCCAGGGTTGAACCCACCAGCCTGGGTGAATGTGGCTGGCACCATAACCACTGTGCTATGGATGCCAAGCCATCATCTTCTGATGTTAACCCACCTTCTTGCCTTAAAAACGGCCCTTCCATTAAGCAAGGCAGAGATGCACGTTAGGCAACTGTTTAATATTCTTCTTTGAAATTTCTCTTATCTTCTATCTAAACTTTTTCTATGAGTTTATTTTATATTTCATTTGTTTGAATTAAAAAGAGCACAATAGTTTCTATAACTGATTATTACAGTATAGGGATACTGTTATTACTATGATAACATATGAGCCATTATACTGTTGTTGTTATTAGTATTGCCATATATATGCTGTGTATCAGGGATCCAAGTTAGATACAAATCTGACCTAAAATCTACATCCAGGAAACTGCCTGTACGTTTTTTAAAATTCAAATTAATCTGAAGGTAAATACGATTAGGTCATGTCGTTTTCATTTGTACTATAAAGTCCAAGTGGCAGCTGGGCCCTTCACCCAAGTAGGTGCCATATACCCCTAAATTGGACCCATTAGGTGGGGACTTACCAACCTCCTCCCCCCATCCCCTCCTGTATAGGTTTTATTTTAAGATATCTTTATTTTATACATTATATATATTTCTTTATGTTTCTTTTAGGCACTACTGGCTGTTTAAAAATAATAACATCTGCTAGGCATGGTAGCTCACACCTGTAATCCCAGCACTTTAGGAGGCAGAGGTGGGTGATGAGCTCATGAGCTTGAGGCGAGCCTGAGCAAGAGCGACACCCTGTCTCTGAAAAAAAAAGAAAAAAGCTGGGAGTTTTGGTGGCACCTGTAGCCCTTGCTACTCAGGAGGCTGAAGCAAGAGAATCACTTGAGCCCAAGAGTTAGAGGTTGCTGTGAGCTATGATGCCATGGCACTTTACCAGGAGTGACAAAGTGAGACTCTGTCTCAAAAAAAATAATAATAGTAACATTACTCTGTTTTTATCATACATAGATATAAAATAAATGACAAAAGTGGGGGGAGTAAGCGGGATTATACTGTTTTTGGCTTCATGCATTATTTGTGAAGTACAATACTTTTATTTGGAAGCAGACCGTTACAGGTTAAAGACGCATATCATAATCTCTTAAGCAACTACTAAAAACATCACATGGGAACAGCCTAAATATTTTTTGAAAAGAGATAAAATAGAATACTAAAAATATGCAATTCATCTAAAAGAAGGCAGAAGGTGGAGAAGAGAAATAAAATACATTTTAGACAAATGGAAAACAAATGCCAAGATGATGAACTTAAATCTAACAATATTGGGACAAATGGCAAAACTTGAACACAGGCTGCTGTATCCAAGTTGAGCTTCTTAAAATTGATACTGTTCACTGTGCTATTTCAGGGAACACTCTTTTTCTTATGAGTTACATGCAGAAGTATCTGGATGTAAAGGCACATGATATCTGCAACTTCTCCTGCAAAGGTTCAGGGGAAAAAATGTAACAGAGCAAGACTGAGAGATAGGGAAAAAGACACCAATAATTAAGTAAATAACTGATGGCTCCCCATATCTTTAGGGTTAACAATTGATGAATGTGTATAAAGCGTGTACAGAATTCTTTAAATTATTCTTGGCACTCTTCTGTAAGTTTGAAATCATTCAAAAATAAATTTATGCTGTCTTCAGAATGAAATGTCTTCATGAACAGACGGTCTTAAATATGATGTTGTGATGCTGTCTTACGTTAAATACATATTAAGTCAATGTTAATCATTTTTCTTAAAAAAAGAATGCATAAGTCAGGATACTATATTTATAAAGAAAAAGCAATAAGCCAAACTAAACAAGCTACTGTTTGGGAATGCACACATTTAAAATGCTTGCAGGGAGGTTGGGGTGAAAGCAAGGCATTGACAATGACCAGGCTCAGGTTGTGCTGGCCTCAGGAAGGGCAGGGAGAAGGCACCAGGCCACAGCAGACAATAGGAACATATTCCAAAGCACTGGCATCAATGTGGTTCTTGGATGGGGTAGTCGTTTTACAGATGCTCATTCCAATGTTTTATTTCAAATCTTACACATGTTACATATAATCTTCTGTATGAATCTAATGTTACATGTTTAAAAGGTAGAAATTAAGGAGGTCATCCTTAATGGAAGGATGATCGTCCAGCTTTTAAAAGTAAGTTTGACCTGGGACCAACCTTGATATTTAGTGAAGAACTCGACATAATCATTAAGTTGATCCAGCTGACATTTTATTCGATCTAAATTCCTGGATACAACCAAGCCTAAGTATCTATTGATCCCCAGTGTTTGCACTTTCCTAACAACCTCAGCTACAAAAGAACAAATACACTTCCTTGAAATGTTTAATTTAAATTCTCTTGCTAAGTCATAACTCTGCCATGAATAAATTATGTGTAACATTGTACTGTAAAAGAAAAAGATCTCCAGGATATGCAGATACGGCCCATTAAATAATTAACTGTCACTATCCTATTATAGAATACCACTCTCAGTAGTAAGAGTCCTTTGTGCATAATTTGGTATCACTTCCCACTAGCTGACAGAAAACACAATAAAACAAGGAGTCAATAGTATCCTTAAGAGCTTTACTAGATAAATTTAAGTGTTCAAAGTGAAGAACCCATAAAATGGGAAATTATTCTAGGTGCTGGTGGTTGTTAGATAGTGTTCTTATATATCAGAGTGCTTTATTTGCTTAAAGCATTTAATCAAAAAGAATTGTTTTTTTGAGACAGAGCCTCAAGCTGTCCCCCTGGGTAGAGCGCTCTGGCATCACAGCTCACAGCAACCTCCAACTCCTGGGCTCAAGTGAGTCTCCCACCTCAGCCTCCCAAGTAGCTGGGACTACAGGTGCCCACCACAATGCCTGGCTATTTTTTGGTTGCAGCCGTCATTGTTGTTTGGCAGGCCAGGGCTGGATTTGAACCCGCCACCTTAGGTATATGTGGCTGGCGCCTTAGCCACTTGAGCCACAGGCACCGAGCCTAATCAAAAATTTAAAAAGATACTAGAAAGAAGTCTTGGTTAGCCAAGAGAACGTCCCAATTCTATCACTCATTTTCTAAGTGACCAAAAAAATGTTTTTCCTCTGCTTCAACTTAACACATTTGAAAAGAGATAATACTTGATTCTAAATTCAGAAGAATTACATCAAATAATCAAAATTTCTGAGGCAAATGTGTTCTATATTATTAATTATAAACTGTATTGATGCATGCAACTTTACAAAATGCAAACACTGAAGACCAATGAAGTTATTTTTCCAAAGTGTCCCAATATTATCATTACTTCATTAAACAGCAAACACCAAGGACCAGGTACTATTCTAAGTGCTGGCACACAGCAGTGAACAAAGCAGACAAACCCGACCCTCTTGGAACTGACATGTGTTGATCACATACCCAAAGGAATGGCCTAGTGCGTTCATGTTAAGAAGGCATTAATAAGTTTTGAAGTCACCTAAAATTCTTGTGAAACCACAGAGAGTTACAACCATCCTTGGTTCCATCTATGAAGTTAACAAGGAACATTCAGTGGTCAGGTCCTGACAGTCATCTCTCCTTATCCTTACCAGCCCCATGGTATTCCATGACACACAGCATAGGAACAGAATCAGACAGGTGTTAGCAGGTGTTTTCTGAGATGGTGGAGATCTCAATACAGTTCTGCATAGGAGGACTGAGGAGAGATGGGGTTCTTGTGTGTCATAAGGGGACCACCTTCTACCAGAAAATAAAAGTTATCCCATCTATGACAGAGATATTACTGAAAATACCATTTTTCTGTTAACAGGGGCCAGCTCCAAGTTCCATCTTTAAAGCAAAGGTGATGTCAGACCTATTAACTCCCAGTTATTCATCATTTATCTCAGAGGGGATTAGCTTAATCAAGAAGAAGAAAGGGAGGGAGGGAAGGAGGGGAAGAAAGAAGGTGAAAGGGAGAGAAAGAAAGAAGAAAACTTATAGCTTTTGAGAAAAAAAAATCATCAGTGGACTTCCAGTGGTGAGAAATTTGACAGTGTTCCCACATTCTCAAGAAACACCTCCAAGCTTGTCTGTGGGACAGCACAGAACTAACTGGGAGACACAGGCAGGGCCAGACCTGGGCAGATCTCCCCGCACCCCAAAGATGCTCCTGAAAACACGAGCCTCACCTCGCCTCCCAGTTTATTCCTTTCTTTCTGCTCCTGTGATCAAGAGACCAAAATTTTAATAATTCAGCACTAAAGGCATTTTTTAAATTCTCAAAATTTCAACTATAAGCAAAAGCAGGCTCTGTGTGTGTGTCAGAGAGAAAAAGAGAAGGAAATTGCTCCTGTTCACTGATCTTTTGAAATTCCACTTCTGGGGACGGGAGAATGGCGACAGTCTTTGATGAGACTCTTAATAGCTGTGAGGAGCAGCGAGCTGTCTCCACAGTGCAGCAATCAGCTCTGCTCCCTCCTCTGTAAGCACAGCTATGAAATGCTGTCACTTTCCATCAGTCCTCCACACGCTGCACAAGATGCCAACAGATAAGCAGTCCCTCCCTCCTTGGAAGGGAGGACAATGTTGTATACGGCTGCGTCTAACAGCTTTCTTTACTGTCTTCACCATTCTGGGAGGGTGGCTCCACAAATGGAAATAAAATCCCCGGGCTGGATAAGGCTGGGTTCCAAGACATCCCCGCAGGACCCCATTCTGAAGGGGCAAGAGCAAGGTGCAGCTTCCCTCAGCGCCTCGGACTCACAGAGGTCTTTATTTTAACGGCAGAAGGCACAGTTATGTGTTTTTCCAGCTCTGATCTGCTCTCCCAGTCACACTTGCTATTAACCTACATACTGTCTCTCTCAGAAAGTGACCAGAGTCCTCAGGAGACTACTAAGGTTTACTCTAATATGTACCATTTAGTGAGCACTTGCTGCATACAGGATACTATACTTAAGTATACTTTTTCCATTTAATCTCCATACTTTTTAAAGGTACACATTATAATATTGACCTCATTTTACAGATTGGGAAACTGAGGCTTAAAAAAGACGAATCATTTGCCCAATGTCATATTGCTAGTAAGAACCTTGGGGTCTTTCCCACGAAAATCCATGTCTTTAACCGGTATTCTCAACCTGGAAGAGGGTCAGTATGATTCGTCAGAAGGAGCCAGGGCTTTGCAGTCAGAGCCTTCCCATCAATTAATTGTGTTACCCTTCAGTGGCCACTTAACCTCACCAAGGCTCTGTCACTTTGTCTTCAAAAGGGAATCACAATGTCCACCCTACTCTTCTCCAGAGGTTGAAGACAGGATCGACACCTGTTGCTGAGTTATAATTAAGTTCATTTCTAGTGGACGAACTTCCTTGTCCTTGTTCAAGATTGGGAATGGGGGGGGAGCAGGAGGTAGGGGCAGTGCTGAGGGAATTGTTGCAGACAAAGGGGGGGGCTAACGCTAAATCTAGAAGATATATGGTTTTTCTTTTCACATTTTTTTTATTTGCTCTGTGCAACTCTCTAGGGAAACATGGTTCCTAATGTTTGACAACGAATCCTACCAACATTAAAAGCTCTCTAGACATGAACTTAAACAATCCAAACAGGGAGGCGCATAGTATGTGCTCAATAAATAATGAAAGGACAGCCAGAAGAGAGGCAGGCAGAGAGCAGACAATGCCGGTACTCCCTCTGCTTCTCACTTAGTAATTAGCCTGTAGGTATTTCACTTCCTATGCATGGGGTTAATTGGTTCTTTGAGTCTCCAGCAAATTAATGTGGTCAATTATTTAATTTCACTCTGTCAGCAATGAATAAAGAACTTAGCACCAATGCAGTTACACTCTTAGCCAAACCATAATATTCTATAGGTTGGACAGCTTTCTGATTTTTCTCACCTGAGGCTTCAGGCTAGGATGGGCCTCTTATTTTCTTGAAATTTCAGATTGCCTAGTTGATGCAACACCCATGGAAACCAAACACACAAGTATACACACACACACACACTCCCGCAGAGCTGATACAAATGAGGCTGCCAATAGCAGCTAATAAACTCCCAGTGCACGCGTTTCTTCTTGCAGTCGTCCGTTAACACAGCAGCGATGCAGAGAAAGAGCCCTAACAACATGCTAGTGAGCACTTGGGGAACTCGTGGAAAAGACGCACACAGGGATAGAGAAATGAAAATGAATTGATGATGGTTTGGTTAAACACTATGTTTGAAAGAAGATAAGTAATAACTAGGGATCCCTAACCATACACTGGGGATTTGGGTATATACAGAAAATGAAATATTCATTATCCTACAGGAAACACACTTGGGGCTGAAGTTCTGCAACAGAATCCCAAAATTAACCAATTTTCTCTGCTCTTAAAATCACTAAAAAGCCAAAATGTCCATACGAATCTGCTCCAAACATTTTTTTTTAACAACCAGAATATAGTTAATACTCTCCAACTAGACCACTTGTAACTAAAGCCACCATTACAGAGGTGGCATTTCTGTTAAACCACACGGCATCCTCACCACCCCACCGTCCGTGTTTATGCTGACTTAGAATGCCCATGCACCTTGAACCTCTGTGCCCCTCCTCCAGTTTCCACAGGTCTACAGGACAAGAGCCTGGCTCTAGAGCATGCCTCCTTGCCATTCTGAACACCTGTTCACACTCTTCCTCTCCTGTCCACAGGTCGCCAACACTCCACGAACAAGTGTCAAACACACACAGAAGCTTAACTTCCAGATGACACCAGAGGAATTCACACACAGTCAGAATGGGGCAGAGGAATTGTGTGTGAGAAAGCGTGAGGGGGATTAGCTTCAATCTGAGCTCTCTCTCCTAGCTCTTCTCGCTCAGTCCTACTACAATTGTGCATTTCGCATAGTGCTCAGATGCAAAACATTTCCCTTCCAGGAGTCAGAGGGCTTTTAGTTAAAAGTATGACACTGTCAAGAGATCATTCATTCCCAATTGGGACAGCATTTCAAGAGCAAACGCCAGGCACAAAATCAGAGCCTGTTAATACTAACCAGAAACATTTACATTTGTTATCGGAAACAAAAGTAAACAAACACAAAAGGTTTTCATTAAGCCTACCCAAGAGAAACAGGTGGAGACTGAGGGAATATCATGCCCCATAATAACTAGGATATGGGAAGCTCAAAGGACTCCCTAAAAATACACTGCTTTCTTCTAAGTCCGGGACAGGGTGGGGAAGAGGTAACTACAACTTTCTTTGAGCATGGGATACTGGGAATTACATAAGAAGTTGCATTCCAAATGTTGGACCCAGTAAGAGCAATTGAAATTGATTTGGAATTTGCTTAAACAGTTTTATCTAATGACGATTAATAAATAAGAAGACCTTTCATTAGTTGGCAGAGGATAATTGCTACTGGCCGGTTTGATTTTTCTAAAAACTGAAGCTCACGTGCATTTTTTTTTTTCTAGATATAATCCCTAAAGTCCAAAAGTATTGTTTCTGGAATCAAAAGGTGCCATGGAGCATCATCCTTTTCTTAGTGGGCCTAAAGCCTCCTTTCAAATGTTCCCAAATTGTTTGTTTTGGACCTTTATGTTTTTAACTGAAACCCTGTTGAGAATGAAGAGTTTAGAAACTTCACAGTATATCACAAGTTGTCAATCAAGGAGGAACAGGTAGGGTGACTGAAAAATGAAATTATCCATCCAGGGCATACTGGGTAGCTGACACTTTATAACTAAAATAATCAAGATCCTTCAGCATTACACGAATTTGTATAGAAGATTTAGTCAAGTGAGCTTTAAAAGATGCCTTAAATCTTGTCAGAAAAAAAAATTAAGTCAATTTCATCTATCCCTGACTTAGAAATCTAACCCATCCCTTCCCACAATAGGCAACATCCTGGCTGATTTGCTGGTTCCCCAAACTCTTCAGAAAACGCATAGAACAGTCACCGACAGCACCACCTGCGAGGTCGCACCCAACGCTTGGGACCAGCAAGGCCGAGCACACCTTCCAAGATTCCCCACCTCCTTCTCTACTCTCAGGAGCCCAGCCCAGATCGGCGTTATCTCTGGGGACTGAAAAGCAAACAGACATTTAAAAGAAAAAGAGGGAGAGCAGGCTGGGATTATATAACAGTGTACAGTACCCTAGGCTTCTAGAAAATGAAAGTAGCCAGGGGAGGAGCAGGGGAGGCCAGGGGAGATCCGCGTCGGGGGAGCTGTCGCGGCCACTTACTCGAAGGCGAAGAAGAGTCCGCTAGTGACCAGGATGAGGATGAGAGTCAGGTAGAAGACGCCCGTCTGCCGAGCCATCATGATCCTCCCGTTGCAGAAGAACTTGTTTCGTCCCGGGAACACCTCCCATTTCCTCCGGGCGGCGATTTTCTTCTTCTTGTGGGGAGACTCCATGGGGGAGGAGCTGTGGGTGCTGATCTGACTGTACTCGCAGTCTTTCATGGGCCCGCCGCCGCCGGGAGGCATCCACGAGGGCAGCCGGCTGGGGGTACACACCCCCAGGAGCCCCCCGGCCGCGCGGGCCCCGCCTAGCCACGACCGTCGCCGGCCGCCCGGCCGCCCCCCGAGCCGCGACGCCGCGGCCCCTAAACGGGCTCCCGGCTCGGCGACAACTTTGCCGAGGACACCCAGGTTAACCCTTTGGGGAGACCAACTGTCATAGCAGAAGCCCCTTTCGAGAGGGACGGTGCTCGCCCGCAGCCCGCGGCAGCGGTCCTCCGTCGCTTCCAGCCCGCGTCCCGGGGCGCCGGGGTCAGCCCAAGCGGCCCCCGGGTCGCCGTGCGCCCGCCCCCTCGCACGGCCGCCGGCTCGGCCCCGCCGTCCCCGGGCCCCCGGCCGCGTCTCGGCTCCGGCCCGCCGATCCGCGAGCGCTGTGCCCAAAGGGAACACGAGGCGACGGCCCCGGCGCTGGCTTCCTCGGGAGCCACTTCTGCGCCTCGGCCAGGTTTATTCTACTCCTTCCTCCCGGTGGCGGATCCTCCCAGGAGAGAGCGCTGGAAACTGGGCGGCAGCTCGCGGCACCGGCAACCCCTCCCAGGGGTGGGGACAACCACGCACGTTATTCTGTCAGGAGCGGATCAGCGAGAACCTGGCGCTGTTCGCTCCACGACCCCGCGTCGGCGCGCCTGGCAGCCGAGCCGAGTCTGCGGCCCCCGGGTAGGGCGCCCGGGCCGAGGGTGGTGGCGGCGGCGGCTCGCGAGCTGCGCGGCGAGGGACCCTCGCTTGCTCCTGCCCGGAGGATCCAGCTCTGGCGCGAGGAGGGCCGCAGGGACACTGCCACAGACACTTGTTTGCAAGGCTCAGCCCCCGCGCGCGCGCGGCGCTGGGAGCAAGTCAGCCTCCTCCCTGCCGGGTGGGCGGTGGCGCCCGCGCCTCGACAGCCGGGCTCCTCCTCCCTCTTCACCTCCTCGCGGCTAGACCCCGCACCCGCTCCGCGGGGTCCCAGCCCCAGTACCCCCCGGGAGAGTGCCCTGGTTCGGGGCCCAGGCGGGCCGGGCGCGGCCCTGGAGAAGGCGCCCGTGGCATCGCCCGAGGAGGGGTAGCGTCGGGCGGCCCCGGCGCGCAGTGCGCTCTAGGCAGACTCGGTCCTCCCGACTTCTCCACCCGGTTTATTCAAGGCAGCAGCTACCGCCTCGAGACACGCACATTCACAAGGCAACCGGCAAACCTTTTTCTGAGACTGCCCCAGACTTGAAGAGCCCCGGCGCGGAGAGGTGACTCTCTCTGGCCTGCTCTTCCACCCCAGAGGGCGGTTGGTGGTCGCCAGGGGACTCTACTGACACTCGGGGAATGAGGCTGGGGTTGCTGGGGGACAAGATGGGGAAGGATGGCCCGAGGCAGGCCTGACTCCGGAATCAGGGAGTCAAGGCTGCGGGAAAGGGTCTCCGTGTCCGGCTCGACTGGCTTCCATGCCGGGAGAGGAGGGGGAAGCGGAGCGCTCAGGGTCCCCTCCGCTCCCAGCCTCCCTCGCCTTGGTGGCCAAGCTCTGTTTGGGTTGCTGCCTCCCCAGTCCTTTCGTTTTCCACTTCTCACTGACGCTCACAATCAGCTGGTTTTATTTCTCCCTCCTTTGCCCTGCAGAGCCCCCTCGGCGGCAGAGGGACCATGCGCTTCTCTGCTCCCGCCCGCACTTCCCTCCTTCCCGTCCTGACAGCCCCTGCGGATCCGCGGGCGCAGTCCTCGGGCCATGCGAGCCGGAGGCCCAGCACGCTCACGCCCACCCAGGCTTGCCCAGGGGTCTGCGCCCTCGCAAGGTGGGCACAGCCAGTGGGTCGCGCAAAGCAAAGGCAGCTGGGCTGAGACGCTGGGTTTTCTGAGCCCCACTTTCCTTTCACGGCCCACTGGGACGTGTAGTTCTTCCTCTCGCAGACTGCTCCGAGAGGAAACACGACTTTGGGACCGAAAAACTACAAGTCCCGGCATGCCCTGCGACGAAGGCGAGAGAGGCGCGGTGCTCGGCGTTCTGGGGCTGGTTGGTTCTAGGAAACCGACAAAGGGGGTGTTGTAGGTGCTGGGCACTTTGTACATTACACACGTTCTTTGTCCCATCTTCACAACCCTGCGAGGCACTCTTACACCCATGAAACTTGACTACTGCCCAAATATCCAGAGCTCCCCAGTGGTAGAGATGGCGTTGAACCAGAACCTGAGTATGTTCCTTACAAAGCACGCCCTGGTGAGGATTGTCAAAGGGAGATGAGGTCGGCGTATCCAAGAGGGCCGGTTAAGAAGAGCTTCTTTTAGTAAGAAAAGTGGCGGGAATGGCAATTAGAATGTGACACGTAATGACAAGGAGTTATGAATTAAAACAGAATTTACAGGGGTCCATTTAAAAGCAGGTTAGGGTCTTGGGGGAACGGATCTTAAACGCAAGATCAGAATGGGTTTGAATCATTAGGTATTGTTTGACAGACAAGCTCATTACAGGGACAATTAAGTACTTTGTGGCTGAACTATTTTTAGAAAAACAACTGGTAAGCTTCAGACATTTCAAGAGAAAGCTCTCATACGCTTTTCTGTGCTTTAACTAATAGGATCATGGCATGTTATTCTTTTTCTATTTATTCCAAGCACTTTTTCTGTGGGTGTCCAATTAATACCTTGATCCATTGACTTGATGGCTGTAAAATGACTTCCACTCTTGTTCTCACTTAAGACCGAATTTTTCTGGCATTACGATTATGCTTTTCAAAAGTCCTTATTTGCTGAAGTATCTACCAATAAAATGATATGAAGTCTGAAATGTACTTTAAAACACTCAAGCCCATCCATCTGTAAACCCCCCTCCCAAGACATGGAGGTATAGATGGAACAATTTTGGAAACCGTTGAAAGTTGTTGATGGTGGGTCATGTATCTGTATTTAATTATCTGTTGTTGCAAATTACCACAAACTTGGTGGCTTTAAAACCACAAAGCATTTTCTCATAGGTTCTATGGGCCTCCCACCTGCTCTCACCTGGTGCTGCCACGCTGCAGGTCTCAACTGGAGAAGGCCTCACTTCCACTCTCAGGCATGTTACTAGAATTCATTTCCTTGCAGCTATGAGACTGGAGGCCCTGCCTTCTTGTTGGCCATCAACTGGAACTTGTCCTCAGCGCCAAGATGGTGCCTGCAGTTCCTAGAGGTCACCTGGACTTCACTGTCACCTGTGCTTTCCCAGCATGGCCACTTACTTCATCGAACCAATAAGGAGAGTCCCAGGGTGAGTCTGCTAGCAAAACAGAACCTTATATAACATAGAGTGATCACACAGGGACATCAAAAGCACATACTGTGTTGGCCAGAAAACAAGTGACAGGTTGCACACAGTCAAGGGCAGGAATTGTGCAAGGGTGTGTACACTGAACATTAGGGTGAGGGGCCACCCTACAGTCTGTCCCCCACAGTGTGCAAGAGGGTCCAATATGCTGTGCTTCTCTAACACATCAACTTAGGTTTATGTTGGAAATTTTCCATAATAAAAGGAAGTGAATTATTTATTTTTAAATTTAGTCTAAATTTTCCACAACCAATAAGATACGCTGATTTGATTTCTCAGCAAGCTGGTCTGATTGTTTATAGCTGTCTCCCAGGTTTGTTCTCACTCTGTAGGTATGAAGACCTCTGACGATAGGTTCACTTAGACTGCAGCTCACACCTAAGGGGGCTCAAAGGAACCTGGTGCGACAGCCACAGATTTAACTCATCAACTACAGTTGACCCTTGAGCAACACAGGTTTTAACTGTGTGGGTCCATTTATACAGGGGATTTTTCAACCAAAGACAGGCCAAAAATACAGTATTTCTGCAGATAGTGAGGACCACGGTGACCTTTCACACACAGGTTCCATGGGGCCCGTGGAGGGACTTGAGTATGCGCAGATTTAGGTACAGGGGTGTCCTGAGGGACAACTATAAACCTACTGTAGAAGGTAGGGTAGATTCATTCATTCATCCATGTCACATTTCTTTCTTTTTTTTTTTTTTGAGACAGAGCCTCAAGCTGTCCCCCTGGGTAGAGTGCTATGGCATTACAGCTCACAGCAACCTCCAACTCCTGGGCTCAAGCGAGTCTCCTGCCTCCGCCTCCCAAGTAGCTGGGACCACAGGCGCCCGCCACAACGCCCGGCTATTTTTTGGTTGCAGCCGTCATTGTTGTTTGGCGGGTCGGGCTGGGGATTCGAACCCGCCACCTTAGGTGTACGTGGCTGGCGCCTTAGCCAGTTGAGCTATAGGCACCGAGCCGTCACATTTATTTCTTATGGAGTCTCGGTTATGCTAAGTGCTGTTTTAGCATTAGGGATAGGAAAGGCCCCGAGACAGAAGTCTATATTTGGGGTTTGGGACAGAGGTGGAGGGAACAAACAACCACGTAATGAGGCTGATTTCAGAGAGTGATTATAAGAATGAAAAACAGGCTTGGTACCTGTGGCTCAAGTGGCTAAGGTGCCAGCCACATAGACCTAAGGTGGTGGGTTTGAATCCAGCCCAGGGCCACCAAACAACGATGGCTGCAACCAAAAAAAAATAGCCAAGTGTTGTAGCAGGCGCCTGTGATCCCAGCTACTTAGGAGGTGGAGGCAGGAAACTCGCTTGAGCCCAGGAGTTGGAGGTTGCTGTGAGCTGTGATGCCACGGCACTCTACCTAGGGGGACACAGCTCAAGGCTCTGTCTCAAAAAAAAGAATGAAAAACAAAGCAGCGTCATGGGCTGGGGGTGGGGTGGGGTGAGGAACCTCCATGGAAGAGACTTTGGGTGGAGAAACAGGATGTGAAACAGCAAGTGCACAGGAGGAAAAGCCTAGAACATCTTAGGGGCATAAAGAAAACTAAAATAGTGTGACTGGAATAGAGTGAGGGCCTGTGGGAAAGGTGAGAGGTAAGGGTGAGCGAGGACAGAACCAGGATGCACCTGGCATTGATTCTGCGTGCACGGATGTCACTTGTCCTGTAGTGACCACCGGTTCAAGTGTTACACGTCCAAAAGGAGAGCAGCGCACCAGCCTCACCCTCTGGAGCATGTGGATCCCAAACTGCAGCGTGTGTAGTGCGGGAAGGACCTCAGTGCATCTAGGATTACATACGCCAACATCTATTTTGCATATGAGGATACTGGAGGCCAGAGAAGCCAAGTAACCTGCTGAAAATGCCTTGAAAATACCTCACAGATAACAGAATTCAAAAATGAATCTCAGATCAAAAGAGTGCACAATCTGATTCGAAGTTGTAGGAAACTGCGAACCAGTGACTTTTTAGTACTTATCACACGCTAGGCAATGTGATAAATAAGGTAAATAATGGCAGAGAAACTCTAACCCAGTTTGGAAAACAGGATGGAGACACACAAAAAATTAAATTAAAAATGATAATAAAAATAACTATCTTTACTCAAATATCTTTTTCTATTAGGCAATGCCCTTGTTTGTTATACATTTAGCACATTAAATGCAGAGGATGAAGCAGGGATTCTTAACATCCACAGATGAGGAAGCAGAAGATCAGAGAAGCTGGGTGACTCGCCCCAGGTCTCATGGTAAGCAGTGAGGTCAGATTCTAAGCAAGGTCTGTGTGTCTGATTCCAGCTCTTCTATACCACACAAATAGAAAGAGGACCCTGTGTCTGATTAACTGCCAGCTGAGTAGAATAACGTGTCCTGATTTCAGAGGGAAGAGAAATCTCAGGCCCAGACTGCAGCAAAGTGCAACCCTGGCTGTGACCATTTGGACGGCCAGAACAAGAAGGGTTAGTTTCTCAGAGAAATAGGAATGAGTATACAAAAGTAAATTGGTGGGGAAATACATGATGTTTCCAGTGGAATCCATGAAGATCCAAGGGCATGTCATTTATTTGCAAGATAGTGAGGGAAAAGAAAGCAATAAAGCTGCCTTATCAAGTAAGCTCCCAATGTGGGCAACTAAGTCTCCACACCTGGGGACCCTCTGGGAGGTCTGCGTTATCCCCACTGGAAGGTGAGGAAGCTGAAGCTTATCTGCCAACTCCTCCGGACCCATTATTAGTCAACATCTCCTTTGGGGAGCATTAACTCTTTACCTTCCTTACATTTTTACCACTCTCCTAAAGCTATCATGGTTGTCACTACCATTAGCACTTAGAGCAACAAGCTGGCCCTCCCTTTCCCTTTGCTGGTAGCTTTGATTCCAGCAGGTCTTTCCCTATCTCGTCTGACTCAGTGGAATCACTGACAAGAGGGGTTATGTTATTAACAAAATTAGAGGTTTGTTTCTTTCATCTGAGCAGCTCAAAGCATTCCACAAACCTATCTCATTAGTTCTTACAACACCTTCGGCAGCCAAGAGGAAGTAGGGTCTTACCCACCATGAAAGGGGCAGACATTCAGCTCTCAGGACACAGGGTCATTTATATAGACCTTCAGGGCCACAATGAGTGTGTATCCTGTGTGGTGAAGGTACATACAGGTCAAAGGGACACGGTCCTAGAACTCTGAAATCCCTAGAAGGGATTTCATGTGAAAGTTCTAGGATGGCAAGAAGTGACTGCTGATGCTTCCAGACCAGCCAGACACCTTAATTCCTTCTAATCCAGAGAGTTCACTTACATTTTTAAGTGTGCCAAGCACATTGGAGAATGTCTTGTGTCAAAACATGTAAGATACTTAAGTAATAAACTCAGCACTACAAGAAAAAAAGTAGTTTAAAGCAGAAAAACTTTAAAACTTTCTTATAATTTCTCCCCAAGTGACCTTTTCTTGCCTTTTTAAACATACAAATCTTACTTTTTAGTGTGTTCATAAAAATAATATCTGTAGGCTGTGTATGAGGGGCTCATACCCATAATCCAAACACTCTGGGAAGCCAAGGCAGGGGAATTGCTCAAGGCCAGGAGTTCACCACTAGCCTGAGCAACACAGTGAGACCCCCATCTCTACAAAAAAATAGAAAACTTAGCTGGGTACAGTGGGATTGTAGTCCTAGTTACTCAGCAGATGGAGGCAGGAGGATCACTTGAACCCAGGAGTTGTGATGACACCACTGCACCACACCACCTCGGCAATAGACTGTGCAGACAGCATTCGGCTGATCAGAGCTTTTAGAAATAAAAACAAAAAAACTATGCATAAAAAGATAATATTACACATAAATACAAAGAAAGGAAAGTTCAAATTCTCATCACCATGGAATCACAATCATTAATATTTTACAAACCATCTTTATATAACTCATTTTACACATACATAATCATACATACACATATATCCATATTATTTAACAAAAATAGAATCATGCTATTTTCCACCCTGTGTCTTTTTTTTAAATGGTAATATTTTCCCCTAACTTGTACCCTTATTCTTCCCTAAGTAACCAGGGTTAACAACCTGCTATATATCTTTCTCCAGGTCCATATAATTATGAGCAAACATATACCCACACATATGTAACAAAGTGGCCCACATTAAAAATTTGTCACTTGTCCTAATAATGTCCTAGACAGTTAATTTTTCCCAATTCAGGATCCGACCCAGGATCACACATTAGACCTCTTAAGTCTCCTTTCATATGGGGAGGTGCCTGTGGCTCAGTGAGTAGGGCGCCAGCCCCATATACTGAGGGTGATGGGTTCAAACCCAGCCCCAGCCAAACTGCAACAAAAAATAGCCGGCGTTGTGGCAGGTGCCTGCAATCCCAGCTACTTGGGAGGCTGAGGCAGAGGAATCGCCTAAGCTCAGGAGTTGGAGGTTGCTGGAGCGGCTCCACTGCACTCTACCAAGGGCGAAAAAGTGAGACTGTCTCTACAAAAAAAAGAAAAAAAAAAGTCTCCTTTCATATGGAACAGTCCCACCACCTTTCTGTGAGTTCTTTGATCATGACATTTTAGGAAAGTATAGGCCACTTATTTGGTAGTCTCTTGATTGGGTTTGCCTGACATTTCTTCATAATAAAACTCAAGAGGGGCGCTGGCTGTGTTTCCTGTGTGTCAGGCAGGCATCCCTGGTCAATGAGGCAGACACCGCCAGGGTTGGGCTGAAATCACAGCTTGGGTACTAACCCTGAGCCTCCAGCTCCTCATAATGAGAGAAAGAGCACCTTTGAAGAAGTGCATTCATGCTATTTCCAGCTGCTCGTGCTGGATAAATCAACAGTATGCCCCAACTCCAAGCCAACATTGGCTCCCAAACATAGACACCTGTTAACTGAGAAGCAAAAAATACACTCAGTTTTAAAGAAGCAGAATTACGAAGAGATACAAGGCTCTAAAACTACAGTAGAACCTCCAGAGGTAAACCACCTTCCTACACTGACCACCTCCATAAGTTGACCTAATTTTCATAGATTGGACATGCACTGCATGACTGTGTCAGTACAGCAGGCCTAGTTCCTTATGTCGACCACCTCCATGTGTCCACCAGTTTGTTACAGTCCCTTAGGTGGTCAACTTACAGAGGTCTTACTGTATTTTGTTGACTAATATAAAATGCACAATGGAATAGTTAATGTGACGGTAAAAGAAAAGCTTCCTGTGAGCAGTGAGAAATAATTCTAACCTCCTAAGATTAAACACAGCAGGGAAACACCGTAGTCTGAGGCTCTGAGTTCTGCAAGTCTGGTTGCAAAGCCCGGAGCTCAGCATTTTCCTAACACCTGAACAGTCAACACCTATTTGTCCCTCAAAGGACGTGAGCAAAACAAAGAAACACTTCTCTCTATTAAAATCATTCCTTAGCTGGAAAAAATCCAAAACAATTTAAAATGTATTTGAAGGAATGCTGGTCTCCTTTGTAAGAGTGCGTTTTGAAAATAGAATAATTAACAAGGTGGTGTTACTTAGGAGACTGAGGCAGGAGGACACTTGAGCCCAGGAGCTGGAGGTTGTAGTGAGATGTGATGATGCCACTGTACTCTAGCCTGGGTGACAGAGGCAGACCCCGACTCAAAAAAAAAAAGGATTTTGAGAAATGTCTATTGCTAGTTCTAAACTACACTAAAGCTAGTCAATAAAACAACTTGAACAACTTGTTTCACTTTTATTTATTATTTATTTATTAATACCAAAAAAACAGATTTTCTTGGTGTCCTTGTTGTCATATCTGGACAATAAAAACCATAAAATGGATAACTGAAACTACCTACCTCAAAGACTGATTGTAAGATCAAAAAAAAAAGCATAAAAATGCCCTGTAAATAGTAAATTCTTATGCAGGTATTAATTGTATTTTTTTTATTTTGCCTTTCTCACTTGGCAGTTTTCACTACGTAATATTGTTTTCTTTTAAAAGGTAATTGAGATCTTTATGAGAGTGTTTGATTATGAAGATTTCTATGCGGAATCAATAGCCTGATTATTAAATTTGGGGGGAAAGTATGCATCCTTGTTCTCCCACTAACATCTACATAAATTAGATCCATTTGGATATTTTTATATCCAAATTATTCATGGATATAAATTATTTTGGATATAAAAATATCAGGAATATTTTGATTATATGTGATTCAATAATAAAGAGTGTAAATATATTTTCTAAAAATTTTCATATTTATAACTTTCTATCATTCCTCTAATCATATTTCACCTTAAGAAACATTTAATTTGTTCTAATACAGACTTCTTTCTGGATTTAAATCATTTTTCAGTTCTTGAATTTAATTTGGTTCCTTTCTAGAGCTTTTCTTTCTTGTTTAGTTTTGCCCATCTATTTATTTATTATGATTATATTTTCCTTTAAGTTCCAATTGTCCTGAAAGTACACTTTTGAAGTCTTTTTTTTTTTTTTTTTTTTTGAGACAGAGCCTCAAGCTGTCCCCCTGGGTAGAGTGCCATGGCATCACGCTCACAGCAACCTCCAACTCCAGGGCTCAAGCGAGTCTCCTGCCTCCGCCTCCCAAGTAGCTGGGACCACAGGCGCCCGCCACAGCGCCCGGCTATTTTTTGGTTGCAGCCGTCATTGTTGTTTGGCGGGTCCGGGCTGGGGATTCGAACCCGCCACCTTAGGTGTATGTGGCTGGCGCCTTAGCCGGTTGAGCTATAGGCGCCGAGCCACTTTTGAAGTCTTTATCTGCTAATTCCAATATCTGGGGTCACTCATGGCTGATTCCTATTCACTGATTTTTTTTCTTGTTTGTGGGTCACATTTTCTTGGTTCTTCTCATGTCTAATAATCTTTTACTGGCAATGTCAATCACTGAGGTTTAGGGAGAGTATGAGAACTATCAAACACAGGTTAAAAGGAACACTTAAAAAGAAAAAAACACACATTAATTCACAGGGAAGGAGTGCATGGGGTGAAGTGCTAAAATACATTAGTGCTGGCAGGCCCCCCACGGTTCTATCCACACATAAAACCATCACCACCAGAAAGCTCACTGTGTCACTTCATCTCAGGCAGCTCTTCTCCACTAAATACTTACTATCCTTCTTGGCAAAAGGGAAAGTAGGTAGTAAAAGTTCCATTTTCTTAGCTTTGGTGCCTTAACAGTGTGAAAAATCTAGCCATCTAGAGCTACACAGACATTCAGTGAGTTTGAGGCAAAACTTTGAAAACTCTATTTAGACTAAAAATATATTTATGCATGGAGAGATCCAAGAAGAAAAAGAGACAAAAGAAGCCTAAATGACATAAGAAATGTAAATTGAACTTTACAAGTGTTGGGTACCCAAGGTCAATGTGGGTAATGGTGGTGAACTTTGTCCATCCCCAGAGTCCCAGGCATACACATAGACCATGAGGACACAGAGGTAGGAGAGGAACAGTTGGTGACACTGTGATGACAGAAGTGTAACTAAGAACTTGCCCAGGCTTGGCCCCTGTGGCTCAAGTGGCTAAGGCATAGCCACAAACACCTAAGGTGGCAGGTTCGAATCCAGCCCAGGCCTGCCAAACAATGACGGTTGCAACCAAAAAATAGCTGGGCGCTGTGGCAGGCGCCTGTGGTCCCAGCTACTTGGGAGGTAGAAGCAGGAGAATCGCTTGAGCCCAGGAGTTGGAGGTTGCTGTGAGCTCTGATGCCATGACACTCTACTCAGGAGGACAGCTTAAGGCTCTATCCCAAAAAAAAAAAGAACTTGCCCAAGGGTAGAGTGGAATAATTGCCACAGTAATTATGCACACAGTAGACCATAGTAGCATAGCTTAAGGAATGACTGCTTGCAATCAGTTTCACAGGTAAGCTGGCATTTGGTCAGGATCTTTACTAAAATTCTACAAAGGGATGAAAAAAAAATTTCCAAACTAAGGATAAGAGACCATTATCATGGTATGGTTCAAATTACCATAAATGAAGAACTGCTTTTAAAAGCACATGTGCTGGCCACGCATGGTGCCTCACACCTGTAATTCCAACACTTTGGAGGCTGAGATGAGAGGATGTTTTGAGGCCAGAAGTTGAGGCCAGCCTGGGCAACATAGTGAGACCCTATCACTAAAAGAAAAAAAAAACAGCCAGTGTGGTTGTGTGTGCCTCTAGTCCCAGCTACTTAGGAGGGTGAGGCAAGAGGATCGCTTGAGCTCAGGAGTTCATGGCTGCAGTGTGTGTGTGTGTGTGTGTGCGCACATGCATGCTTTATGGACCGAATTATGCCCCAACCCCCAATTCAGAAAGTAAATCCCCAGCACCTCCAGATGTGAGTGTATTTGGAGACAGGGCCTTTAAAGAGGGTAGGCCCTCATTCAATGTCTCAGACAAGCGGAGAAGGAAGATGGCATGAAGACTCTGAGAAGATGACCATCGACAAGCCAACAGAGACCTCCGAAGAAAACAGCCTTGCTGACACTTTGATGTAAGACTTCTAGCCTCCAGGCTAGAATTAAATTTCTATGGTTTAAGCCATCTTGTCTGTGATACTTTGTTACAGCGGCCCTGGCAGATTAATAGAATGTGGTACGCTTGAAATGATGACAAGAATCCTGTATTGACCTGTCAGTGTATTCAAACCATATTATTGAATTTTTAAAAAGCAGGCTACCAAACATGTACAGAATGATCCCATTTTTATAAAATTATGCAACTATATGCATAAATATAGCTAAAAAGATGACAAATGTTTATGTCTAGAAATTCATGTGACATTTTGTACTTTTTTCACTAGACTTTTCTGCATTGGCCCATTATTTTAATAAGCATTTGAGTGGATTGATTCTAGTGGGAATAGATATGTAGAGCAAGAAAAAAATGTAGCTCAGGGCAGAACCTTGGGGAATGCTGATATTTAAAAGACAGAGGTGGGAGCCAGCTAAGGTGACAAAAAAGGATACCTCAGAGAGAAGACAAATGGAATTCCAGAGGAGCCAATGAGGGCAGAGTAGTTAAAGAAACAGGCACTAAACAGTGTTCAACAACGCTACAGAGAAGAGCTGCCTGGAGGTCTGGCCAGAGATACTGCCTTTGGAAACCAGGAGCACGAGCCGATGTCCAATGTCCGATGTCCGAGACAGTGGCTTGAGAGAGTAGAGCCCAGTGTGTAAGCATCATGGAAAGAACGGCAGTGAGGAAGGAAGGAAGGTCAGCCAAGAATGGTGGACAAACTTCCAGGCAGTGAAGCAGATCGTCATCATCCTGAACACAACTCCCAGGAGGCTGAGATGACAGTTACCCTAGAAACCCAGAAAGAGGTGCCCTAGCAACGTGTGCCATGCTGCCCACCTCTACACTGCACTGAAGACGTTCTTGAACCCATTCTAGTGTTCTCTGTCAATTAGCCAGTGGCTTTGCTCAGCGGGAAAGACGAGTCTATAAACTCAAGGCCTTGACACTGAAATCTTTCAACAGCTGCTCTGCCACAACCAAGGCGACGGCAGCAGCCAGCACGATTTGCTGTTAGAAAGTTCTCTGACAGGACAAGAAAGCCTTTATAAACGTGTTTGGCTGCTGGGGAACGTGACTTCTTGTCTAGTTTCTCTACCTCTTAGCCAGGCTCTTAGGAGGAGAATATGGTAAAAGCTAAATACTGTAGATCAGTGGTTCTCAACCTTCCTAATGTCATGGCTCTTTAATACAGCACCTGTGGGTCACGACCCACAGGTTGAGCACCGCTGCTGTAGATAGAGAGGGAGAGAGAAAGAGGATATTTGTTTAGAAAGTGTACCAGGCCCTGTTGTTCTTCCTTCACCTTAGCCAGGGAGCCCTGAGATGGCACATCAGAATTCACACGTGTGTATATAGATGTGTATGTATATATATGGGTATAGATATAAGTATATATATGTTTCACATATAATACACAACAATTTACCCACGTGCAGTATTTCTTAGAATATCCCTATGTGCCAAGTATCATACTACATGGTTTACTGGAGCTATTTTATTTAATCTTCACACAACCCCAGGTAGGTAGATACTATCATTATCCTCTCTTTACAGATGAGCAAAGTGGGGCTTAGAAGAGTCATGTGATTTGCTAGAAATCACATAAGCTACTTGATTTAAGGCAACTTCCTGGGAGGTGCAGAGGCCACAAAGTGGCCGTGGACATCGCATCTCCCACGGAGGAAGTTGCACCCTGGAAATAAAAATTTGACACATACAGAGCTCCCATCCCTGTATGCTGACAGCACCATATAAATGCTGATGGGAGTGGCCAGGTGTTTGCTCCTGCCTGGGACAACCAGAAAATTTCTAAAAGGAGGTAGCTTTGAAATTCTATTTCGACAATTGGGGAGATTCTATTTGCCACAAAATCAGAATCATATCTACATTTGCCACCATTTTTCTTGGTGTTACCGCTCCTCATCTCTTTTCAAGTTCTCTCTAAATATCAAGGTATCACCAGCCCCAGTGTCTTTTTATTCCATCACTGTCTATCTCCTGTGGGATGCTGGGATTCCTTAGCAATAACAGACAGAGCTGGACAGGGTCAGCTACAAAGCAGGCTTCATGTGCTTGGCAGCGCTGACACAGGTGGCCTGGTGATAGGGACTTCACTTTCCTTTGGACAGTGTCTCTGAGTGCTGTGTGGTCTGACTTCTAACAGAGACATCTCTTAGATCATCAGAATTCACCTGGAGGCATTTCTGAGCACAGCTTTGTCCCAAGATAGAGGCGCCATTTGCTTCACCTTTATGTGTTGTCTGCTAAATAAAATGTGGAACTCTTTGTCTCTTTAAAGCCCTAAAATCAAGAGATTGTGTGTTCATCACCAGATCTGTGAGCAGGTGGCTCAGTCCCTCACCTGACCAACGCATCATTGGGAAGGTCCACTGATCAGGTGCACGCCAGCGACCCCCAGTACCCAGACCGGCAATGCTTCCTCTACATCTGTGTCATAGGCTGAGTCACTCCACCAGACTCAGAAATTGCTAAAATAAATTAGTTTTTAAAATATTGAAAACACTTTTTGCTCACAATCGAATATCAATATTTCTATAGTCTTAACAACAGCATAATCAGAAAGCAGGAGACATGTTTCTAAAGAGTTCTTTCAGCAAGGAGCAATTTCTGAATACTTGTAGAAAACAAGCCAAAGGTATTTTTTGAAAATTGGAAAGAGTTGTTTATTCCTATCAAGGCCAAAATTTTTCTTATAAGAACAAAAGCTCATGATGGCTGATAACTTCATCTGCTGAAAGAAACCTCCACAACATAAGAAAACGGAAGCTCTCAACAGACAAAAACTGGAAACCCCAGGCTGCAGTGCTAGACTTTTACATTGTGGACCTATGGAAAAGACTGAAAATGTCTCAGAGCCTCCTTCTGCACAGGAAGGCTACGAAGAACCACTTCTCCTTCCCTTAGAATAGTGGGAAGGCAGCAAGGGATGCAGTAAAACCTCCATAGCGGCATCTTCATAGTTATTTCACAGTATTCTAAAATCTAGATGCCCATGTGTCATCCCTCTTAGGTTTAAAAATAATGCAATTTTTATTATGGTATCTTGTGAGCACCATTGCTCTAGGCATGGCAACAGCCATATCTTAACCAGGAATTAGGTATTCAAGCTCGTTTTCCTTACTGAGTTTTGGATGACACAAATCCATATTTTGTCCTGGTGTATTCTTTAAGACTAACCCCTGTCCACTCTTGAAGAATCATCTAATGCTACCATAGCCATGCTCCCGGCTGCTAAGTGGGCCAAGGAAAATCATTCCATTCCCCAGACATCAGTTTGAGAAACTTCAGGTCCTCAGGGACTGATGGAAATTTACAGAATCTGTGACCAAATTGTCAAAAGTCTCCAAATCTGCTTAAGGTCAAATGGCAAATAAAGCAACGGGGCTGAGAAGATGCACCCGTGACACGAGAAGCCTTCCACCCTCTGCATCATGCAGATTTCTGAGAACATATAAGTGAAGAAATGAGAAACATCTACTTCTGCCTCAGAATGGGTATATTGTATCAGACTTACTCTCCCTTAAAAACCACCATAAGGACAGGAAAAAGCAATCCTCCCCCAGACAGAGATTAAACACAGCTACAAAAACAACAGAGAGAAACCAAAGCCACCCGTACTTAATTAATGAGTCAAGATCCTGGAGAGAAATGAAATGTATTGAGATGAGCCAGACAACCGCCACTTCTATTTTCCACGAGGAATTTTCTGTGCCATTGAGGCCAAACAAATAAATAAGATGACCCAGGGCTGCAAGAGTCTCGCTGAACTAGGGAGATGAAAAGTAGAATTCATGGCTATCAAGCAGAAAGGATTCGAGGAGCCAGCACCCTAGAGGAGTGGGCCCCACATTCTTTGGGTAATTTCCCTTCAAGGCATTGCTCTAATTCTAAACTAGGCACGCACAGTCCAAGAGGCAAGAAACCAAGCAACCACACAACAAACAGCTTGTTAACTAGATTTTAGTGGTTTCAAGGTCCTAGGAAGATGAACTCGAAGTTCAGGACCCTCCAAAATACAGAAGTCTTGCTAAGCACTCCGGACTTTCAACTGAGACCTCTAAAGGGACACCTATCAGGAACAAGGGTAAAGTAGAGATGAAATAATCCTTACAAAACCTAAAACTTGGCCAGGCACAGTGGCTCATGCCTGTAATCCCAGCACTCCGGGAGGCCAAGCCCAGTGGATTGCTTGAGCTCGCAAGTTCAAGACCAGCTTAAGCAAAAAGCAAGACCCCCATCTCTACTAAAAATAGAAAAACTGAAGCAAGAGGATCATGTAAGCCCAAGAGTTGGAGGTTGCTGTGAGCTATGACACCACAGCACTCTACTCAGGGCGACAGCTTGAGAGTCTGTCTCAAAACAAACAAACAAAACCACAATAATACAAAAAAAAAAAAAAAACCCTAAAACATGGCCAGGTGCAGTGTTCCAACCTGTAATCCTAGCCCTCTGGGAGGCTGAGGCAAGAGAATCACTTGAGACCAGCCTAAGCAAGAGCAAGACCCTGTCTCTACCAAAAATAGAAAAAGTTAGCCAGCATGGTGGCACACACCTGCAGTCCCAGCTACTCAGGAGACTGAGGCAGGAGAATCGCTTGAGCTCAGGAGTTTGAGGTTGCTGTGAGCACTGATGACCACTGCAGTATAGCAGGGTGACAGAAGGAGACTGTCAAAAAATCAAAACAAACACACACCCTGAAACTCAGCTCCAATCATCTCAGTCCTGATTTAATCGAAGCGATTTGCTGCCAAAACAAAATTAAATCCTCTCAACAGGAAGGCAATAATTTAGACTTTGTATGATTTTTTTATACATAATTCCCAGCATTCAATTCAAAATTATCAGGCATACCTGAAAATATGACCAATGGCCAAAATTTAAGAGAAAGGAAAAAAAAAAAAAACAATGGAAAGAGAAGTGCATTCAATCCAGATATCAAGTTTATCTGACTCAGACTTTAAAATAACTGTGATTGAAATGATCCTAAAAATATGTTTTAAAATGTGGAGGATTTTACTAAGAACTGGTATCTATAAAAAATTAAACGGCAATTCTACAGCTAAATAATATAATAACTGAACTGATAACTCAAAACTTGGATTTTATGGTAATTAAAAGCACACGAGAGAATTAGCAAACCAGAAGACAGATCAGTTTAAACAAGTCCAGATTGAAGAGCAGAGAGAAAAAAACTGAAAGATAAAAAAGATATACGGGGCATGATGGAAAGTTGTAATATGCATACAATTAAAATTCCACAAGAGGAGAGAGAAGGGGGCAGATACTATTTCTCAAAACTGACAAAAGACATTAAGCCACAAATTTGAGAAGTTTATGACCTCTAAGCAAAATAAAAGTAAACCATATGCAGGCATGTCGTCGTAAGACTGCGGAAAACCAAAGTTAAAGGGATATATAATCTTAATGGTAAATAGAGAAAAAACCCATGTTTTAAAGGGGCAATAGTAAAAATCTCTGAGGCTGACATTGTATTCATATATGTTAGCAAAAGAATAGAAATGGAATTTAAAAGGTAATACCATTTATGATAAAAGCAAAACTCATCAAATAGAAGATGTGCAAAGTATCTGTACTGAACACTCTGAAAACATCTTGAGAGAATTGTTTATAAGACTTAAGTCAATGGACTCGGTGCCTGTGGCTGAAGTGGCTAAGGCACCAGCCATATACACCTAAGGTGGCAGGTTCGAATCCAGCCCGGACCTGCCAAACAACAATGACAGCTGCAACCAAAAAATAGCCAGGCGTTGTGGTAGGCACCTGTGGTCCCAGCTACTTGGGAGGCTGAGGCAGGAGACTCACTGGAGCCCAGGAGTTGGAAGTTGCTGTGAGCTGTGATGCCACGGCTCTCTACCCAGGGGGATAGCTTGAGGCTCTCTCTCAAAAAAAAAGACTTAAGTCAATGAAAGAATATACTATACTTTGGAATATACCATGGATTAGAAGGCTTAATATTTTATAGGTTAATTCTACTCATATCAATCAATAGAGTCAATGGAGTCCCAATAAAAAATGCCTGTAAGGCCATTGGAAAATTAGAAATTGACAAATTTATTTTAAACTTGTCAATTATTATTTTATACATAAATGCAAAGGGCCAAGAAAAAGTGAAAATAATCTTGATATAGAAAAATGTTAGAAGATTCGTATTAGCAAATATCAAGATTTATTATAAAGCTAAATAAAATAACTATGCTATCAGTGAAAGGAAAATAAAATAGATCCCTAGAATATAACAGAGAGTTCAGAAAAGATGTGGTCATTCCAGTAAATGATAGTGGATCTACAGGCACACTTGTTACAGCCCAGCTGGGTCCCTTGTTCTCTCCCCATAAAAGGCTAATATACTGAGACAGCAGGTGTTGCCGCAGAGAGAGTTTTATTTTGCAAGGGACCAGGCATAGAGATGAGAGTAACTTCTCAAATCCATCTCCCTGAGAATTTGGGGCCAAAGTTTTTAAAGGTGTTTTGGTGAACAAAGGTCTAGGGAATTAGGTCTGCTGATTGGCTGGGAATGAACTCATAGGCGTGGAAAGCAGAAATCATCTCTGCTTGATTTCCTGGATAGGGGTTGTCAAAGTTTGTTGGATCTGTTCCCATATAGGTCCATGGGTCCAACTGACATCATTGGGCTTCCCCAAATCCAGAATCTGAAAAATATCTCAAAGACCCATCCTAGGCTTTACAATAGCAGTGCTATCTATAGAAATAGTTGGAGAAGTCACAAATCTTGCACCCATCGGGGAGGATACCTGCCATTTAAGCAGGAACAATGGCTGGTTAATGTCAGGCTATATTGATACTTTGATACAAATCAGACTTAGATTACTGTTTCTACCTTATGGCTTTACAATATTTTAACATAGATGGTTTCACCTCAAAAATATTGTGGGTTTGGTTCTAGATCTCTGCAATAAGACAAATATCACAATCAAGCAAGTCACATACATTTTTTCATTTCCCTGTGGATATAAAAGTTATGTATACACTATACTGTAGCCTAGTAAGTATGAAATAGCATTGTTTCTTTAAAAAACAATGTACATACCTTAATTAAAAATTACTTTATTGCTAGAGCATGCTAATGATCATCAGAGCCCTCAGTGAGTTGTAATCTTTTTGCTGGTGGAGGGTCTTGCTTTCACCTTAATGGCTGTTGATTGATCAGGGGTGATGGTTATTGAAGTTCAGGGTGATTGTGGCAGTTTCTTAAAATAATACAACAATAAAGTTTGTTGCATTGATTGAGTCTTTCTCAAAAGATTTCTCTCTAACATGTGATATTGTTTGATAACATTTTACCCACAATAGAACTTCTTTCAAAGTAGGTATCAATCCTCTCAACCCTGCCTTTGCTTTATCAACTAAGTTTATGGAATACTAAAAACCTTTGTTGTCATTTCAACAATGCTCACAGCATCATCACCAGAAATACTGAACTCAGTACCTAAGATGCATGCACTTTCCTGTATGTATGTTACATTTCTACTTTGAGAGTGTAAAATAAATCATTCTCAGCTCAAATCTCCACAGTCTCTCCTTCAAGGAGCCTATCTATCCACACATTGTCATTATCAGATTTTTGCTGTTGACTCATAAATCTCTGCCGCCAGCCCCTCCAGTACTTACTTGATCCACTAACCTTGCAAACACAGAGTCTGAAACAGAACCAGCCTCAGCTGCCGTGGGTAGGTGGGCCAATGCTGCCTCCATTCCAGCACCATCTCTGGCAACTCTCAGTGCCTGAGTGATTTGTTCCCTACATCATCATATTGTCAAGGCCTTCACGTCAACTGTCTTCCAACTGAGTCCCTTTCTCCTTTCCATCACATCAACCAGGGTTCGAAGGCAGCAGACAGAAACCATTCCAGTGATTCTAAACACAAAGAGATTTAAATAAGAATTCAGAGCCTACAAAATTGTGGGAGGCTGGAGGAGCTTGTCCCAGGATGGCCCAAGAATGGCCACCAACAAGGATCTCCACTGGAGTTTGTTCCTCAGTCAGGCAGGTGCAGTGCTGGAGGCTGCCATGAAGCATAGAGATAAATACGTCCCATCTCAGCTGCAATCCAGATATCAGGGAGCCACCCAGATACCCCCACTAAAGCACTCAAAATGCATTATGTTAGTGAAGGGACACTTCGGAATAAACCCATTATCTCCATGGCCTTGTTGGCCAGTAGCCACAACCAAGGTGGGAAAAGGTGGCCCCCATATCACGTTCCCCTTCCAAACCTCAGGAAAGTACATCTTATTGGTGAAATGTCATTCACATACAGAGCCCGGCCGAGTCTGCAAAGGAGGCATTCAGCTTTCCAGCCTCTGCAGCCCAGGGAGGCCCCCAGAGCAATGGCTGAAGGTCACTCCACAAGTCCACAGCATTTTCCTTCATCTAGCACCTGAGTCCGCCAGTGACTGGTACAAAACATCTCCCCCATCTCTGCTGGGTACCTGGTATTGGGCTAGGGGCTGGGAATACAAGAAAGACATAGTCCTGCCTTCAAGGAGCTCTTGGTCTAGAAAAGGGGAGAATTACAGTGATCACAAGCTGGGGTGGGGGGGAAAGGGAGCTAAATGCATGTGCTTGGAGAGTTAAGGAGGGGGTGCCTTTGTCTTAGCCAAGGGCCCACGGAGGCTTTACCAGAACAGGCCCAGAGCCTTTGATGACAGTATCATTTCCTTTGTCTCAAATACTTTCCTATTCCATCTTCATAAAAAGTCTTGGAAGAACTCACTCGTGAGTCTTGGTAGATAAAGGTCAATTTACATTGGGAAGAAATGGTCTTACTAATGAATATTTTTGGCCATCAAGTGCACTTTTTAGCAAATTAAGCTAACAATTGGAAATCTTTAGATTGCCTTTGAAAATGAATAGGCTCGGGATGTGTTTGTCTCTGTGTGTGTCTGTGTGTGTGTCTGTGCCTGTATGTGTCTGCATATGTCTGTGTGTGCGTCTGTCTGTGTGTGTGTGTCTGTCTGTGTGTGCATCTGTGTGTCAGTGTCTGTCTGTGTCTGTGTGTGTGTCTGTCTGTGCGTCTGTCTGTCAGTGTCTGTGTCTATATGTCTGTGTGTGTGTGTCTGTGTCTGTGTGTCAGTGTCTGTCTGTGTGTGCGTCTGTGTGTGAGTGTCTATCTGTGTGTGCGTCTGTGTGTGTGTGTCTGTGTCTGTGTGTCAGTGTCTATGTGTGCGTCTGTGTGTCAGTGTCTGTCTGTGTGTGCGTCTGTGTGTCAGTGTCTGTGTCTGTGTGTCAGTGTCTGTCTGTGTCTGTCTGTGTGTCTGTGTCTGGGTGTCAGTGTCTGTCTGTGTGTCTATGTCTGCGTGTGTGTGTTCCATATCAGTCACTGCAAGGCAGTGCTTCTAAAGGACACGAGTATGTGTTTGGAAACTCTGTTCATAGGCATATTAATTATTCTACTCCTATTTTGTTTACACAATCGGAGTGGAATAAATTACACCATCTACAGAAAAAAGCCTCTCGTACTCACTCTGTCCTGTTTGATTGGAATCCGTATAATTTAGGTTTTCCCTCAGCTAAACGTAACTAACTCTGCTGTATAGAGTTGGGCATTTGGGCCTGTGGTCTTTGCTCACTCTGAGATGCCCCAAGTGTGCCCTACGTGTCTGTGAGGGCAGCAGGTTCTTGCCGGGTATCTGTCACATCTGTGTAATGCTTCTGCTTCTCTGTCCCGTGGGGGGTCTTTATTGGGCTGTGCCGTGTGTAGTTTACCTGTCCAGTATGACACAGGTGGGGCGCATCCCTGAGAGACAGCCAGGACACATCCCTCTCACCACAGTGGCTCTGCCCTCAGGGGGCTGCTTAATTTTTTGGTCCCAAATGCTGCTGCTCCATTTGTGATTCCTGCCAGCTGGATGAGTGCACCTTCTCTGACATCCTGTTGGCCTCCAGATCTATGCGTTATTGAAAGCTGAGTAATGCTCACTGTCTTTAAAATAAGAATTACGGTCCCTTTAGACCAGCTTCCATATAAAACTGATGCAGAAGTGAGTGAAAATGGTGTCTCTATAGCAATGGACAAATAGTAATAGCCGAAGTCCCTCCAGGACCAGCTTCTGAGCAGGTGAAGAGGGCAGTGGGCCTGTGTGGCGAGGGCTGTCCGGTGTCGGCAGGTGTGGGCTGGCTCCACCTGATGCTGGCCCCTGTTGCTGAGGTACCTATTTCTAGGACACACGTGCGAAGCTCTCTTGCAGGACGCCTGCCGCCAGATCTCCTTTCGACCCTGTAAGCAGTCTCGGGCCTGGCCCTCCTACAGAGGCAGTGCCACATCTGGAAGCTTGTCCCGAAGGCTTCACAGGCAGCCTCCCTCTCCACTAATATCAAAAGCTTCTTGGGCAAAGGCTGAAGGGAATTGGAAATGAGAAAGTACATGTCAAATTTTAAAACCTTGAACCACTAAGTTCGAATTACAACTCTTAGTCTATTTGTACATCTAGTAAAATAAGAGCTATTAATTTCGGCAATGACCAATTATATCAAGTTGAAGGGACTAAACTCCCTTAAATAATCATTCTTATTTGGTTAATTAAATTCCTTTGAATATGTTCAACTGCAGTTATAAATTTAATATATTCAATTTTCCCTTGAACTACTTCAAATGCTTATCCTAAGTAGCAAAGCCATTCCAAGTATTTAAACAATGGTATTAAATCTAATAAATTAAACCTATAAATATGATAACTCTTAAGTTCCCTTACATATTCCAATACTCTTTAATCAAATTTTAAGCTTAACTTAAAATCATGCCTAAAATTAACTAATTACACATTTTAAGTGGAATCATAAAGCTGAGCTATCTTTGTTCTAACGTGTCCAATTCTCTTATTACAAACACATAAAATCCAACTATGCCCACATTTTTTCAATTATTTCAAATGTATTTTTCAACTTCACAAAAAAATATGAAGATTATGGCTTATGGTTTGTGTCAGTGCCTCCATTTCTTTTTTTTTTTTTTTACACATTTAAATCTGTATATTTATTTCTTGACAACCTAATGCCACATGCCATACATACCTTACTTTATTTATTCTAACTGTGAGGTACACACTACATTATCATATTTTATCAGTGAAAGAATCAATGATGAGAGAAATTTTTAACATGTCTAAAATTACACAGAAAAGATATGAGAGAGCGGCAAGTTAACCTCCATTTAGTCTGACTCCATTGTCTGGACCCTTGATCACCTGAGTTATGTTAATCTGAGCAGGAAGAAGTAGAAAGCCATATAAGTCTCTACATAGTGATATGACTAAAGGACATAATTAATCTCTTGTCCACGGAAGAGTTTTTCTGTATTCTGAGAAAAAAAAAAAATTAAAGTTGAACAAAACAAAAAGGAAAAAAAAAAAAGGAAAAGGGAAGGCAAAGAAAAGGTGGGCTATGTATGCAGTGTGGAAGTTCTTTAATGTGAAACAGGGGACTTCTTTCAAGCAAATTTATGGGCAGTATTAATCAACTTTGTTGATTATGTCTTTCTTACTTCACCCTTTCTTAAGTGAAGCATTAGGGAAAAAACCTCCTTTGCTTTTTACACTTTAAATAAAGTATCATAATCAACCAAATCTTGACCCGTTCCAACACTGGATACTCACCTGTCCTACATATTGAGCCTGGAAATGACATAAAAGTGGAGAACCAACCACAGTTAAAAAGCTGTGTATAGGGAAGGAGCGAACTCAAGGCAGTTTTTAGGATCTCTCACTGTGCCTTTCAAACTAAATTTCAATTAATCTGCGAAATCAACATCTTCCATGTTTACATCCCAAAGTCTAAAGCGATTCTGATTTACATGAAAATCATTTCGCGTTTTGGTTTTGCATGCCAGCTCCCTTCAACTGACATATTTTACTATACATTGTATACTACATTTTAAAAATAATTAGAACTGCTCCCAACAGTAGTAGGACTGTTTATATCAAAGTTATAAATCTAAACCTCAATGGATATTTCAATTTTGTGAATGAATATACTCTCAGTGGGGATATAGGGATGCCCTTATCAAGGTGTTCTTTTGATATATTTATAAAACAGTTACACATATTACATATGCATATGACTATATTTAGATCTCATTAACATCTATGCCTCCACAAATATATATTTAAAGTCTAGATTACTTATGTCATATTAAAATATGTTGCTATATTTAATTTATTGCCATCTGTTCCTGTGGTTTCTATTTTATACCCTAAAACTTCCCAGAAAATCATGAAAATCTTTAAGGATTTCTGAAGTCCTCTCTGTACCAAATTATAACATTTACACAGTAGATCACATTAGTCGAACCAAAAGAGAGCACTGGGCTATGATGAAGAGCACTTGGAAATTCTTGATTGACCCATGACTTTCTATCTAATTGGCTTTGGAAAAAAATGTTTTAGCACCTCCAAACCTCAGTTTTTTTATCTTTAAAATTAAAATGACTACTTTCCTAGCCTTACGAATTAGGCAAGTTTTTTAAAGGTGATAATGATAAGAAAGGTTTAAACTTTGAAAGTTCTAAACCAAGAATGCCCAACCTGCATCCTGTCAGATGCATGATGATATTGGGAGGACTTTTCTTGTTTATCTGTGGTGTTGGATATCACAAAAAGGATGCATGGACCTTTTTTTCCTAATAAGATTTCTTTTAGTGTTTGTGTATTCAATGTGTGGCCTAAGACAACTATTATTTCTCCTATGTGATGCAGAATAAAAAGAAAGGATGGACACCCCTGTAGAGTACATTCAAGTTATTATTATTTTTTATTTTTTATGATAGCTCTATTTTGTTTGGGGGGTTAATATGAGGGTACATAGAATTATGTTACATTATTTGCATTTGTAAGGTAAAGTCCAAAGTCTGAGAGGAAGTCTTTTACCCCAGGGAGTGTGCCATACACTCTACATTGTACCCAAGAGATGGGAAGTTACCTAATCCCCTGACCCATTCCTCTCTTCTTGGATTTAATTGTGTTTTTCTCATTTTTGGGTCTGTAGTTGTTGATCTACTATTTTCAGATCAGTACTGAATATGAGGTGCTTGCTTTTCCGTTCTTGAGAAGCTCTATTTTTAATTTCTTTAAAAACCTCCATACTGTTTTCTGTTAATGCCTGTACCAATTTACATTCCACCAATAGTGTTCAAGAGTTTCCTTTTCTCCACACTGTCATCAACATTTGTTATTATTCAATTTGATAATCTTTCAAGTTATTATTCACATACATAGATATCAAAGTAAAATAAATAAAAAGCAAGTTCCAAATAATTAGAAAGAAAGAAGTCAAAACTTTTTCCAAGGGTCCTTTTAAGAAATGAGAGGACTAGCTACAAGATATCAGAATAGAAAAATAACGTCAGCAGCACCTCACAGTGGGATCTGGGTAGAGGGTCTCTAGCCACTTCTAACTGGACTGTCTGCCAAGAAATAGCATTGCAATTGCACAGTGGGATAATGATGAACTCTAGAAGAAAAAGATGGGGGGGTGGAAGGCCGGTGCAGAAAGCAGGTACTAGGGATTGCCTTTTCCCAGGGAGGAAAACTACATGGTGGAATTCCTAAGGGATTAAACCCCCAAGAGAGTTACCCCACCCACTACATGGCATCCAGTGAGGTCAGATATTTTTGGGAGTTTTCATCCCTACACGGGAGGGAAAAGGGTTGAAACTACCAGTAACTGAGCCCCAACAAGTCTTCTGGGCAAGCCTGAGCTGGGGAGAACACTCCAGAAGTTCTAGGGCAGGTAACTTTTGGTCCTTTGCCTGTTTGGCAGGTGGACCAGCCAACTAGGGCCCTCCTTGATGTTGGAGCTCTGTAGGGAAGAAACTGTGAAGAGAGGAACACAGTCTTTGAGGAGGGTGCTTATGGGGGCCCTGTTTGGGAGACAGCTGGTGGCTTCCCAGGGTACCACTAGCTCTGATTCTGTGACCAGGCTTGGGCTAGGGCTGCCACACTTGGGGGCTGAATCCCACAGAGACACAGGGGAGTAAGATTAATCCCACTGCTGGAATGGACCCATTTGTGGCCTTGGGGAACTGTTTGGGAGAGTAAAGATGAGTCCTTCATAAAGCCTGCAACCTTTGGTCTTTTGGATCCCCCACCATAGCAGAAGGTCAGTGTTAGTGAAGCAGTCATGCCCAGATTGAAATTAAACAAAGAAGGAAAACAAGAACCAGTCTCTATGGCAACTAGCTAGTAACTCCCCCCACACAGAAAGAAGAGGAAGTAGTAGTTTTTTGTTTGTTTGTTTTTTTAACTTTTTTGATTCCTAACCCTGGAGCACCAACTGGGGTCTACACAATAAGTTGCATTATATACTTTTTTTCATTTCTTTTCCTTTTTGTATTTTTTGTTGGTTTTTGGTTTGTTTTGTTCTGGTTGTTTGTTTTTAATATTAAGGCTACTATTTTTTAAATAAGTTTTCCTGCCATTTTTCTTCTTTCCTCCTCCCCTTTTTTCTCTTTTCTTCCCTCTTTTTTTCACTGTATTTTGGCCATTTTTCTACTTTTCCCATATTTTCCTCATAAATGCCTTTAGCAGCAAGTTTTTTGTATTAATTTTTGTGTCTTTTCTCTCTTTTTTGTTTGTTTGTTGTAGGGTTTGTTCATATGTTTTTGTTTTATTTCCTGGTCCATTTTCTTCTGTTTCATTCTGTTTGCTATTTCTGAGGCAGAGTCTTGCTCTGAAGTCTAGGCTGGGATACCAGGGCATAGGCTTCACTCTAGGAGTCTTCCAACCCCTGGAATACAGTGGCTCTCCTGCTTTGGCCTCCCAAAAGACTACATTTCCAGACCCCACCACATCACAAGAATAATTTGATTTTTTTTCCTTCTTTTGTTGTTTCTTTTCCATATGGATAGTGGCAGGGTCTCAGTCTTGATCAGGATAGCACCTGACCTCAGGGGATCTTCCCTACCAAGTCCTTCAGAGTGCTAGGATTGTGGGTGTAGGTCATGGCACCCTATGGAACACCATTATTATTACCAAATTTCTCCTTCTGTATTTCTTCCCTCCTTTTTAAATTTCTTTGTTATTGTATTATATGTATCTTCTTTTCTTCTTCTTCTTTTTTTTTCTTTTCTTACTCATTACTCCCTTCTTATATTCTTCTCTTCCTTTCATCTCAGTACCAAAAGACCACTTCAACACCCAGGTAGAAGGACAAGGAAACTTAAGGAGAAGGAGGAAAGGAGGGGAGATAACAAGGGAAGGCAGCAAACAAGAAGAAAACACACAGGAGGTGGAACCCACAAAAAATTTTTCACAACATGAAAAACCAGAGCACATCAAATCCCTCCAGAGACCATTAAGCAACTAACACAGATGATCACACCTATAATGGAATCACAGAAACTACAGAAAGGGAAATTAGATCAGGTATGGTAAAAATGATGAAATTAACTGAAGAGAAACTAGAAAACCACCAAAAGGAAATCCATAAATTGACCCCCAAATGAATAAAAGACATGATGAAATTAGAAATATTTCAGAGCTTAAAGAATAGAAAGAGTCATTCAGGGAACTTAAAAAAATGCTGTAAAAAGCATCAATAACAGACTAAGCCGTAGAGAATAAAGAATCTCAGCGCTAAAGGATAAGGTGCTTGAGCTAACTCAGTCATTTAAAGAAACAGAAAAGAAGAGAGAAAAAGCAGAGCCATCCAGTAGAGAATTACGGAATTTCACAAAGGGTACAAGTATACAAATTATAGGTATCTCTGAAAGAGAAGAATATCAACCCAAGGGTTGATCATCAAGTAGTCAAGGAAAAATGACTTAGAAAATTACAAATGGAAGGGAAAATTATTGATCAGATGGAGAACCCATAAATAAACAAACACACAAAAATTCAGCACACAATATACCTAAAGTTAAAATGTTGAAATATTTTCACTGATGGTAATTACAAATTAAAAGTGCCTACCTTGCCAGTACTGTAGATTGTAGACAGCCTAGAAAAGATAAAAAGTATATAAAGATTAGAATTGAAGCAGTTTAACTCTCATATTTACAGATAATATCATAGGGATGAAATTCTAAGTATCTAAAGATATATTATTTTAATGACCTGGTTTAACTAAATCACAGGATATAATGTCTTCTCAACAGAAATAAGGAGCAAAAAATAAGCTTTAATGATGCTGTTTGTAATAGTTTCCAACATATCAAATATCTAGAAACAAATCTAACTAAATATGTGCAAAACCTCTACACAGAAATTCATGAACTAAAATGGCCAGGCGTTGTGGTGGGTGCCTGTGGTCCCAGCTACTTGGGAGGCGGAGGCAGGAGACTCGCTTGAGCCCAGGAGTTGGAGGTTGCTGTGAGCTGTGATGCCATGGCACTCTGCCCAGGGGGATAGCTTGAGGCTCTGTCTCAAAAAAAAAAACAAAAACAAAAACAAAAACAAACAACAACAAAAAAAACAATCAAAGTAAATGTAAGTATCTGGAGGGATATGCTATATTTATGGCTTGTAACATTCAAACGCGTGAGGATCTCAGGTTTCTACAAATTTATCTATAAATTTCAGGCAACTTAAATAAAAATAAATTTTATCTATTGAACTTCACAGGCTGACTATAAAATGTACTTGAAAATTTAGCTATGTATGATTGCCAAGATAATCTTAACAAATAAGTGGGAGAAATTATTTTATTGAACATCAAAACTTATTTATAAAATGACAATAATCAAGAGAGTATGATGTTATTAAAGTAAGGAGAAGTGAATAGATCTCTTGAAATTAAATAGAGAGTCTAGGAAAAGACTCATAGACTTTGGACTCTTAGTTTGGGCTAAAGATGACCCTTAAAAATAGGGAGAAATGTACTGTACTTTAATTGAGAATGTTGGATAACCATATAAAAATAAAATTAGACCATTATGTTACCCCATGCACATACATAAATGTTAAACACTGGTAGATTGCAGATATAAATTCAAGAAGCATAAATAGAGATAGAGATAAATAACTTAATGAAATCTGAGAAGTTAAACAACAGAGAAGAAGATATTTAGAGTACATATATTAGACAAAGTACTTTTATGCAGAATACACACTCATCAAATTTGATAAAGACTACCAATCCAGTTCTAAATTATTTAAGCAACTTCAACAAATACATCACAAAAGAGAATGTCATAAATAGCTAGTAAACATGAATAGTGCCAGGTCTATAACTATCCTAAAGCCCTATGAACATCAGAATGGATGAAATGTGTATATTTTTTAAAATCGACTAAAGAACAGTGATGAAAATGAATGAACATATAGCAGCAGTGATGTAAATATAATATTGGGTTAAAGAAGCCAAATATACAATAAAACATAAGATGTGATACCATTTCTATGAAATGCAAAGTTTAGTAAATAAAATTATATTTTTTAAGATTGAAAATGGTAAAAGTATAAAGAAAAGCAAAGAAATCAGGAATATAAAAGTCAAGGGTGCAGTAATCTTTCTAAAGCAGGTACGGGACATTTCTGGGAAACAGCGTGCTGGGCTCCCGGGTTGTTATCACTGTGTATTTACTGTTTGTGGGAAGCACATGGGTGTTCACTTTCATTATGTTGCATGTTTTTCTCTGGTGGTGCCTTCCAAATGTGTGTTTTCCTTCATAATAAAGTGTTTTAAAAATAAATTTTATTATAGATGAACATTGAAGCACATTATTTAAATGTATAAAGGTAAGTAACAATTGCAGGGAGAAATAAGACAGGCAGAAGTTAGTAGAGTTAAAGTAAATATCTTTCAAATAAAAGAATTGTCTAGAATTTATATATCAAGAAACAGAGTTCACATCATTTAAATTGTGTTGGTTTCAACCACCAAAATGGTATGTATGTGTGAGCACACATGTGCACATGCATATATAAACTGTTTACCATATTGAGAGGGCAAAAGTAGAGGGACCTATATGTCTCTTTTAGGGCTAGTATGTACCATTTGTGTGTTATTAATAACTGTGAGAATTAGTTTACAATTTCTCAATACAATAAATAAGTCAATAAGGTGAGAGATATATTAACCAGTACAATGTAAGCATTCTAAATTGTATATGAAATCAGCACATTGTACCCCTAAATGCATTAATGTATACATGATCTACTTCTTTTTGATTTAATAAAAAAAAAAAAAAGAAGTTTTGAAGAAAGACATAGATATGTCAATTAAACATGTCGGACAAAGTCTAAATGATAAAAATAAATAAATAAATAAAAGTACCAGAGGACCCTGGGTACAATTGTAACAGTGAACAATATTTAATAATAGACTGATATAACTTTTTAAAAATTAAATTATGGTGATAATGAAGCAAGGCAATTAGTGTTCAGTCTTCTGTATTTAAAAGTGTAGCAGACTGGCTCGATGCAAGATACTTATTTGTAATAGTGGGGTGACTTTTGTGAGCACAACAAATGTAAGTGAAAAGTCTGACCATAAGATTGCCAAAGACATGCAAAATGGTGGCATTCCATTTTTAAGATGCTTCCTTGCCGCATCTTAAAGACTTGGAAAATTCTCAGCCCGATTTTATCACTAAAAATAAAACATGTTCAGAAAAGAGGAGTAAAGGTGTAGCAGGCAGGCCATTTCATAAGGAGATTAGTATGAATGTGAACTGCGTGGACCTAATCAACCACCTCAACAAAATCCAGGGATCTAGATGGGATTATACTGGCAGCAACACTGCAAACTAGGACTAAAGGAGACAGAAAATGGGACACACTAAAGTAAGACTTGGACTCCTTAGACAATACAGGACTGGATCACAGAGCTATAGTGTCTGGGAACATATGTTGTTCTTTAATATAAGGGAAGGACTGTGAAGGCAACTCAGAGGTCATCAGTTCTGCCACTCCCACACAGGCCGAAAGTGCACAGGCTACAGGGGCAAGGCTGCTTTCATCTTGATTTCAAAGAGTGGGGCCATCCTATGGGGACCTAGCGCAAAAACCTCCACCCAAACAGAGAATCCCAGTGTGGACAATACCCTGCTGAAATGAGGGAGTGACATTGCAAAGTGAGTGGATCCAAAAGCTAAAATTTCCATCCCAATGGATCTCAAAGGAAAAACATGGAGCTCAAAAAAGATTATTCTCAAGTACTAAGATTTAATGGAGTATGCCCTGTTAGGTTTTGGATTTACTTGGAACTCACCATCCTTTTCTATTTTTGCCCTTTGTGAATGAGAATGTCTATTCTATGAATCTATGCCCACCCCACCATTGTATTTTGAAAGTGCACAAGTTTTCTGGTATTGCAGTTTTATATCTGGGGGCACGATGACAGGTGTTAAGATGCAGTATACAGGAGAATGAATTTAGATTAGGTAGATGGCCATGCAAAGGCTTTTTGACAAAGTGATATATAATGGGAGACTATAATTATGATTAAATTAGGGTGATGTGACAGGTTAGTAAAGAGTTTCCCAGGCAGAAATATAAGGATATGCAAATGTGCTGAAACGGGGGAAGTGTAGAATGTTAAAGGAATTGAGATGCTGCGTGGCAGTATGTGTATGAAAGAAGGGGGCAGATTTCAGATCACACATAATCTTCATGGCCCTATTTGGATTTGGTACTTTATCCTGAGATTAGTTGGAAGCCATTGAAAAGTTGTAAACAAGGAAATGATATAAGGTAATTTATTTTAGTGTTTAAGAAAAATAATGATACAAAAATGGAGAATGAGATCTATAATAATCCAGGCAATATGGAGCTAAAAACAGCAGAAGATTGTTGATAATAGATCAGGGAGGAACTTGAAATCCATGTGTAGAAGTCTGGCCTTTATTCTGGGGCTGGTGGATAGACACTTACTATATAAAATTTATTAATTGCTCTAACCTGTGCTCTTAAAATTAAAAGCTTTATACCCCCATTTAATTCTTAGGAACTCCAGAGAATTAAGTTTAAATAATAGCTACTGTCAGAGCTATGACCGAACAAACACAAGAAATATTATTCTGAAGACAGTTTACATGCTAAGAAGAACTAGTCAGAATTGCTCCCATTATGATTCTGAAAGGCTGATGGGTCTTCAGGGTGCACCGAGAGCAAGGCAACCCCAGGCTTTCGGGCAGCAGATCAAGACAAATGGCTCGCTGCTGGCTGATATTAAATGGCAAATCAGCTTAATTCACAACGAAAAAAGCATATGCCCATAAAGGAAAGAAAATCACCACTAGTTGGATCTTTTTTTCTCATGCTGCAAAATGAAAGAGGTGACAGCACTTAGGCAACAGAGAATTTGATTAATATGATGATTACTCATAATTTTATAAGATAAATAACACTGGATTTTATCACTACTGCCTCCCTACCTACTTTTGTATAGTTTTATTTTGAAATATCCAGCCATTGGCTCAGAGAGGAGTTCATGTTGAAATTAACACTTTAGGTTCTCTTTCTTATTGAGAATCTTCTATGGAATGATATGAAAGAGCAATGCTGCACATGTGACAAGGTGAATCCTCTCTTCCCTCTCATTCCCTGTCCCCATGAAGAGGAGGCAAGATAAGATGACAAGGGATAAAGTTCTATAAATTCTTAAGTTCTAATTCTAATATTTGGCTCTTCTTTGGGATGCTTACCTGATCTTTCAGAAAATTAATTGCTCAAATGTTCAGCTGAGTTATCACCTAGAGGGTCTGGGGAAAGCCCCATATCACAGTGCTGAGGAAAATGACAGAAACTGCTGCCCCATCCCTTAGTGAGACTCTTCTGTATATAGAGGGGCTTGAGGGCAACAAGTTGGAGTTGTCTTCAAAAGAGTGTATGTCCCCAAGAACAATAAGGGTGATAAAAACCATAAGGATAATGTTCCCCTATGTCCAGCAGAAAAGAATTTTAGGTTTCATAGTTTAATGGTATCTACAAATGTAAGTATAGAGAGAGCTCTTATAATCACCTTTGCATTTTTGTCTAATAATTCAAAATTTTCCAAGTGGACATCAATAAGTTATAAAATTTCAGAGGTTTAATAAGAACAATATAATGTTTTTACTTTATTTTTTAATTAAATGATAGCTGTGTACATTAATACAATCATGGGGTACAGTGTAGTGTTTTCATATACAATTTGAAATATTTTCAATATAGTTTAAAGAGCAAGTTAGATACAGGCCAGAAAACCTGGGCTAACATGCAAGCTCTATAGCCTGCCCTTTCATGGGCAGCCTGCTTGCAGAAGCTGTACCTATAAAGGAATGCCTTTTAAGCGTGCTTTTTCTTAAACAAATATCTCTGTGGCAACTTCTATTTAACACTTTACTTGTAAAATTATGTGTATGTGTGTGTCTGTTTTGTGCTTTTAGTGTATGTGTGTGTGAAGAGATAATACAGGGAGAGACAGAATCTGATTATCTATGTATATAAATATACGCACACTATTTTTTAATTGTATGATTACATTTTTTCCCTAGCACTGCAGTGTTATTATGCAGATGTAGGTCAAATTCACTTCTATATGATGGAGTTTTTTCCAAAAGAAAAATAAAGAAAAACATAAACTTTATTTTTAGATGAGGGTTAAATTGGTGATTTACTAAAAAAAAACAAAACAAACAAAAAAAGTCCAGTAGCTTTCAGTAGATAATTTAGAGCATTATTAAAATTCAATATTTAATTTTTTTCTACTTAAATCTATTTTTCTTTTGATATGATAGTCTCACAACTGAAGATAGCCCACTTGGAGTATTGTATGATAGTCAAGCTTTTGTTATGTGGTGGTTAAATAGAAGAGGCATTTTATACCTTAATGAATACTTTCAGCTTCCTTCCTGAATAGCTTTTGCTAACTAAATATGCCATCTATTTGTTCCTTTTGAGTTTTGAGAAAATTGGCCAGGTTTGGTTTCCTAGGAAATAGTTCTCTGGCATGAAAGAATGAATTTGGACTGATTAGCTGCTTTATTTATTTGCCCTATCATTTTGTCACAGGATTGAATGGTCTGCTGTGAAAAGCGATGTGGTGGTACGAAGGAACTGTATTTGTTTATATGATAGACATCAGTAAGACATGGAAGCCAGGACACTGAAATAAGAACCATACAGAAATGGGCTCTGAAACTGAATTGTCAACTCACTGACTGTGAAGACTTAAGCAGGTTACTTAAATTGCCTTGAACCTCAGTTTCTTATCTGTAAAATGGAACAGAAAGGAGGATTCCTGTTCCACCTGCCTCCGAGAGTTGTTGATGAGAAAATGGATGTGACGTTGCTATAGTCACAGGAAAATTAATCACATTAACTAATGTGATAATGCATTAGACCCTGAGAATGCAAAAATAAGTATGCCCTATTTTTAATCTCATTTAACTAACAGTCTAGTGAGGTCATCAGTATCAGCAATAAAGGCATTTTTACTCCACTCCACAGGTGCTGTCAGAGCAGTAGTAGAAAACACAGCCTGGAGCACAAAATCATAGGGAGTGAGGAAGGTCAAGAAGGCAGTATGGAGGCGTTTACCCTTGAGCTAAGTCTGATACTTAAGTAAATGGAGTGTTCACCAGGCATATTGGATGGGGTAGGATATTCTAAAAAGAAGAAATAAAATGAGGAGAGGTATAAAACAGCATAATATCGGAGGGACAATAATAAACTATCTGGTGTTGCTGGAGCACAAAATCTGAGGCAATGAGGTTCCCAAAGTAGATGGAGGCCAGACCATTTAAGCCAATGTAAAAAAAATTGGACTTTGTCAGAAAATGAGGGGCTTTCTTTAGGATTCTTTCCCAAATATTCACATAGTATCATTCATTGTCATATTGTGGGCCACTCATTTTAGAATGCACTTCAATGAACTGTTTTCTTGCCTCTCTACTGACTGGTCCATAAGCAATTCTTATCTCCAGTACCATGTAGTATACGTGCTGTGGGAGGAGCTCAGAAAATTATGTTTTAATAAATAAATTAAGTAAAGCTTTTTAACTGAAGGAGTGACATAGAACACATTTTCAGAGTATATTCATCACCCTGGCTATACTCGGGCTATACTAGATGTGAAAGGTATGACAGTTCCATGATTTTGTTCTTTCCTACAAAAATTCACCTGTGAATAGTCATGTTTTATTGCATTACACTAACCATAAATAAGATGTCAGTGTGTTCACTTAATATGCAAATAGAGTACTCAATACCATGGAAGTAGGAGGCGATGGTAAATTAAGTAAAGCAATAGAATATTTCTTTAAAATAATAAAATATATTTATTTGACCTAACATTCCTGAAATTCTTTATTAAAGATTTTAGACTTGAAGGAGCTTTTGTTACAAATCACTGTTATAGCAAAGGATATAAATTTTGAGGGATGTGCTTGTTAGAGTTGTGGAAATAGTATTGCTTACAAGTATTATAGAAAATTATTTAGCTTCTCATTTTGAAATTGGATCTCCTCATTGCATTTTAATCTGTGACTATTTTGATGGCATACATTAGATATATTAATATTCACTAATTATTCAGTAAAATAAATGAACAAAGCATCTCATCTGTACCTTCTCTAGAGTAAGTAGTATGCTACATGGTCAGGATTTCTGGGTCTAAGAAACCACTAGTTCTATGGGAATCAGCCCAATTCATTTTTTTATTAACGTTTTCTCAGTAACAAGGATTCCTTAACTATAGGAACCTTCATATAGTAATTGTAAATCTAATAATATTATGATTTTAATTGAGGAATGGAAAAAATGAGTGTTTTATTTTTACTTCATATTCTTCTACTCTTTTGTTAAAAATATTTATTTCCTTAGATTTAATAGATTATAAACTCTGGGCTCAGAAAGAGATTTGAAAAATGAGAAACTGGTTTAACATTTGGGCATTATTAGACAAATGGAGATTACATTTAAGAATAAGGGAAGGGCCAGACATGGTGCCTCACTCCTGTAACCCTAGCACTTGAGAGGCTGAGGTGGGTGGATTGCCTGAGCTCACAGGTTTGAGACCAGCCTGAGCCAGAATGGGACATCATCTCTAAAAATAACTGAGCATTGTTGCAGGCACCTGTAGTCCCAGCTACTCAGGAGGCTGAGGCAAGGGAATAGCTTGAGCCTAAGAGCTTGAGGTTACTGTGAGCTATGACACCACAGTACTCTACTGAAGGTGACAATGTGAGACTCTGTCTCCTCCCCAACAAAAAAAGAATAATGGAGAAACATTTTGACATGAATTTTATTAAATCTTCAGTCTCATAAGTGGATTCTGTTTCTACACTATATCTGTTTTCAAAATCTCTCTTTTCCTAAATTTATAACTGATTTAATCTGAGGAAATTTAAATGCAGTCCAGAGGCCAAGACAGAGAGAACTGTGTTATTAATATAAGGATCTGATCAACACGTTCTGACAATTCGGGAGTGTGGCCAAAGGAAGTTGCTGAAAACTAAAAAACACAGTCTCAATTAGGTTACAATCACTGGCACATATATTACAGGAATGGCCCACAGTCCTTGTCATTGAAGTCTGATGTCATTACTCTACTGACAGCTTAAAGGACACAATGTATATTTAACTTTGTCTCTGTGGTCTAATCATCCCAGTTTTGGATGATGAAGGCAGTGGATAAATCTATTGCTTGGGGCTGCCTAAATCTGATACCATAATACAGAAACTTGGCAACATGGACTTCAGTTTATGCCACGCCTATAACATATTCTCTTGCAAATAATAAAAGTGATCACAATGCCTGAGCAAAAGCGAGATCCCATCTCTACTAAAAATGGAAAAACTGAGGCAAGAGGATCTCTTGAGCCTGAGTTGGAGGTTGCTGTGAGTTATGATGCCATGGCACTTTACCCAAGGCAACAGCTTGGAACTCTGTCTCAAAAGAAAAAAAAAAGTGATCACAATGAGAGAGATACATTATCTACTGAAAACATTCCATATTCAAATCTCCCTGTAATTCTTCTAATAATATTCTTCAATCAAAACACCTGCTATTTGCTCATGGTTTCACAAATCTAAGTCTTGATCTCAAAAACTTATGTACACAGATTTGTTTTATTCCTTTTTGCTTCCTACAAGATGGAGAAACTTAAATTATTACTCCAAATTCTTTAAATATTCATGAAAAAAATTGGCATAATCAAAGCATTCTCTGTAAGTTTCTTTTGAGATATTTGCATACCATGGAATTTCCCAGCTCTAAACAAAAACAGTCCCATTTCAGAAAGAGAGGTTTTTACTGGTTTTACTTTATTCTTCTTTCTCCCTGTGACAGGATTGCAATGGAACAGCATATTTTAGGAAGCAGTAGCATGGTTCAATGGTTAAGAGCAGGGTTTCTGGAGTCAAATTGAGAATGTTTTAATACTAAATTTGCCAATAATTATCTTTATGTGCAAATTAACCCCTATGAGCCCTAGTGCACTTATCTGTGAGTAGGGAAAATAATTATCTTCTTCACATAGGCTGTAAGGATTAGTGATAATATATAAAAGGACCTGACACATGGGTAACACAAAATGGCTTTTGATATGCAATAGTTATTTTTGTTCATGTGACATTTTTCACACCAACACTACATTTATTTACATATTGATAACCATAATTTTCCTGTCATTTGTAAAGAGAAAAAAATGATTTTTTCTTCTACATATAGTATGCCTTTTATTAGGCTGCCATCATTGATGTCGCTGTATGTAATAAATTCTGGCAATATTTGACCAATGTTATTTTCCAGGTTATTTATTGTTCATAATTGGCTTTTGAAAACAGAAGGTGGTATTAAGGCTCTTCATATAAGACTTTTTATAAATAGTAGAAATAAGTATTCAGAAGGCACTGTGGTGCTGAATTTCCTAATACTTTACATTCATTACCATGAGTTTTTCTGTTTCATTCTGTTGTCAGAGGCCAGATAGAGGCAAGATACTTCTACCTTAAATTAATTAAATTTTGTCTTTTTCTGTGAAACACCTAAAATTTCTTACTGCCTCTGATATTTCAGGGCCAATAATTAAGAGATTGGACAGTCCAGATGCTAACCCATTATACTTTCAAATTTGATTCCATTATATTAAAATGGTTACCAGTTCCCTATGACATTCTAATTAGCTAGGGCATTATTAGTGCTGATAATAAAGCAGTCTAACAAGGAGTAAATTATGCTAGTAACTCTAGCAACTGCAACTGTCATGATTCAGACCATCAGATAAAGATCACCATATAATTACTTCTGCAATCTCCAATTTCTGATGTATATGCATATGTATATGTGTATATAACAGATAAAATACTTCCCACTGATGCATTATTTAATAATAAAGAAAATCACTCCTTTAAAATAAATTATCTGTATTTATTTAGCAATGTGGATGGCAAAGAGTAGGATTATTTGTCAGGGCCCAGGACTGGCCAGGTCTCGGGCCCAGCTTAGGTAGGTTCTGGACGCAGACCACTAAGCTACCTTGCTCAGGAACAGTTTCTCGTAGGTGCTTGAGGGCTATCTACTTTAGCTGGAGAGAGAGAGAGAGAGAGTATCTTAGAGAGAGTAAAGGTCTTCTTAGAACAGATAGCTCTTAGTCTTTAGCAGAGCTTGGTAATCTTTAGCAGAGATGCTGTGCTGGCGTTCTGCAGGCAGGAGAGGAGACAGAGTCAGAGTAAGTGGATCCGTGATAGAATGTGCATGCCTCTTGACTGCCTTCTCCTCCAGCCTAATATAAGGCTGAGCTCATGCTTCTCAACACCACAGGTGTAGAGACTGCCAATTCACCAATGCTCTCATCTCGTGAGCTCACTCATGCTTGTTAGAACTAAATCTCTCTCCACGCCCTTTTCACCAAGGTGTTCCATTACAGGTATTTCTTATAACTCTCACTCCTCCTAGCCATAGGCTATACAGGCTGCTACAGTTATTGTGGAAAATTATGGTATATACAAATTTTTATTTCTATATTTTTACTAATTACACAGAAATTTTATTTAACTTCTGATGGAGTTACTTAGAATGATGGAAAACTAGGAACTAACAGAAAAGAGCGATAAAGCATGATATTCATAATAAAGACTTGTGATAGAAAAATTAAATCCCTACTGTAGAATAGCATTTATGGATCTCTCATTAGTGAGAAGACTGTGTATTGTATAAGAAAGTTACCAAGGCTCTGCGCCTGTGGCTCAAATGGCTAAGGCACCAGCCATATACACCTAAGGTGGCAGGTTAGAATGCAGCCCGGGCCCACCAAATAACAATGATGGCTGTAAAACAAAAAATAGCCAGGTGTTGTGGTGGGCGCCTGTGGTCCCAGCTACTTGGGAGGCTGAGGCAGGAGACTCACTTGAGCCCAGGAGTTGGAGGTTGCTGTGAGCTGTGATGCCACAGCACTCTACCAAGGGGGGACACCTTGAGGCTCTGTCTCAAAAAAAAAAAAAATGTTACCAAGAACAGGACATTGGCCGGGTATGGTGGCTCATGCCTGTTGTCCTAGTGCTGTGGGAGGCTGAGGCGGGTGGATCACCTGTGCTCAGAGGTTGGAGACCAGCACAAGCCAGAGTGAGAGCCAAAGTGAGACGCCATCTCTACCAAAAATCGCTGGGTGTTCTGGCAGATGCCTGTAATCCCAGCTACTTTGGAGGCTGAGGCTGGAGAATCACCTAAACCCAAGGACCCAGGAGTTGGGGGAGGTTGCTGTGAGCTTTGATTCCATGGTACTCTACTGAGTGTCACAAAGTGAGACTCTGTGTCCATTAAAAAAAAAAAAAGAATAGGACATTATAAAGAACATAGAAATAATGAAACCACAGCATTAAAATACACTGAATATTTGAATAGATGATTAGTTGATTTCTCTAGGAAAAAAATAATCCTTGAAAAGGTTGTTAATGATGAGGAAAACCTGGGAAGATGGACAACTAGTAGCAACCCTCAGCAGAGGCTTCTGACCAGAGGGAGAAAAACTGGACAGAATTGGACTCTACGAAACCAAAGGAGGGGAGCTGAGTCAAGAAAGAAGTTCAGCAAGCAATGACTCCAAGGAAGAGCATTTAAGAAAACAAATACAGGCACAAAGCCTATAGTCTAGAGGGTAGAGAACCCATCCCCCCAGTAGGAGGCCCACCATAGGTTCTCTGCTCTGCAAGCTAGCAGGGTACAAAAGACCTCTCATTTTACTTCACTGGAGAAAGCCACTAAACACTGGGTCTCCTTCTCCAGGGAGGTCCCACTTGTGAACCTAGGCACCACCCCACCCAGCATAAAATTGAACAAATATTTTTCCCACAAATCCAAACTCCAAGTCCACCCTTCTCCTGTTGCACAGAGGTCTGAAGTTCAGCCCCCTGCAGAGCCCAGAGTGTTTGGTCTTTCCTGAGAGATCTGGGCATGATGTGGACTACTGAACATCTGGACGGAATCTGTGACTAATGGGGAAGAAAGGGACATGGGGCAGGAGGAGGAGCAGTCCCCTGGTTATGACTTTGTCCCACCAGAGGTGGTGTTGACCCTCAGTTTTGGCTGTGTCTGGCAGGAGGGAGTGCAGAATCCCCAGCTCTGATGATGCCCACAAGTAGGAGTGCGGTCACCAGGTGTGGACTGAGCTCGGAGGAGAAGGGCTGCAGATGTGAGTATGGGCTGAGTCCAGCGGACAGGGCTGAAAATCCTCAGCTCCAACTCAGCCAGTGAGCAGAGGCTTACCAGGTGTAGACTGAAGTCTGTGAGTGACGGCATGGACCCATGGCTCCAACTGAGCTGGCGAGTAGAGGCGTGAATGCCACATGCGAACTGAGCTAGGCAGGTGGGATCCCAGACTCCCAGCTTTGATTGTGCCCAAGGGGACAGGGACATAGATGCCCAGGTAGGACTTTGATGGGCAGTTGGTGACCCTTGGGTCCCTCTCTGTTGAACAGGGTTTGTACTGCCCAAGACAATTTGATTGGAACTCACGTCTTGGGCTTTCCACCCAGGGACTCTCTGAGGTTGACCTTCAAAGTTCACAGGCGAAAAGAACTGAATAGTGAGGGTGGAGTACTGCAGCTGTCTGTATCTCTCCCCAGCTGATATTAAACTTAATATTGTGACTTCTTAGGATAGGGTAGAGGTTGGCTGGTTTCAAAACAGAGCCAACTTGCATTATCTCACCAATTACATTCCCAGATTCTCTGAACAAAATTCTGAAAGGGGCCTTTGTAAGGTTGTAGGGAATATGCCACAATTACAAGCCTAGTGCTTTGGTAAGGGGATGATTAATTCAACTACCTGGGAACTCCAATTCGATTTCATACTACTGGTTTTCATAACCAAATGGTAGAAAATAAACATGGGGTGGAGCCAACAGAAGAAATCCGGCAACAAGAATAACCAGAGCAGATCAACCCCCCACCCAAGGAAAGACATAGGAGATATAACTGAAGATGCCATGCATAGACAAGTGGTTGAAATGTAGGAAATAGAATTCAGAATAGAGATGACAAATAAGATGAAAATAATGAAAGAAAAGTTAGAAATTGAAATCAAAAAGAAGTTCTAAAGTTAAGGGGAGGAGGATGGGAAAGGAGCTGGTTGTTCTATGGAGGAAGGGTTAATGGTGGGACTACACCTATGGAGCATATTGCAAGGGTACAAGTCAAATTTATCAAGTATTGAACACAAATGTCTTAACACTGTGATTAAGTAAATGAAGTGAAAGCTATGTTAATTAGTAGGATGTAAGCACTCTAATTTGTACACATAATCAACACAGTGAATCTCACAAAGGCATCAATGTATTAATGATCTATGTATATATGACTTAATAAAAAATAAAAAATAAAGTTGTCCCAAGAAATTAATGAATTCAAAGAAAAAGTCACCAAAGATACAGACATGATGAAAAAAAGAGATAGCAAAGTGCAAGGAAATGAAAAAAATTATTCAAGATGCTCTGAAATAAAGAAGAATCCCTCAGTCACAGAGTTGACCAGGCAGAAAAAAGGATCTCTGAAATTGAAGACAAAGCTTTTGGACACTCTAAAACACTCAAAGAGGCAGAAAAATGGAGAGCACAAATTGATCATTCCCTGAGAGAGTTGTGGGATCACTCCAAAAAAGCAAACATTCGTCTGATAGGAATTCCTGAAGGAGAAAAGGATGGTCCAAAAGGTACAGATGCTCTACTCCAAGAGATAATGGAGAAGAATTTCCCAAGCTTGGCAAGAGTTACAGAAATGCAGATAGTAGACAGTTTCAAAAGCGCAGCATGATTTAATCCAAATAAAGTATCTCCTAGACACATTGTGATAGTTTTGCCAGAGTTCATATGAAGAAGAAAATTCTGCAAGTAGCCAGATGTAAAAAAAGAATTACCTATAAAGGGAGAAATATCAGAATGACTGCAGATCTCTCAGCCAAAACCTTTCAAGTCAGAAGAGAATAGTCATCGAGCTTCAAACTCCACAAAACAAAAGAGCTTTCATTCAAGCATCCTATATCCAGGTAAACTGAGTTTCATTTGTGATGGAGAAACCAAATACTTTAATGACATACACATACATGTATGTCACATGTTGAAGAAATTTTCCATAACTAAATCAGCTCTCCAGGATATTCTCAGACCCATCCTACACAATGACTAGCACAATAGTTTACCACCAAAGTAAACTCACCCAGAAATTTTTGAACAAAACCTAACTTCCACAGTGGTGAAAGGATTAAAAATATATACTGGACATTCGAAAAACATGACACCCAAAACACTACCATGATTATCAATTTTCTCCATTAATGTAAATTGCTTAAATTGTCCTCAAAGAGGCACAGCTTGGCTGACTGGATACAAAAACTCAAGCCACATAACTATTGCATGCAAGAATCTCATTTTAACTTAAAGGATAAAAATAGACTCAGGGTGAAGGGATGACCATCTAAAATACAGGCAAATGGAAACCAGAAAAAAAGCAGGGGTTGCAATTTTATTGATAGATACAATTGGCTTTAAAGCAACAAAGATAGTGAAAGATAAGGATGGTCACTACATATTTGTCGAGAGAAATGCCCAACATGAAGAGATTTCAATAATTAATATTTATGCACCCTACCAGAATGCTTCTCAATTTATAAAGCAAACTCTAACAGATATTAACAACTTGATATCTTCCTACACAATAATAGTTGAAGATTTTAGCAGCCCTTTGACAGTTTTGGATAGATCCTCCAAGAAGAAACCAAACAAAGAAACATTAGACTCAAACTTAACCCTAGAATTAATGGACTTAACAGACTTCCACAGAACCTTTCATCCTAATAAAACTAAATATACATTCCTCTCATCAGCCTGCAGATCATCCTCCAAAATTGATCATATCTTAGGACACAAGTCTAACCTCAGCAAATTTAAAAGAATAGAAATTATTCCTTGTATCTTCTTGGACCACAATGGAATAAAAGTTGAACTCAACAGCAACAGGAATCTTCATACGCAAACAAAATCATGGAAACTAAATAACCTTAGGCTGAATGATAGCTGAGTCAAAGACAACACTAAGAAGACAATCACCAAGTTCTTGGAACAAAATGACAATGAAGGCATAAATTATCAAACCCTGTGGGATACTTCAAAGGCAGACCTAAGAGAGAAAATGATACTGTTAGAAGGCTTCGTCAAGAAAATAGAAAGACAGGAAGCTAACAACTTAATAGGACATCTTAAGCAACTTGAAAAGGAAGAACATTCCAAACACAAACCCAGAAAAGAAAAGAAATAACCAAAATTAGAGCTTAAGTAAATGAAATTGAAAGCAAAAAAAAAAAAAAAAAAAAATCAAAAGATCAACAAATCAAACAGTTGTTTTTCTTTTTTTTAAAAAGATGAACAAAATCGATAAATATTTGGCTAACCAGAAACAGAAAAGTAAAATCTCTAATGTCATCAATCAGAAATGACAAAGGCAAAATAACAACAGACACTGCAGAAATTAAAAAAAAAAAAAACCCTTAATGAATGATACAAAAAAACTCCTCTTTTCTCAGAAATATGAAAATCTGAAGGAAATGGAGCAATACCTGGAAGCATGCATGCCACCTTCCTAGACTCAACAAAAGTTAGAAATTTTGAAGAGACCTATATCAAGTACTGAAATAACATCAACTATATGAAATCTCACAATAAAGAGGAGTCCGGGACCAGATGGTATCACATCTGAATTCTATCAAACCTATAATGTGGAACTAGTCTCTATATTATACAACCTTTTCCAAAGCATAGAAAAAAAGAGAATACTTCCCAACACATTCTGGGAAGCAAATATCTTCCTGATCCCCCAACCAGGAAAGATCCAACAAAGAAAGAAAATTATAGATCAATATCATTAACAAATATAAATGCAAAAATATTCAATAAGATCTTAGCAAACAGAATTCAACAACACGTCAAAAAATTATATACCATAATCAAGTTGGTTTTATTCCAGAGGTACAAAGTTGGTTCATAATATGCAAATCTATAAATATAATACATCACATAAATAAAATAAAATATAAAAACCATATTATTCTCTCAATTGATGGAGAAAAAACTTTTGATAATATCCAACATCCTTTCATGATCAGAACATTTAAGAAAATAGGCATAGATGGGACATTTCTTACACTGATAGAGTCCATCTACAGCAAACCCACAGCCAATATCATATGGAATGGAGTAAAACTGAAAACATTTCCACTAAGATCAGGAGCTAGGTAAGGATGCCCACTGTTTCCACTGCTATTCAACATAGTAATGGAAGTCTTAACCATCACAATTAGGCAAGAGAAGGTCATCAAGTGTATCCAAACAGGATCAGAGAAGATCAAACTCTCACTCTTTACAGATGATGCGACCCTATACCTGGAAAAAGCCAAGTACTCAACTATAAAACTCTGAGACAAACAAGGAATACAGCAGCATCTCAGGATACAAAATCAATACTTACAAATCAGTAGCTTTTATATATGCCAACAATAGTCAAGTTGGAAATATAGTCAGGGACTCTATGCCTTTTACTGTAGTGCCAAAGAAGAGGAAACATCTGGGCATTTGCCCAACAAGAGATGTGAATTTTCTCTGTAAAGAGAATTTGAAACCGTGAGAAAAAAAATAACTGAAGATGTGAACAATGGATAAACATACCATGTGCATGGCTGGGAAGAATCAACACTGTTAAAATGTCTATATTACCCAAAGCAATCTACACATTCAATTCAATCCCTATTAAATCACCATTGTCCTCCTTTAAAGAGCTTGAAAAAAAATAGTTTTATATGGAATCAGGAAAAACCTTGAGTAGCCAGTACATTATTCAGAAATAAAAACAAATCAGCAGATATCACATTACCAGCCTTCAGGCTATACTATAAATCTATAGTGATCAAAAAAGCATGGTACTGGCACAAAAACAGAGAGATAGATTTATGGAACAGAATAGAGAACCAAGATATGAACCCAGCTACTTAAGTGTCATTTGATCTTTGCTAAGCCTATCAAAAATACTCAGTGGGGGAAAGATGCCCTATTTAACAAATGGTGCTGGAGGAACTAGCTGGCGACCTGTAGAAGACTGAAAATGGTTCCCCACCTCTCACCATTAACAAAAATGGATTCTCACTGGATTAAAGATTTAAAATTGAGACATGAAACCATAAAAATACTAGAAAAAATGCAGGGAAAACACTTGAAGAAATCTTCCTGGGAGAATATTTTATGAGGAGGACTCCCCGGGCAATTGAAGCAACACCAAAAATACATTACTGAGATCTGATCAAACTAAAAAGCTTCTGTTCAGCCAAGAGCACAGAAAGTAAAGCAACCAAACAACCTTCAGAAAGGGAGAAGATTTTTTTCAGGTTATGCTTCCAACAAAGGTATGATAACTAGAATCCACAGAGAACTCAAACTAATCAATGAGGAAAGAAAAAATAACCCCATTTCTATGTGAGCAAGAGATTTGAACATAAGCGTCTCTGAAGAAGATAGGCACAGGGCATGCAAGCACATGCAAAAATGCTCATCATCTTTACTCATCAGAGAAATGCAAATCAAAACCACTATGAGATATCATCTAACTCCAGTAAGATTAGCCCACATCACACAATCCCCAAACTACAGATGTTGGTGTGGATGCAGAGAGAAGGGAACTCTTTTGTACTGCTGGTCAGAATGCAAGCTAATACGACCTTTTTGGAAAGAAGTTTGGAGAATAGTCAAGAAACTAAAAGTAGACCTACCATTTGATCCTGCAATTCATCTATTAGGTATATACCCAGATGATCAAGAATCATTTTACAACAAAGATATTTGGACCAAAATGTTTATTGCAGCCCAATTCATAATTGCCAAGACATGGAAACAGTCCAAGTGCCCATCAACCCACAAATGGATTAACAAATGTTGGTATATGTATACCACGGAATACTATGCCTAGTCCATAAGAAATGATGGAGACTTTACATCTTTTAGTTTACCTAGATTGAGCTAGAACATATTCTTCTTAGTAAACTATCTCAAGAATGAAAATATGGATGGGTGGAGGGAGGGTGATTGGTGGGATCACCTCTATGGTTTATCTTACAAGGGTACAAGTGAATCTTTCTAAAAGTATAATATAAACGTCTTAACACAAGAACTAAGAAAATGACATAAAGGCTATGTTAACCAGTTTGATGAAAATATTTCAAATTGTATGTGAAACCACCACACTGTACCCCATGATTGCATTCATGTACACAGCTATCATTTAGTAAAAAAAATACTTAAAAAAAGAATGAAAATAAAAGCATCCAATGTACTCAATACTATTGTGAAATCAGTATATACTCACTTACACATTTATAGGAATGATAAAGCATAACTATAGTCCAGAAAGAAGGGAGAAAGGGGAAGAAAAAGGAAGGGGAAGAGGGAGCCAGGATGAGGGAGGGTATTTTGGGGTACCTCACCTAATGTGCCTAATGCAATTGCACATTTCAAAGCTATTAAGAAAAGAATATAATTATCTTAGCACACAAAAAAGTAAGTGAGATGATGGGTGTATTAATCAGTTTGATGTAAGCATTTCACATTGTATATGAAATCGGTACACTGAACCCCATAAAGGCCTTAATGTACACAGTTATGATTTAATTAAAAAAAGAAGACTGAAAAAAAAGGCTGTTATTAATAATGGATGGTAAATGAATATTATTTGTTGAGTCTATTATTATTCATTAAAATATTAAAAATTCCATTCTTCTTTGCATTTAGTGTGTAATCCTCATTGTTATATTTTGATAAATCTGACCTCCAAATGTTTGGCCTGTCATTATAATACTCACTGAAGTTTCAGAGTCCCAAGAATGATTTTTATGTAGGTAGAAGGTCTTTTCTATTTGCTGTATACAACAGAAGTCAAGCATCATAAAATTATTTCCCAATGAATATATACAGTATCAGAAAATTTTCCAAAGTTAAGATTTGCAGTCACTACATGCTAATACCCAACACAGTGTACCATTTTCACTGTCCCTTCCTTCAATCTTCCCAATGGAATACCCTCCCCAGCATGATGGAACTCTGAATCATACAAACTAACACACCTTCATCCCCTCTCTGACCAAAGACTTCAATTCTCCTGAATTATTTCTTTCATATTCAAGTTATGATCTCTAGGTATTTTCCCTTCCATCCTTAGTATTCTTATGGGCTTTCACAGTTTTCTCAAACTTAAGGGAATAATTTTTAAAGATAATTATCAACATTAAAGCCATCTCAGTAGTAGGTAAAATGAAGACAAATATGAAATGGAGACAAAAAATAAGGGAATATATGGTATACTTAATCTGGCAAATTTATATTGTACTTAAATATTAAAAATAGAACTATGCTTTCCATGATTACTCTCCTTCAATAGATCTCACTTACTGTGGACTATAAGAGACATATTGCATGTGATTTGAAAGGAAGAACTGCAACATAAAGCATATTGTTTTTCTGATCAAAAGTTTGAAGCTGAGGCAATAGCACTATTGCAGTTCATACATAAAGTTTGGCTTCTAACTTAGTTTATTTGCAGTAGATCTAGGCCTATAGTTTCTCCAGAAACTTCTGGGTCATGTTTTCAGAGTCATCAACTCCTATTCCAAGTTTGTGTTTATACCCAGGATTATGGGCTTCAGCTTCTCCTGCAAGATGCCCTCATCATGTAAGTTGGAGGCAATTAGTGACCAACAGGGATTCTACTCCATTCTTAAAAGTTTTAGCTCATCATTGAAGATTTCAGTTTTCCCTTGCTCTCCCCCACTTCATTTCCCACATGTTCTTACTGATCGCCTTCCTGCCTGTTGAATTCAAACTTCAGAACCAATCTCAGAAGAAACAAACACTTATAGACTATTGAACATAATAAATATTTTATTAGATACATATATACACAAATGCCTATATATATATATATTTATACACACACACATTTCACTCTAATACACACATGTATACATATATGTATGCACATATATTTATAATGCAATATATTAAATACAAATCAGTGGGAGAATTTAAAGTTTTCATTCTCATAATATGAATATCTATAGAGTAACCCCAAGATAAATTACATGCACAAGAATACAGGTATAAAAATATAGAATTATTTACGACAGAAAAAATAAAAGACAAGGAATATGATTCTTAAAAATAAAATTGATAACCATAGCCATAAAAATTCATTTATTGGAATATGATACATAAGTAAAAATTAATATGGATGAGATTCCTAATCTTGGGCAAAAATATAAATAAATTAATAAATGAATGAGTTGCAGAGGGAACCATGTAATACACTCAAATTTATATGAGAAGTAAAAATCTGAAAATCACTATTATATATTGTTTGTAGATATGTACACATGTAATAAACATAGCAAGGTATGGATGGGGAGACAAACTAAGGATAGTATCTTCTTTCAGGAAGAGGTGTAAAGAGTAAGGATAATGAAATCAGGAAAGATTGCCCAGCTAACTTAAACTGTACTGGTGACAATTTTATTTTCTAATCTTGGTAGTAGGTACACAGGTTTTTATTATATTTTTATGGACATGTTTTTGTATATTTGAAATAAAGTGTGTCCCAACTGTCACCCCTGAAGTTGACATACACAGAGAAAATAGGAAATTGTAGCTAAATGTAGCAAAGTACTAGTTACAAAATTTTACAAAGAAATGACAAAAAGCACAGAGAGTATTTTGCAAAAGTTTACAATGAATATTTATTAAATAAAGGCACACTTAGCTACAATTTTCCATTTTTCCTATGTATCTTGACTTTAGGGTCAACTTTTTGCATATCCTGTAGTGCATAAAAGTGAGAGTCTTTTCTGCAAATGGGCCTTTTATAAGATTCGCATGGGCTGAAAATATTCTCACACTCTGAGAGTGTTCTGAAATGATCTTATGCACACCTCTTCCCCAAATCAACTTGTCTCTTGTCTCCAAATCTTATTTTTCCCAAGTCCCTAACCACTTGACCAGAAGAAATTCGCCTCAGTCCGTGAGTTGATATAGATTACTACCATGGACCATGTCTCATTTCTTTCTCACTCAATCTCATGATTCCAGGCCCCACATATTCTGGTGTGGGAGACAAAAAAAAAGCAGGATAAATTCATTTCTGATTTACAGCATATACAACATTCTGTAGGGAAGCACTCTATATTTTAAATGATATCTCCTGGCTGATTTCTTGAGTCTTCAGACCACTAGTAAGAGCAATATTTCCATGCTATACAGGCAATAGTAAATGTTTCTCTTTTTTAGACAATGGCACGTTTCTCATTTTTAGAAAGAGTCGGTCGTTGCTATAGAGAACATCATAGAGCTTTAATTTCTCAGTTTACAGACAGAGTAAGCAGATGTAAATCCAGAACACATTTCATTCAAATGTGAGTATCACAGCCATCTCATCTCCACAATGATGGAACGAATTCAGGAAAACTAATCTTGTTCCAGGTAGCTAGTTTGTTTGCAGTACCCCAAACGATACAGTGCTGGGCTCTACTATTGGCAATTTAGACACATGATTTGAAGTAAGCACATCATCTTAGTTAGAATAAGTACATGTGATTTAGCACATAAATTACCTTCATAGAAGGAATTATGCTCTCTTTGGTCATGAGCCCAATGAAAGAGCAGGAGACAGATAGAGATCCTGTGAAATGTACAGAATGTGCCATTTTCTCTATCTGATAATTGAGACCCCTCTTCACTGGATGACCTTTGGTGCGCCTTTACAGGAGACAGAGATTTCATCTTCAAACTAGGTGCCCATTCTGAGAGGTCCATTTACATACCTCTTTTGCTGATCTCCTTGTCAGCAGTCTTTCAATCCTATCCTTTCCAAATTCCTGGTCATCCAACAATGACCATGAATTTATATTTTACCTTCCCCTTCTTCTCGGGAAGCTGGACAGCCATAGGTACTGTTTAAGGTTATGCCCACCAGGAGGATTTTATTCACCTTTTTCATTTAAGCCTACCCTTGAGAAGAAGTGGTATAGCACCATCACAGTCCCCTTTCTACTAGTGCCAGTAGATAGTGTAGCTTCATTTGTAAAAGCCACAAATATTAGCCCCTCCTATAGCCAACATGCCATTAGGAACTAGTGAGGAGAACATAAGTGTGAGTTAAAGGAGTTATAGTCATCTAGCAGGAATAGTCACATCGGGAGTATGACTCATCTGCTCCTGAAAGTTATGTTTTCCTGCTGAGTCTCCTTAAGACTCGTCTTATAAATCAAACTTCTACCTTAGAGTAAGTTATTTCTCCTAGGTCTAGTTTTTATCATTTCAAGTTGAAATAGCACATAATTCATGGAAGGAAAAGCAGATTACATAGTCATATACTGTCCTGTGGTCAAACTTTCAATCTCCACAAAACCCCAGTATCTTTTCATGAATGAATAGTCACTTAGTGAAGGAGTCATAATTCTGATGAAAACTCTACAGGCCTCCCCTATGATTCTATTGGGACTTACCTTAATTTCCAGTCAGCATTCACATCTGCCACTGATAAATCTGACCACTATATCCGAGGAATCAGCTATCTTATTTAGGCAAGGAAGTGGCATTTTCTCAACTTGGTTATTTGAAAAACAATTTTTTTTAATTCATTTGGCATTTTGGACACAGAGCCTATGCTAGTTTTGAAAATGTGTGTGTATGACTGTGTGGCAGTGATGAAGCGGGCATAAACATGCAGTATATATTGGTAGCATTGTATGATGCTAAAATTATTTCAGTGCAAACAAAAGTTAAACATGGTTTCCTTGTTGATAGCACATTAATAGCTGAAAATAGCTTTTATTGAAAGTGATACAGAGGGCGCGGGGTCAGGAGAGAAGGTGAAGGAAGCAAACAGCCAGTGTTTTTTATTCTTTTACTTTACAAATCGCCACAGAATCTACTGTTTTCTAATTTCTTTTTACTCCCTGTAAAAGAAAAACCCGAATGTCCTTGTCAGATTTCTAATGGACAATATACATAATAAGCCCTTCATTACGAAAGAAAATGAAGAGATAAAATAAGTTGTCTCAAAAACTGAAGCAGAGAAGACTTAAATTACAACAGCAGTGTCACCAGGTGATTATCAAAGATTAACACATTTTCATGAAAAATAAAGTAAGTTAGGAAATAGCAAATTGATTGGAGTATGTTCCTACTGTGGTATATTTACTTGATGCCGGCTGTTCCTGACTGTGAATACATCATTTTCGGTAAATCAATTTACAAATGAATTTCCCCAATACAGAGACGAACAGCTCATTAACTTTTATTTCCTTTGGTTTTATTACTCTTTTACTTGAACATAAGACTTGTGACATATTTCTATAAAAGTATGTAGCAAAACAATACCAAGTCCTAAAAGCCTACTAGAAGCAGAAGTAGCAATAGGCTAATTAGATATTTCATGCTGGTTCCATTTCTGAGTCATCAAACATGTAGGTGAGTCAAGGAGCAGCTGGCTACCAGCCCCAAATGGACTTATTTCCAAATGTAAGGTCTCCAGATTGCTCTGTTATTCCCAGTGGAAAAATTATGGTTCTTTGACAGTCTTTATTTTTGGTTTTGTCTGACTTCATACAATGACAAAAAGGTACCAAACAAGTGAAAGAGAGGCCCAATGTTAATGATTGACTCTATTAGTTCTCAGGGAGAACCTCTGTTGTCTTGGAAGAACGATTCTTTTATGAAAGTTGTTTGTCTCAGTGAACAAATCATAGGAAAATTACCGTGGAAGCCTGTACACGTGTAACATATTCTAGTATGGAAAAGAGAATTATAAATGAAAGGGTCAAGGCTTCCACTTTGCTTCACATTACAGAAACACAAACTTTGCAATGATTGGGATAAACAGGGTTTTCACTAAGCAAAGAGACCGTGCAAGTTAGAAACTGGACATACACAAGCATTTGCACATACACAAGCTCTCCCAATGACAGCATTCAAGAAGTTTTAATGCTTTTTTCTCCCGCCTCTCTCTGCCTCTCTTCTCTACTCTCTCTCTCTCTCTCTCTCTCGTCTCTTCCCCACTCTCTCCTTCTCTCTCTCCCCTCTTTTCTCTCCTCCTTGGTGCTGCTCTGCAGTTTCCGTCTTCCCACCAATAAAGACTTTTCATACAAAAAAAAAAGTTTTAATAAGAACTATTCACACTATAATTTGGATTCTCATTGCTTCTCTTTCCTTTTTACTTTCTGTCACCTGCTCTTTGTCATCTTTTCTTTGTCATTAAATTGCCTTAACCATCTGATGTCTTTCCTCTTGGCATTTACAGTAAACTTAATTCCTCCCCCTAGAGTGCTTAGACTCCCAGGACTTCAGGCTTAAATGTTAAATATTGGTGAAGAAGCAGCTTAAAGTGATGGAAAGATGATCCTGGTTTGGGGTATCTGGAGGTGTTCTTTAAATTCATTGAGCTTCAGTGCCTTCATCTTTGTATCAGAACTAATGACACTTGTCTTAGCTCTCATCATCACCCCTCTCTGCATATGCTTAGCCAGATCTCTTGTTGTGGAATTCCCTTTCCCTCTAGCTCTTCTTACACAATCCCTATTTACCTGTCCTTTAAGTCTCATTCAAATAAGTCTTCCTCAAGACCTCCTAGAGCCCACATGTTGGGATGTGTGTGCTTTTACTGTGCTCCCATAGCATCATTTGTGGTATTTCTCTTATCACTCACTATGACTATCAGAAGTACATATACACGTCTCTCACTGGACCAAGTAATCCCTGAAGATAAAAACCATATACATGTTGTTACTCCAGCATCCACTGAAATGTTTGATCCTAGGGAGTTGCTTATAAACACTGAATTATCCTTTGAATTATGGTTTGTCTTGAAATTACACTTTTCATGTAAAACATTTACTCTGCCAGGGCCTTAGTTGGCTATAACATCTGTTTAATCTAATTTAAAACATCATAATGAAAATGGGAAGATATTTCATACTCATTTTTCTTTCCTGGATTAATGTTAGCTACAGACTACATGGCCTTGAAGTCAAGTTCTGTTGACCCAGGGTAAATAACCAAAGGTCATTGTGGAACACTCTTTCCTGCGTGGTGTTTAGTGGGCACGAATCAATTATTTGCTGGTGAATGAAAGGATTGAATTCCATTTCCCTGTGATGCTCTGTTTTGCACTTCTTTGCATATTTTCATACTTCCTTCTTTGAGGACTCACATAATTCTTTTCATATTTTCATTACGGTGCTTTTCAGACTGTAATATAGGTATATATAGGTCCATTTTCTCTAGCAAACCATAAGGTATGTCTGAAAAAGTCCTATGATGCATGTCTTATTCATTCTCAGTACCTAGCACAGTGTCTGCTACAGTAGACATCCAATAATCAAATATAGGACTAGGCTTTATCAATGTTAAGTATTTAAAAAATCTCCTTATTGTTCTTCCACTCATCTAATACACTAAAGATTTAGAAAGTCAAACTTTCTTAGGAGGTTTTAAAAGTCACCCATTGCCCTACTGCTACCTGATTTATTCCATGAATTGTTGATTAGATGCTGAAAATTGATACCTTGGTACACATAAATTGAGTAATCAAAAATTTCAAACCAGTGGAGGGTGACAATAAATTTCTTCTATAGATATGTAAGTTATCTATTGCAGATTTCCAACTGATAATGCTGGATTTCAGCTAATATTTTCATACAGCACTCTCATTATAATCTTGCTATGATTTGGTTTAGCTATAAGGTTTGCTATGAGGGGTTATAACTCACTGCAGTTTAGGCATGTAGTCTATGGGAGAAGAGACTCAAGCTGGTAAGTAACCTTCTGCTGTTAATTTATCATGCAGTAACTTGTGATGAATAGCTGCTGATTAAATTCTCTATGTTTGAGAATAAGAGTGAGAAGGCTTTTAGTTTTCAATCTCTTTTCTATTTTGCAAGACGTTCCATGTACAGAGACTGCCAGTGAATTTGGACAGCTACACTACATTCACAATTTATATGCTCTTTGCTCTAAAAATTTGTATCTATTATTAACAGAAACTATGATAAGTGTGAATTCCTAGAGTATTCCAGGGTTGAGTAAGTGTGCTAAAGTACGGACAACTGTGGAGGAGATTCACTTAAAACTAATAGGAATGCAAGAAATGTGTAATCACTTTTGCTGCTCTTTTCGTGCTAGGCCGTTGGCCTGACTAGCATAATGTGAAGCATTTGCATTCCTTTTAATGAATGTGACAGACAATATGGGAAGTTACAAAGACTTTCATCATGATTACACAGCTCACGGACTTACACTATTTCATGTGGTAATAAATGAATAATGAAATAGTCATCAAAATTCATTGAAATCCAGTGAGCACATGAACTTAAGTTGACAGAAGAGTGAAATTAGTGACATTATCGCCTGGAGAACAAAGTGACAAGTCTAGGGCTGAAGAAAGAGCGTAAACATAAGGGGAAAGTGGATAGATGAAAAACCTAGTGGTCACTGTGAAATGAGTAATCAGGTGAGTGAATGAGAGAGAAGGGAGGAGACACAATATCATTTTTCAGGAGAGAGTAATCATCCAGATTATTATCAGGATGAGGATGTGGGCACAAGAACAGATGGCTGATGTACAGTGGGAGTAATAGCAAGAAATGCAAAGTTGGCTCAGGGCCTGTAGCTCAGTGGCTAGGGCACCAGCCACATATACTGGGGCTGGCAGGTTCGAACCCAGCCCGGGCCTGCCAAACAACAATGACAACTACAAATCTACAACAGAAAAACAGCCGGGAATTGTGGTGGGCGCCTGTAGTCCCAGCTACTTGGGAGGCTGAGGCAAGACAATTGCTTAAGCCCAAGAGGTGGAGGTCGCTGTGAGCTGTGACACTACAGCCCTCTACCAAGTACAACATAGTGAGACTGTCTCAAAAAGAAAAAAAAAAAAAGAAAAGAAAAGAAAGAAGAAGGAAAGAAATGCAAAGGTTTAAAAATGTGGACACCAGGGAGTTAAATGGTTTATCTGCATGGTGATAAAATGTGGGGTGAAACAGAAGCATTTTGGAACTGATAATTTTGGCTACATTTAATGTTTTGGAATAAATTTGGGAGATATGCAGGACGTTTGAGCAAAGCAGCAACAAAGAGAAAACAAAGAGAAATAGGGACTATGCAAGTATATACATTTCATTGGTTCAGAAGGTATTGCCAGCATAGAGGAGTAATGTAATAATGAACAAGGTCTGAATATTTGTGTCCCCCTCAAAATTCATATATTAAAATTCTAATCCCCAAAGTGATGGTAGTAGGAGGGTAGAAATTTGGGAGGTGATCAGGTCATGAAAGTAGAGCCTTTGTGAATGGGATCAGTGTCACTATAAAAGAGGCCCAGAGAATAGCCACCATGTAAGGCCAGAGCTAGAAAGTACCATCTATGAAACGGAAAGCAGCCTCTCATCAGGTGCTGTACCTGCCAAAACCTTGATCTTGTACTTTCCAATTGCAGAACTGTAAAAAGTAAATGTCTGTTGCTTATAAGTGACCCAGTTCATTATATTTTTATAGCACCCTGAGTGGACCAAGATAGACAATTGATACCAAAAAGTGGGTTGCTGTTATAACAAATACCTAAAATGTGCAAGTGTGTTTGGAACTGGATAATGAGTAGAGGCTGGAAAAGTTCTGAGGTGCATGCTAGAAAAACCCTGTCTTGTCAGAGACAGACTGTTAATACTGATTCTGATAAGAGTTCAAAGGAGAGAAGAAGAACTGTAGAGAAAGCCCCAAACTTCTCAGAGAATAATTAAGTGATAGTAATCAGTATGTTGGTACAGTATTCCCCCCTTATCTGTGGCTTTGCTTTTTGAAGTTTCAATTATCTGCAATCAGCTGTGGTCTGAAAATAGGTTAGTACAGTAATTGGGAGAAAGAGAAAGACCACATTCACATGAGATTTATTACAGTATAATGTTATAATCGTTCTATTTCATTATTAGTTATTGTTGTTAATACCTTATTATGCCTAACTTATAAATTAAAATTGATTATAGTTATGTATGTATAGGAAAAATAGTGTTATAGACTTTGGTACTATCCTTGGTGTCAGGAACCCACTAAGATTCTTGGAATGTGTATCTGTGGTTAAGAGAAGCCACCGTACAGGTGTGCATGATAAAGGCCATTCTGGTGAGGTTCCATATGGAAATGAGGAATATGTTATTGAACAGTGGAGGAAAGGTCATCCTTGTTATAAGGCGGCAAAGGACTTGGCTAGACTGTGTTTGTGTCCTGTTTTTTAGAAGGTAAAACTTGTGAGTAATGAAATTGGATATTTATATGAGGAAATTTCTGAGCAGTATTGAAGGAATGGCGTGACTTACTTTCAATGGTTATAATAAAATGTGAGTAGAAAGGAGTGACTTAAGGACAAATAGTGAAAAATGAAGCAGAAATAAACAGTGTGAAATGTTCTCAGCCTATCCATATTAGGGGAAAAATGAGAAAACTTCTTCAGGTGATAACAAAGGTATTGCTAAGTCACCATTTGATAATAACATTCATATGGACCAACCATCTAAATGTAAGGACGGACATGGTGCCCATGACAATAGAATAATGAACCTGGAAGCATTTTTAATTATTGTTTTAGGATTTTTTATTTTATTTATTTATTTATTTTGTTGATGCATAATATATGTACATAGTTTCATAGGCACATGTGATTATATAACACATTTATGTAATTTGTAAAGGTCAAATCAGTGTACTTGGGATATCCCTTACCTTATAAAGGTGGCGTTATGCTGGAACCATTCAAATGTTCCTCAGATCATTGAGACCACCTCTTCTATGACAAAACTAGAACCAGGGGCTGGGGAACAATATTATACCAAAGGAGGAGACACCACTGCCCTGAACCGCCTCACATTACATATTTTTTTCCATACTCTTTTGCTGTACTCCTTCGCTGCCCCAGGTGGAGCTCTAGTGGGCTCCAGTGCACCTTGTCTGGAGCTCAGCTAGGCTGTAGACATGTGGCTACCTCCACCTAGATTTCAAAGCTTCCCTGAGTAGCAGCAAGCCCAGGCAGAGAAATGCCATTTTGACGGGAATTGGGAGGCAACACAAAGGACCATTACCAGAGAAATGCCCAGTGGAGCCATGAAGTTAGGGCTGTCCATCTGTCCCAAGGTGGGACTGTGCCTAGACCCTGGACTGGTAGGTCCACCAGTATGCAATTTCATTCTGGGAGAAACAGAGACCTCCAACTATAACCTGTGTGAGTTAAGAATGGGCTATGTCCAGCAAATCCATGAAGTCAAAGACTTTCAGAGCCTCGAGGACTCAGCTCCTACCCCAGTGTGGGATATTGAATTAAAGATTATTCTAGAGCCTTAAGGTTTAATGTTTTTTGCCCTGTTGCAGTTTGAACCTGTTTGAACATTTTCACTATAAGATCCCTATCTTATTATCTCACCATGACATCTCACAAGCACATAACTTGTTTGATTTCACAGATTCACTGCTAGAAAGCAATTCACCTCAGGATTAATTGTATCTTGAGTCTTACCCATGTTTAATTTAGATATCATTAATGTGTAACTTTGGATTTAGACATTTGAATTGATGCTGAAAGGGGTTGAGACGTTTCCATCTATCGGGAAGGAATGAATGCATTTTGCATGTGAAAAGACATGAATTTGGGAGACCTGGGGTAAAATGAGATGGACTAAACATTTGTGCCACCCCAGAATTCATATGTTGTGATCCTAACCCCCAAGGTGACACTTTTGTTAAGTGGTGCCTATGGGAGGTAATTAGGTCATGAAGGAAAAGCCCTCATGAAGGGGATTATTGACCTTATAAAAGAGACCCCAAAGGTCACCCATTTCACTATGTGAAGACAACTACAAGGTCTCTATCTATGAACAAGAAAATGGCTCTTACTAGATATGAGTCTGCTGGCGCCTTTATCTTGAATTACCCAGCCTCAAGATGTGTGTGAAATAACTTTCCATTGTTGATTACCCACCCATTTTATGGTATTTTGTTATAATAATGTAAACAGACTAAGAAAGATACCAATGCCACTTCTTAAACCTGAAGTAATTGAGGAGTGGATGGATAAGGTCTACTATATATATTTTCTGGGAAGGTACCACCCTTGGAGCATTTCCAGGTTCCAGTTAAATCAGGAGAGTCAAAGGGAACATCATGAGATGTGTGGACAGTAAGGGAAATATAGAGAGGTTGGGACAATACACAGGAAGGACAGAGAAATATAAAAAGAAGTAGCTGAGGGACATCATTTATATTGTGGGAGATGATTAAGTGTGACAGAATATAAGACATTACAAAAGAGTGGGATGCAAATATTTTATCTTGATTGGTTCCAGATAGTCCAAGGAAATGGCAAGACTTTCAGGCGTCCTCAAACTACAGCCCATGGGCCACATGCAGCCCGCCTAGGACATTTATCCGGCCTGCTGGGTGTTTTTGCTGCTGCTGCCTGTCCTGCTTAGCAGCTGACTCATCCCGGAGCCTGCAGCCCGGCCCTCCAACGTCTGAGGGACAGTGAACTGGCCCCCTGTTTAAAAAGTTTGAGGACCCCTGACTTAGGTCTTTCTGGATGGAGTCAAGAGTAATAATGGATTAAACACAACTCTGAGTGGTCTCTAGGCTAGATGTATAAGCACTGCTATTAGCTAGATCCCAGTGATCCCCTTTTGATGTTGGACATAGGTTCAACACCCTGAGAGTAAAATTTAACAAAATTGATACACCATTAAAATTAGCAGTATGATTGGTATGGTTTCTCTTCAGAACAATTTTACTAGTTTAACAACAGATGGAAAATCTCAGAACATTATTGGCATAAAATTTATTTTCCCTGATTTGAGGACCAAAATGTTAAATTTAGAAGGAAAATGAAAGGAAATAGCATAATCTTTTCTGGCAAGATAAAATTAGATGATGCTTAATAACATTTGAGGTTTCTGGGAAAGATGTAGAGAGAATGCAACTCCAAGAACTTCTGTACCTTAATCCTTTTTAAATAATTGTATTAGTTTTCAACTGCTGTGTAACAAATTACCAGTAATTTAGTGGCTTAAAAAGCAAATGTTTATTATCTCACAATTTTCATGGCTCAATGGTCTGAACATGGTTTACTGAGTCTTCTGTTCAGAGTCTCACAAGACTGAACTCAAGGTTTTAGGGAAGGCTGCTTTTCTATTTGAATGCTACAGGTCAGTTTCCAAACTCATTCAGGGTGTTGGTGTTCATTTTCTTGCAGCTGAAGAACTCAAGGCAGTAGGATTCCTAAAGGCCAGCAGGACCTGTTGTTTCCAATCACTGAGCTCCAAGAAGACCTTAATCCCTCTTTTTTAAAATTAATTCCTAAATACATAAATCATGTATACATTAATACATTTACGGGGTACAATGTGCTGATTTTATATGCAATTTGGAATGCTTACATCAAAGTGGTTAACATAGCCTTCACCTCACTTACTTAATTATTCTGTTAAGACATTTATACTCCACTCCTAATAGATTTTATATGTACCCTTGCAATATGTCCCCTAGGTATGGTCCTACCAATTTCCCTCCCTCTGTCTAACTTACCCTCTCCCACCCCCCTCCTCTTCCCTCCTTTATCCTGGGCTACATTTGTGTTTTATCTTTCATATGAAAGAGTGGGGGATTATTAATTGGTTTCATAATAGTACTGAGTACATTGGATACATTTTCTTCCATCCTTGAGATACTTTACTAAGAAGAATATGTTCCAGCTCCACCCACGTAAACATAAATGAGGCAAAGGCTCCATCTTTTTTAAGAGTGCATAATATTCCGTGGTAAATCTATACCACAATTTATTAATCCATTCATGGGTTGATGGGCACTTGGGCCTCTTTCATGATTTGGCAATTATGAAATGAGCTGAAATAAGCAATCTGGTGCAAATGTCTTTGTTGTAAAGTGATTTTTGGTCTTTTGTATATACACCTAGTAGAAGAATTGCAGGAGCAAACAGCAGGTCTACTTTTAGATCCCTACATGTTCTCCAAACTTCTTTCCAAAATGAATGTATTAGCTTGCATTCTCACCAACAGTGCAGAAGTGTTTCCTTTTCTCCAAATCCATGTCAACATCTGTAGTTTTGGATTTTGTTATGTGGGCTACTCTTACTGGAGTTAGATGATATTTCAAAGTGGTTTTGATTTGCATTTCTCTGATGATTAAAGATGATGAGCACTTTTTTATGTGTCTGTAGACCATGATCCTGTCTTCTTCAGAGAATCTTCTGTTCAAGTCTCTTGCCCACAATGAAATGGGATCACTTGTTATTTTCTTATTAATAAGTTTCAGTTCTCTGTAGATTCTGGTTGAAAATCTTTCTCAGAAACATAACCTGCAAATATCTTTCCCCATTCTGAGGTCTGTCTGCTTGTTTTACTTACTGTGTTCTTAGCTGTGCAGAAGACTTTTAGTTTGATCAGATCCCAGTAATGTATATTTGATGTAGTTTCAATTGCCCAGGGGATCCTCCTCATAAAGTATTCTCCCAGGCGAAATTCTTCAAGTGTTTCCCCTGCACTCTCTCCAAGAATCTTCATAGTTTCATATCTTAAGTTTAAATCTTTTATCCAGTAAGAGTCAATTCTTGTTAATGGTGAAAGGTGTGGGTCCAGTTTCAGTCTTCTACAGTTCACCAGCCAATTCAACTAGCACTATATGTTAAATAGGGAATCTTTCCCCCAATTTATGTTTTCATAGGCTTATCAAAGATCAAATGATGATAAGTGTCTGGGTTCATCTCTTGGTTCTCTATTCTGTTCCATAGATATACCTCTCTATTTTTGTACAAGTACTATGATGTTTTGATCACTATAGATTTATAGTATAGTCTGAAATCTGGTAGTGTGATTCCTCCTGATTTGTTTTTATTTCTGAGTAATTTCTTGGCTGATCGAGGTTTTTTTCTGATTCCATATAAAATAAAGTACTATATTTTCCAGATCCTTAAAGTAAGACAGTGGTGCTTTCATAAGGATTACATTAAATTTGTATTTTGCTTTGGGAAGTATGGACATTTTTAAAATGTTGATTCTTCCCAGCCATGAGCATGGTATGTTTTTCCATTTGTTAACATTTTTAGCTATTTCTTTTCTTAGAGTTTTATAGTTATCTTTATAGAGATCTTTCACATCTTTTGTTAGGTAAACTTCCAAATATTTCATCTTCTTTGGCACTAATGTGAAAGGAATAGAGTCCTTGACTGTTTTTTCAGTTTGACTATTGTTGGTATATATAAAGGCTATCAATTTATGATGTTTATTTTGTCACTTGAGACACTGCTGTATTCCTTGATCACTTATAAGAGTTTTGTAGTAGAATCCCTTGTGTTTTCCAGATGTACAATCATATCATCTGTGAAGAATGAAAGTTTGATCTCCTCTGACCCTATTTGGATACCCTTGATTGCCTTCTCTTGCCTGATTATGATGGTTGAGACTTCCATTACAATGTTAAAAAGCAGTGGAGACAATGGGCTACCTTGCGTGGTTCCTGAACTGAGTGGAAATGTGTTCAATTTTGCTGCATTCAATATGATATTGGCTGTGGGTTTGCTGTAGATGGCCTATATCAGTTTATTTATACCTATTTTCTTAAGTGTTCTGATCATAAAAAAGATGCTGAATATTATCAAAAGCTTTTCCTGCATCAATTGAGAGAAGCATATGGTCTTTATTTTTTATTTTGCTTATGTGATGTATTATGTTTATAGATTTATAAATACTGAACCAACCTTGAGACCCTGGGATAAAATCAGCTTGGTCATGGTTTACAATCTGTTTGATATGTTGCTGTATTCTGTTTGCTAAGATCTTACTGAATGCTTTTGCATCTATGTTCAAAAAGATATTGGTCTATAATTTTCTTTCCTTGTTGGGTCTGTTCCTGGTTTGGGGATCAGGGTAGTATTTGCTTCATAGAATGTGTTGGGAATTATTCCTTCTTTTTTGTACATTTTGGAAAAGGTTATGTAATAAAGGTATTAGTTTCTCTTTAAAAGACTGGTAGAATTCTGATGTGAAGCCATGTGGTCCCAGACTTTTAATTTTGGGGAGATTTCATAGAGTTGATGCTATTTCAGTACTTGATATAGGTCTATTCAACATTTCCAATTCTTTCTGGCTGAGTCTAGGAAGGTGGTGTGCTTTCAAATATTGGTCTATTTCCTTCAGATTTTCATGCTTCTGAGAACAGAGTATTTTGTAGAATTCATTAAGGATTTTTTGAATTTCTGCATTGTCTCTTGTTATTTGGACTTTATCATTTTTGATTAATGATATTAGGGATTTTACTTTTCTGTTTCTGATTAGGTTAGACAAAGGTTTATCAATTTTGTTAATCTTTTGAAAAAACAACTTTTTGATTCATTGATACTTTGAAAAATTCTTTTGTTTTCAATTTCATTTACTTCAGCTCTAATTTTGGTTATTTCTTTTCCTCTGCTGGGTTTGGTGTTGGAATGTTCCTTCTTTTCCAGTTGCTAGAGATGTCCCATTACATTGTTGACTTCCTCTCTTACCATTCTCTTGAGGAAGGCATGCAATGTTATAAATTTCTCTCTTAGGACTGCTTTTGCAGTATCCAACAGGTTCTGATAATTCAAGTATTAATTATCATTTTTTTTCCAAAAATTTGGTAATTTCCCTCTTAAACTCATTTATGACCCTGCTATCATTATCAGCATAAGATTATTAGTTTCGATATCTTTGTTTGTGTATAAAGAGTCATGTTGTTATGGAGTGCAACTTTTATTCCATGATGGTCTGAGAAAATACAAAGAATAATTTCTTTTCTAGTAAATTTGCTGAGGTTACACTTGTGACCTAAGATGTGATCACTTTTGGAGGATATTCCATGGACTGATGAGAAGAATGTGTATTCAATTTTGTTAGGGTGAAATGTTATGTAGATGTCTGTTAAGTCCATTTGTTGTAGGGTCAAGTTTAAGTCCACTATTTCTTTGTTTAGTTTATTCTTGGAAGATCTATACAACACTGCTAAAGGGGTATTAAAATCTCTGACTATTATGGTGCTGGAGTATATAAAGTTGCTCAGGTCTGTTAGGGTCTCTCTTGTAAATTGAGGAGCATTCTGATTGGGCACAGAAATGTTAATAGTTGAAATCTCATCATGGTGAATGTTTCCCTTAACAAATATGAAATGACCATCCTTATCTTTCCTTGCCTTTGTTGGTTTAAAGCTTATTGAATCTGAAAATAAAATTGAAATCCCTGCTTTATTCTGATTTCTATTTGCCTGAATTATAGATGTCCATCCTTTCACCCTGAGTCTGTTTTTATCTTTTAAGGTAAAATGATATGCTTGTATGCAGCAGATATCTGGTCTGAGTTTATTTATCCAGTCAGCCAACGTGTGCCTCTTTAGAGGACATTTTAAACTATTGATATTAATTGAGACAATTAGTAAACCTGGGAGTATTTTAGATGTCAAGTTATTCGAATATCCAGTGTATATTTTTAATCCTTTCACCACTGTATAAGTTAGGTTTTGATCAAAATTTCTGGGTGAGTTTACTTTGGTGGTAGATCATTATGCTGGTCATTGAAGATGGATCTGAGAATATCCTGGAGAGCTGGTTTAGTTATGGCAAAGTTCTTCAACATATATATGTCATTAAAATATTTGATTTCTTCATCACAAATGGAGAGAAATCAGTTTAGCTGAATATAGGATCCTGGGCTAAAAGTTGTTTTGTTTTAGGGAGATTGAACGTTGATGACCATCCTCTTCTGACTCGAAATGTTTCAGCTTGAGAGATCTTTAGTCATTCTAATATTCTTCCCCTTATAGGTTATGATTTTCTTATGTATGGCTACTTGCAGGATTTTCTATTTCATATTAACTTTGGCAAAGTTAACCACAATGTGTCAAGGAAATGCTTTATTTGGATGGAATTGTGGTGGGGTTCTGAAATGGTCTGCTCTCTGAATTTCTGTATCTCTTGCCATGCTTGGGAAGTTCTCCTCAATTATATTTTGGAGTAGAACATCTGTGCCCTTAGAAACATCCTCTTGTCCCTCAGGAATTCCTATAAGGTGAATGGTTGCTCTTTTGGAGTTGACCCACAGCTCTCTCAGGGAATGATCCATTTTTTGCTCTCCACTTTTCTGCCTCTTTGAGCATTTGGGAGTATTCAAAAGCTTCGTTTCAACTTCAGAGATCCTTTGTTTTGCCTGCTCCATTCTGTTACTAAGGGATTCTACTGTATTTCTCAGATCCTTGAGGGCTGCAAATTCTAGTCAGCATGTCAAAATCTTTGGAGAGTTTGTCTTTGAATTCATTGAATTCTTGAGATAACTTTTGAATTACTCCTTGAATTTCTAATACCAACTCTGCTTCCATTCTGTTAATCTTATTTGTCATCCAAATTCTGAACTTGATTTCTGACATCTCAGCCATTTGTTTATGAATGAGATCCTCTGCTGTGTTTTCTTTGTCATTCCTTGGGGGAGTGGATCTACTCTGATTATTCATGTTGCCAAAGGTTTTCCACTGATGTTGCCCATGATTATTTTTCACTGTTTGCCTAGAGAAGCTGGTAAAGTGAAATTGGATTGAGGGCGCCTGGAGTTGTAATTAACCAGCCCCTCTTTACCAAAGAGTTGGGACAAGTGACTGTGGCTTTTTCCCTATAGCTTTACTAAGGTCCCATTCAGTACTGCAGCCTGAGACTCTGGGAACCTGCTTGGTATGATGAGGCTGCATGGCTCTGTCTTGTATTCCACTAGTCTCTGTCCAATCCTTGTGAATCAGTGGCTTTGGGATGAAATCTCAGCTGTGGAGAAATACAAGCAATGAAGATACCTTGCCCCCCATGGCAACAACTGGAAGAGGAGAATCAGATCCTCCTACTACAACACAACCAGGCTACACCCTTGGAGGGTCCCCGGGTGATCAGCCCAGGTCAAGAGTTCCAAACCAATTTTCCCAGTCAGCACAAACACAGACCAAGTGGGAGGGTTTAAAATGTCCCCAGCAACTAGACAGTAGGGGTTTACTGGCAGCTGAAGTGCGACTTGCTGTGGTGCTCTGTGGAGGCAGAAAGTCCTGTCCAACAAAAGTGTTAAGCCACGGGCCTGGTGCCTCCTTTCCCACCTTGCACCTCTGTCACACCCAGTCACTAGTAACCCCATGGGGCTGTGGACCAGTTCCCTCCAATGAGCAAATGCATCAAGGGTTTGTGCCTGCCAGAGTCTAAGGGGAGTCAATGCTTCTGGGGCCAGGTCACTGTACTGTGCCACCAGCCAGCAGGGGGAGCTGAAGCCTAACTACCTTGAGTGCTCAATGGAAACTGGGGATTGTTCCTCTTGAGTTTGTTCCAAACCAGAGGTTAACAAATTAGCAAATGTTTTTCTCCCTCAGAGCCCGTGCCTTTGTCCTAGCCCTCCTGCTCCCATGGTGCCCCTGAAGGGTAAGCACTGGCTTCCTCTGGCAGTCCACAGAACTGTGGTAGTGTCTCTCCAAAATTTGACCCTAGCAGGATCACTCTACTATTGTTCAAGCTGCGTGAGAGGTGCCTCCATGCCTCCACGCAGGTTCCTGAGCCTCCCTGCAGGTTTCTGACCCTCCGCATGGGTTCCCAAGCCTTCCTAATCTCTCTTTTAATAGTAGGATCACCAGATTAGGTCAGGCCCACCCAGGAAATCTACCTTTTGCTTATCACAAAGTCAATAGATTAGGGACCTTAATTATATTTTCAAAATCTCCTCACTTGGCCCTATGTCATAACATATGACCAGAGTGGCAACTCACTATATCCATGGATTATGTCCACATTCCAGGTGAGGGGATTATGTAAAAAATGGTAAAGACATCTTGGAAGTCATTAGAATTCTGCCTATCAGAAGATACAAACAATAAAATAAAACTCCAAGTTATTCATGATTCTTATATAGTTGTTTCAAAGTAACTACTCCCTTTAGATGATATGAAGAAATTTTGGGTTACTTTCTTCCCTTTTCCTTTGGCTACTTATCTCTCATTCACTCTTTGTGTTTATTACTTTTCTGGCCTAGACCTAGAAAATGTCCTAAAATGGTGTTTCTAAACATTTTTGTTCAGTTTTTCTATTATCATCCTCCTATATAGGCTTTTTTGGAGTATTTTTCCTTTCCTAATAACCTGCCCATGAAATTCTAAAGCAAAATACACACACACATCAGGTTTTGTGCTATACACACATGTGCTTTATACATAAATTATTAAGAATATTCCCATTTCACAAAGAACCAGGTTTTGTTCCCTCAGGAACTCCCTGTTAGGAAATCACATTCTAAAATATCAGTGGCTCATTAGCATATAGTCACCGTGTTTTGTTCTTTCTTTATCTTTGATTTCTATGCCTAAAACGCCAGATTTTGTTATTTACAATTATGTGATGTAAGGATGAATATAGTTTGATATTGAGTAGGATTTTGATAACCTGTGCTTAAGTTCTGACTCTGCAACTTATTTTCAATGTGACCTTTGGCAAGACAAGCAAGATTTTAGTGGTGTCACTTCTTTAGTATAACTAAAGGGCACAATGTTTTAAGGTAAAACCTTTTTATAACCAAGAAAATTAATTTCATATACCTAAAGTCCTGCCTAATAGAAGAAAAAAATATTCTTTTTTAATTTCAAATAAGACTAATGAGAAAAAAAAAGAAGATTCCCTCCCAGGATCAGGAATTTAGAAATAAAAAGACATTTCAAATATGTTAAATGTTTCCTAATGGCATTTGCAGTTCTAATATGAATTCTGTTAAGGTTCATTATATTGCAACAGGGGTCAAGGACAGCACCTGTGATCATAAAACAGTGACTAAATTTGTAATCAAGCAAAATTCGTGGGGTCTTGAGTGGCTTTCTAATATGTCATCACCTCCTGGCCAATGAGAAAGATTTGCCACCTTAAACATTTTTTCTAGAGCCACCATACAATTGCATTTATGTTACAAAATGGCAGAAGTCATGGTGCTGTTATCAACAATTACCCTAGTTATAATATGTGTTAGCTGTTTGCTATGCACTCTCAGCATATGGCATTTAAGAATGATTCACAATAGTTCAACTAAAACAACTTCTGGTACCTTAGTTGTATTCTGAATTCCACTGTTATGATTTGAGCTTTGTTCAGTTATGAAGCAATCTCTAGTATGTGAGATTTAAGTTTTATTTTTCAAACCTTCAACTTAACAGTATGAAATTTTCACAAGGCAAAAGCAGATGAATAATGACATTTGAGACTATATCCTACCAAGATTTACTGGAAGTGTGAAAACTAGAGTCCAAAGCATATCCGAAAAATTACGCTGGAGTTCATTAACTCAATTAAACTCCATATTTCACATCTCTTTGCTGAAAAATGTACCTCCTTTCATTTTGCCACAGATCTCTATTCGTCATTTGAAAGCTATCTCTACTATTTTGTTTGTAGGGCCATTTTTACAGTTGTGAGATTATGTTTTCCCTGATGAAATGAACAATATGATTTCAGGCAAGCTAGGATCCATGGTGTAAGTAAAGTATTTCAACATCATCTTGCCCTTAGAACACTGAGGAAAGTATTATTTTCTCAAATAACAAATGAAAAATTATGTTATTATTTGCCTGAAACGTATATTATACTTGAGATGATGGACACAGCATGGAATTATCCTTATCATAGTTTAGCAGCATTAACACTGGGGAACTAGGCTTTAAGAGTGTTAAAGGTTTCTAAGCATTCAGAGAGTAAAATCCATTTCCAGACGATTTAAACTGAAGTTTCATTTACAAACAATATCATCTGCAAATAAAGTATACATTTCAGTCTAGACACTTGATTAATCTCTGCTGGGGGTTTGGGGTCCCAGTTCCCCAACCCAGTTGACCTGGTTGAATTATTCAGCTGAGATAGGGAGTTCAACTGAGGCATGGTAGTGTTTGAAAGCAAAAATGAGTGGAAATAGAAAATAAAACTGGAGCAGCTAAGAAGAGTATGTCCAAATTCTAGCCCAAGAAGGGGAAGAGGATAGAGACGGGAGGGGAGGGGATGGGGGAGAAGGGTGGAGGGAGGGTAATTGGTGGGACCACACCTACAGTGCATCTTACAAGGGTACATGTTAAATTTACTAAGTGTAGAATATAAATGTCTTAACACAATAACTAAGAAAATCCCATGAAAGCTATGTTAACCAGTTTGATGAAAATATTTTATATTGTACATAAAACCAGCACATTTTACCCCATGATTTCATTAATGTACACAGTTATTATTTAATTAGAAAAAAAAAAACTGGAGTAGCACAGGCAGCATGAATAGAGAACAAAAGTAACCTGCCTAGGTTTCAGTGTAACAAAGAGAAATTTTATTTAGGAAGAACAAAGAGAAAGTTTAGAGCACTTCCAAAGAGAGATGGAAGTGAGTCTCTCTCATGAAGGTGAATAGGTGAGAGAAATCAGACTCAAAGGCCATGCAGAAATATAAATACTCTCTTTCTCTCAATTTGAAATTGGTTACAAGTCTTTCATTGGCACTTCTGTGTTTCAGGCAGTATGTCTATTTTCTATTGGTCATTGTTTACCAAGGTTATCCCATACCTGCATTCTTGTGGGCCCACCAGACTTCCTGGTTCAGCAGACCTTGCTTCCTTCCCATTCCCCTTAAAGCTCCTTTTGTGGTGTCCCTTATCAATCTCCATATTTATTTGTAGAAAGGAACTTTTGATCTAAAGAAAAATTAATCTCCATGATAAGACAGTGAGAGAAGAGAGCAATCCATGAAGTTATGAATTCAGACTTTTGATAAAATCTTTCCATTGGCCCCTGTTCCACAGATAACTATGTCCTTCCATCTGTGATCATCTTTGACTTGCTTTAAAACACTGGTAAAACTGAAAGAAGTAACTTATTCCAAAGCCTTATAAGTTATCTGACACACTGATATAGTTGACTTACTCAGGGCTTTTCATCATAATGTGGAAACAATGCAAGGTGAAATAATAGACTACAGAGAATGGGTGAGAGGCCATGATATTTCACTAGCTGAAGACTCTGTCTTGAGAAAACCATATAGGACTTTTCAAATCTGATGTTCCTAAAATTAACCATGGTATACATGCCCTCCTTGCCTCTGAGTACTAATTTTTGATCCTGTCCCTACATCAGAATCCAACTTAATAGCCGTTAGTAACCCTGGTCCTTCTATTCCTTCTACTAGCACCATGATTACCTTTATAGCAGCAGTTATAGCAATGGTGAAATAATGTTTTTGTTTCGATCTCAACATGCAAGCTGAGAGTTGCTCTAGAGTAGAAGCAATGATTTGTTACTGATTTTTATTTTACTAACATATTCTTAGTGCTTGGCACTAAATATATGATCAGTTGAATGAATTAATGAATAGATAAATTAGTGAATGACTCAACATCCATAATGCTGCAGAATTAATCTTATCTCAGCCACCTTTTCTATTAGAATTGATCAAGTATTAGGTATATACATGTGAATGGGCTGTAAAATATGAATGCACTGAATTGTGAAGAGGCTACAATTCTGAGAGATCAACATCTTTCATAATCACTTACCCATGAAGAAAAAAAGACGGTATTTCTAACCTCTCTAGCTGAATTCTACTCATTCCTAAAGTATTCATGTAGTATTGATAATCTGTTATATGCTCCAAAGTTGCTTTTCGTTTTGGGGTACAGCAACAACAAAAATGAAAAAAAAAAAAAAGGTTCTACTGACATGGGATTTATATTCTAAAAGATAAAAATTTATTTGTGCTTATTTATTTATTTATTTATAGATTTTTAAATTTCCAATTAATATTAAACAATTTAGGTTTTATTGTTTTCAATTCTAATGTAAAGTTCAAGTTGTAGTTGAGATCTTCACCCATGGGGCATGCCAAATACCCTCACACTGTGCACATTATGTGAGATCCTACCAATCACTCTCCCTCTGCCCCCCTCACCTGTCCCCCCTCTTCCTCCCCCTTGCTAGACTAGTGTTTCTTCTTTCATGTAGGCATGTGGTTTATACATTGGTTTCCTGTTACTATTTGAGTACATTGGATGCTTGCATTTCTATTCTTGTGATACTTTATTAAGAAGAATGTGTTTCAACTCCATACAAGTAAAAACAAAAAATGTAAAGTCTCCATCTTTTTTAGGACTGAATAGTACTCCATGGTATATCTATACCACAGTTTGTTAATCCATTTATAGGTTGATGAGCACTTGAATTGCTTCCACATCTTGGTAATTGTGAATTGAGCTGCAATAAAACTTCTGGTGCAAAAGTCTTTCTGATAAAATTATTTTTGTACTTCTGGTTAGACACCTAGTATTGGGATTGCAGGATCAAATTGAAGGTTTATTTTTAGTTCTCTGAGAATTCTCTATGCATTTTTCCATAGAAGTTGTATTAGTTTAAAGTCCCTCCAGAAGTCCAAAAGTGTTTTCATCTTGCCACATCCATGCCAGCATCTCCAGATTCAAGATATGATGTGGGCCAATCTCAATGGAGTTAAGTTGTAAATCAGAGTGGATATATGTATGTATATATGTTCTTTTTTTTCTTCCCTAAATGCTATAATAAGTAGGAAGTACTTGGTATATACAACCACATATTTTATTTAACCTTCAAAATCATCCTAGGAAGTAGCTAAAATTATTATTCTCATTTTTACTAAGGAGCAAATTAGGCACAGAGAGGTTAATACAATCTTCTATAACATTTCTAACTTGTTTTCATGACTTGAATTTCAGCATTATATATAAACATATATATACTTTATGTCATTTGGTTATGCAAAGTTTCATGTGTTTATAGGAAAAATGATTCTATTAATTGAAATAATACATTGATATTTCTCATAACATGTATAGTAATGAAAAGGTCTTGCAATAAAAAGAAATAATTATAGAGAAGATATAAGTTCCTAAGCTAAAAGAAACTATTCACTTTAAATGTCAAAATCGAATAACATGTTATAAATGAAATAAATCATGATATTATAGAAAAAATACACCAAATTCTTCATCGATTTCATTTATTGAGGTACATCATGTTTTAAATCTACGATAATCTTATTTTTAGAATAACATAAATAAAATCTCAACTTTTAAATACATGCATTTAAGAGCATCCATATATTTTATTTGTCAACTGTTTTCATAATCTGCATTATGCGATCATATCTCTGACACTTGTCTGCACACTATGACTACATGCCTTTACAATGATTAACAAGATCCAAGTTTAATTGTTTAAGGGAATAAAATAATTGATTAAACATTTTATATGATATGACATCAGAAAAATTAATCTTTTTTTGGTTCAAAGTTATTTATTGTTTGTTGCTACAGTTTTGAGTTTTTTTTATTAAATCATAGCTGTGTACATTAATGCAATCTTGGGGTACAATGTGCTGGTTCTTGATTCAAAATATGATGGCAGAATTGTATGTTACTTCTAAACCAATATTACTGTATAGCTGTCTACTCTCTGCATGTTGACATTGCTAATTTCTCTATAGCAAAATAGCTGTGGAGAAGCTTGTTCTCTTACCCCTTTTTTGTCATTTCATTTGCCTTGTATCCCTGCCCTCCCTCCTCTACCTCATTTTTCACTTTTCTCAATCAAAGAGAATCTGACTTCCCTGTATTCTCAATGTGCTCTCCTTGCACTTTTAAAGATCTTATTTCCTGATATTTAAAGAGTTAGCCTGTGGTATATGTATACCATGGAATATTATTCAGCCATCAAAAACAATGGAGATTTTACAGCATTTGTATTAACCTGGAAAGAGGTGGAACACATTATTCTTAGTGAAGCATCCTTAGTGAAGAAAGAATCCTATGTGTTCAACTTTTATATAAAGACAATTAATGACATGGTGGGGCACGGGGGAAGGTGATACTGGACAGAGAAGGAGGGAGGGAGTGCGGGCAAAGAAAAAAAATTAAGAAAGAAATTAGTGACTAATTCATATATAAATTGTATTTAATTTGTACCAAAAAAAATAAAGAGTTAGCCTTTTACTTGTCTATCACTCCAATTAAATTATAACTTCCCTGAAGGGAAAGGTTATGACTTATTCATCTTCCTACCCTCCCACAGTTATTAGCACAATTATTTTGCACAAATAGATGCTAAGGAAGTACCTGACACATGAGTGCTAGTCATTCTATTTAAAAAATCAAGAGAATAAGTACATTACAAACACAAATAATGTATTTACCATCATAACAACCCAAAACAAAAAAAAATTAATTTAATTTAAATTAAAATAAAAAGCATTAAATGGTGCAAAGAATTTATTGATATAGCATGTTATTGCAAAACATATAACTTGCTTGGTGGAATATGTTAATTATATTTCAAAACTTGGGATTGATTAAGAAGAGTTATTAATAGTCTCATTACAAATCACCATATATGACTTAATAAAAGGGGAAGAAAAAAAGGAAAAAAAAAGAAATCCTCAACCTTCTCCCAAATTTAAGGTCATGTTACTTCTTCAACATAGTTGAAGGACTGGAAGTTGGAACTACCCAATGACTCTGTAACACTAGCCTTTTAAGCACCTTGAAACAAAGTAAAAGATAGTGCTTCCAGGATGAGGGACATGCATTCTGGAGACATACTGCCTGGGTTCAAAATCCTTCTCCACAATTTACTAGTTCTGCAACCTTTACTGAATGACTAAATCTTCTTCCTCACAACATGTCCTCAGTGGGAGGATTTTTATGAAGACAAAATGAGATAAGGCATGTTAAACAATCAGCACAGTGCTTGGCATAAAATGAGCACACTATTGTCATTCTCTTACAAAGTTTGTATAGATTCCAGATCTCTAGACTTAGGCCTCTCTGACCTTGGTGTTTCAGAACTTGACTTTTTTGTCCAACTTCGTTTAAACCTTGCATATCAAACATCAGTGGTTGTAAGTAGGATTTCAAAATAAATTACAGACTAACCCATTTATGTTTGAATTTTGGATAAAGAGTATAATTTTCAGCAAAAGAATGCTTTATGCAAAATGTGAGGAATACTTATACTAAAAAATCTTTCATTATTTGTCTGAAATTCAAATTTGATAGGGCACATTGTATTTCTATTTGCTAAATGTGATAACTCTTGTTCAGAAACTGTTACCCATCAACAACAGTCCATTGCCTCAATCCCTCAGAGATAAACACAGGTTTGCAGAGTTTGCATTTTAATTACTTCCACATTCAGTCATTTTAAGTATTAACAATTAATTAAGTATCCATCACAGGGACCTTAGCTGGCATGGAAAACCTGGATGGATATATTCCAACTTAGTATGAAGGAATCTTTCACTTTTCAAAGACCTACTGTCTTTAACCAGAACAAGGTCTGTGTCAAATCCTAAATCTCCTATTCTGCTATTTTCATACCCTCAAAACATTTGGGAGTAATTATATAAAGATGGGTTATTGTTCACTTTTTGCACATTCTAAAAGTTTTGTGTGAGAAAACAAGACCATATGAGCACACACACCAATGAAAGATGGCTAAAATCAGTACAAAGCATTGTCTAAGGACAGGATTTTTAGTCACAAATCCAAACAAACGGTACACATAAATTTTCCATTTATTTATTTATTTATATATTTATTGACACAGACTCTCACTCTGTTCCCCTGGGTAGAGTGTTGTGATATCATATTAGCTCACAGCAACCTCAAACTCTTGGGCTCAAGAGATCCCTTTGCCTCAACTTACTGAGTAGCTGGGACTACAGGCACCCACCAAGAGGTCCACAGATTTGTCTTTCTTTAGTAGAGACAAGGTCTTGCTCCTGCTTAGGCTGCTCTTGCACTGATCAGGGGATCCATCCACCTCGGTCTTCAAGAGTTCTAGGACTATAGGTATGAGCCACCATGCCTGGCAAAATTTTTCTTTTTTCTACATAGTGGTTTTTGGTACTGCACAGAGTTTTAGTGTTCTCTGGGTGAAGCATAACTGGGGAGAATTCCCTGAGATCAAAAGAAGCATTATTAAGATTACTAAGCAGAATCCATCTCTGCCCTTATACCTATTTCTGATATTCAGAGATTTTACGTAAAGCACTTTCCAGAGTATGCTGTTAGGTACTACAAATATTAAAGGGATGTCTGCAATATGAAGTCCATAAAATATGAATGCATTCTGAAGACTGAACGTGTGATTATCTTTTCAAAAATTATTTTGACCATATTTTAAAAATATATATACATATATTTATGCACATTTATACATGCATAAATATACATATGTCTGTGTACACACACACACACACACACACATATACGGTGTCACAGCTCACAGCAACCTCTAGCTCTTGGGTTTAGGCAGTTCTCTTGCCTCAGCCTCCCAACTAGCTGGGACCACAGGCACCTGCCACAAAGTCCAACTATTTTTTTGTTGCAGTTTGGCCTGGGGCCAGGTTTGAACCCTCCACCCTCGGTATATGGAGCCAGTGCCCTACTCACTGAGCCACAGGTGCTGCCCCTTAAAGAGACTTTTTATCTGGGGTAAAATAAATTATTTCAACAGTTAATACTCAAAAAGAATTTTAGATTTGAGCAGTTTCTAGGTGCCCTTTTTTCAGATATTTTCCATAAACCACGTGACTCTCCTTAGCTCACTTCATTTTGCTAATCACCTTTCCGGAAAGGTTTTTCTCAGGAATCTTATTTTTTGTTGACTTTAAAACCTCAATAATTCTACAACATCAATTCAACTTAAACATATTCAATGCAATCCAAATTAAAATCCCACTGGAATTATTTTTGTGGAAACTGACTAGTTAATCATATGTAAGTTCCCTTGTAAGAAAAAATGTGACTAAAATTTCTAAGAAACATTTGAAAAATAGAAAACATAAGTTGGTATTTTATTACTAAATATCAATATATACTTCAAAAAACCCACTAATGAAAATGATAGAGATATATAGTTATGCAAGGATTGACAGACAGGTCAATGAAGTGAGAAGAATGTTAAAAAGTAGGCTTATGAATGTAACAATTTATTTTATAATGAAAAAAATCCTTAGGAGAACAGTTATACTACCAGGAAAAGTGACATGAAATACACTAAATGAATTTGTTTTACCACAACTGAAATTATATTTTATATGACTTAAACATTCAACAATGTAACATAAACATTTATACCCTCATATTAATCTGAAATAAAAAATAAATATAAAATAAAATTACAATCAGGATAAAAAAATTTTATTCTATCTTCAGTTTTTATTTTCTCTTTACATTTTTTATTAAGTCATAACAGTGTACATTAATGCATTTATGGGATACAATGTGTTATTTTTATATACACTTTGGAATGCTTACATTAAACTGGTTAACATAGCCTTAACCTAATTTACTTAATATTGTTAAGACTTTTATAGTCTATTTTAATAGATTTGACATGTACTCTTGCAATATTCTACTTAGGTTTTAGAAGTACCTAAGTAATTATAGTTCATAAAAGAGATGTATATAGATACGAAAAGTGATATGTAATAACATATATATACTGTTAATGATATGCTTCCTAAACTGTTTTTTATACGTGTGTGTGTGTGTGTGTGTGTGGCCTACATTCAGGATTGATTTCAAAAAGCAATACAGACTTTCACAGGGGAAACTGCTGACACTGAGTCAATGTATTTTGGCACGTATTGTGGATTAACATTTGAAGAAGAAAAAACAATTCCTAGAATCCTTTCCCCATAAAGAAATAAAGTTATTTCTTTGTTTAAAAAAATCCAAATCTGAATAACAATCTACAAAAATTCTCTAAAATAGAAGGAAATTTATAGTTCATACAAACTTAGATGTTATAAAAAGAAGTTGATTTATTTGGCCATATAAAAATAAAAAAACTTTTCTTAAACAAAAGATAACATAAACAAATTTGAAAGAAATGTGGTGGGTGGTAACGTGTCTACCAGACACAAGATGAAAATTTAAAATATACAAAGATCTCCTATAAATTATCAATACAAATAATAAAAACTGAACCAAAATGTACAAAGAATATTAACAGAAAATTCAACAAGAATAAATAATATGTTGAGATGTTCAACTTTAATGTTAATCAGGAAAATGCAAATTGCAAAACAAATGTCTATTGAATGAACACATAATTGGCAAATTTGTAAATGATTGGATGTCTATGGTAATATTAAGCATGTGGAAATACTTTGCTAAGAAGAATATTTTCCAGCTCTATCCATGTAAACATGAAGGAGGTAAAGTCTCCATCTTTCTTTATGGCTGCATAGTATTCCATGGTATACATATACCACAATTTATTGATTCATTCATGGGTCGATGGGCACTTGGGCTTCTTCCATGACCTAGCAAAAGTATCCAATGTACTCAGCCCTACTATGAAACTAATTAATAGCTTTCATAGGAAAACTATAACCCAATTTTAGCCCAAGAATATGGGGAAAGGAGAGAGGGAGGAGAGGAGAGGGAGGAGGATGGGTGGAGGGAGGGTGATTGGTGGGATTACAACTATGGTTTATCCTATAAGGGTATATGTGAATCTCTCTAAATGTAGAATATAAATGTCTTAACACAACAACTAAGAAAATGACATGAAGGCTAGGTTAACCAGCTGGATGAAAGAATTTCAAATTGTATATAGCAACAACACTCTGTACCCCATGATAGCATTAATTTACACAGATATGATTTAATAAAAGAAAAAGAATGTGGAAATAGAGGACTCTTATAAATACTTTTCAATTTTCTTCAAGTTTTATTTACATAAAATCAAATGCACTCACTTTAAGCATATAGTTCAATGAGTTTTGATGATCACAACTGTTTATATAACCTCTAAATAAAAAAAATTCCATAACCTCACAATTCTCTTGGAATGTTTACAATCAATGTCTCACCTTCTGCCACTAATCTGATTTTTCTTTATCTGATTTCTATCAGTACAGATTAGATTTGCCTGCTTTGAACTTCAGATAAATGGGATTGTTTAGTATGCACTCTTTTGTGTTTGGCTTCTTCAGCTCCTCATAATGTTTTGAAGAATTAATCATATTAATGTGTGCATCAGTAGTTAATTTCTTTTCATTACTGACTGGTACAGCATTGTATAAATATTCCTCAATTTGTTCATTCATTCAACTTTTCATAGGTTTGGGAATAAGAAGGATAATTTCAATATCCAACTCCATGTCAGTTATACCCTCATCCTGTTGAATGGCTTTTTAAATTCTTACTGTCCATTTATTTGATAGCATTTGTGTGTTTTTCTAAGTTTTTTCTTTAACTAGATTTTAATATTAATAAAAACAAAGATTTGTCTTTTTTACTATCATAGCCTCAGTGTCCAGAACAGTGCTGAGCCCATAGTATTCACATGGCAAGTGTTTTTGAATGAATAATAAATAAATCAAATAATAGAAGGTTCTATGTCTTGAGTGGCTATTATGTGCTGAACACTGTGCAAAAGGATCTCTAGATTATGAGACAAACACATATTTTATTTTTGTTTAAAAATTGCTCTGTCTTCCAGAAATGAACCCTGGTGACAAAGAAATCTATATTTCTTTGAAGGAAGTCATGAGTGATAAATATCTACATTTAGAACCAGAATGTTTTATGACTGCAAACAGTTTTATGAGGGGGAGAAAGAGAAAGAGTAAGATCTTGGAGTATCTAGGAGTTAGTACCAGGACTTTCAGAGAAAGAGGTAAGATTAAGATTAGCAACTATACGAAGGAAAAGTGTAGAAGGAAAAACTCAGTAGGTGGGGTTAAAATGAAGGACATTTGGGGTAGTAGAAAAGTATCTGATGGGAATTTTAAACAGAAATTTTGTGGTCAGATTACATAAACCATTCTCTTCCATTTCTTCAATTGAAAATTAGATAAACTGTTTATTTCTTGTTAATTTATATATATTTTCTTAGGTGGAAATCAATAAAAGTGCTATGGCTTTCTTTAAGACAGACATGAAATGGCAGAAAGTATTGCCCATGTGGATCATACACGGACATAAATATTAGTAGAATTAAAGAATCTGATACTCAATTCCCCTCATAGTCCAATCTCCCACTTACTATGTAATTAACCCCATCAAACTTCAAAAATTGATTCTGTATGAATATGTAAATTGACAACAAGCACCCATCACTAGCAAGTCCATTGGTCATTTTTTTGAATAGCTCTGTTTTTCTTCCCATTCAGATCCTCTTTGTAACTAATTAAACATCTGCTTCCCTGTAACTTGTTTAATGTTATTATATAAGTAGTAAGATGTATATCAAATAAGGCATTTTAAAATCAGATCTTCTCTTGAACCTTTTGAAAAACAGAGAACCTTAACATTGCTTCCAATATGTAACATTTTGTCAATTTAATGAAAACAGCCATATTCACAGCCATGCCAGACACTCAATAAATATTTGTTGAATAATAAATTAGGTATCATGTTACCATGCCCTCTAGTCTTTTCTAAGAATCAAATCATCCCTCTCTTAGGGGAGTCTTTCAGTGTGTTTTGCAAATAACAATAATAATAAGCATAGTCTCATAATAGAGAGAACTCCATGTGCTAGTGCCACCTTTAAAGGAAGTACACTAAGTCAGAGAGTAAGTAGGCTTTGTTCAAAGTCATAATGGCAGATAAGCAGCTGTGTGCAAGGCAGATATTATGAATTATGACACTTTGTCCATTTAAATGTCTACTTGAAATGTCTGATGGGAAATGGCACATAGACCAAAATATCAAGTGAGGGAGAAATTAGTCTCTTGACACACTTTGGCAGATGGAGAGGAATAAAGATATTCAATAATGATACTAACCTATCTCAGTTTCCTGGACAAAGCCCAAAGAACATAAACTGCATTTTTCTCTCTAGTGCTGGTTTTAAACACCGCTCTCTTTACTGAAATATGTTAGCATTTGGATTTAACAACTACATATTCGCACAGGACCAAATCCGTGTCCAATCACATATTAAAGGACCCAATGCCTCCTTATTCATACATAGAGTTATAATTGAAAAAAATAATCATAGAGGTATGTGAAATAAAGGAGAGAAGAGAAAGGGCTCTAAGAATGAAAAGAAATTCTGACACTTTTCTAGGTACTAATTCACATCAAGCATAAAGAGGGCCATGATACTGTCAAAATATTGTTTGTCATTAACTCAGGCAAACATGTGTAAAAGTGTTAGGCTCCCTTAGGGGATGAGAGTGGTTGTTTAAATACATGTACAGTTAACTGTATTTATCATTTTGATCAGATAAAACCACATCCTTTTATTGGGAAAATTACCTTATCATACCACCAAATACAACTCAGTACAATGAGAATTTTCACAAAGAGTTTTGCAGATAACTGAGAGGAAGAATCTGTGAGGTTTGTTAGCTAACTTTGATAGTAAAGGGAGTTTCCACAGAATCATGACAAAACCTCAACATGTGGCATTCCAAAAGAAAAAAAAAAGGTCTTCATCATTCCACCTGCAGATGAGTATGAGTTATTTAGCTGTATCTAAATTATTAGTGAAATTAGCCAAATCGGGCCTTTTTGTTCCAATTAAAAGCTGGCTTCTGCAGTTGTATGTGGATGTGGGCATGGCAGCAGCCTATTAGCAGCAACAGATTTGCCCAGTAAAATATTCCAAAAATGACTGTAGGTGAATGCCAAGCATATGAACAAGATGCTTGGAAAGAAGACACTGTGAAGAAAAGAAGATACATGAAGAAAGAATTGAAGGGATATAAGGGAGAGATATCACTCCAAATGATCTCATCTTTTTATATTCCTACCCTGTATCTGAAGTGTAATAGAACACTTCAAGTTCCCTGTTGTCTCTTTGTCTCTTGCCTCATCCTCTTCTGAAGTGTCCTCTACACTCTAGCCAGAGAATCCTATCTAGATTGTAAATACAATCTTCCTTAAAGGTCTACAATGGCTTACCATTGCTCGTGGAATAAAGTTCAAGTGTGGCAGCGTGGCATGCTCAGTCCCTTACAAATAGGGCCCAACTTCTCTCTGGTAGGATTTCCGGCTGGTCTTCCCCTTGCTCGCTCACTTCACCAACACACATATCCTATACTTCAGTTAAATAAAACTTTTTGCTTATTTGTCAGATTTTCCGTGTTTTTCCACAGCCTGTCTTAAAAAATCAGGTGCACTTGTTTTACTATAACCTTTGCTTTCTGAAAGGCCTAGTAAAGACTATCCAGCACAGAGTAATATTGTCTGTATGAATACTTCTCAGACTTTCATAGCTGAGTTACTTGCTGTTACTCCCTGTTACAGCTCTTACCATACTGCATTGCAAAATCTATGTATGCATCATACTTGTTTGCCAGATGTTGGGTACCTTGAGTGATAGGCTCATCTCCAATTTTTTATTAATTTGTTTCTCATGAGCATAAGGCTCAGTAACAATTATGAGCACTATTTTCTGTAAGGTGGTTTCCTTCAGAATGTTTGCAATGTCTACTTCTATAAGAAGGTAGTATTAACTCAGCTTGTAAACCTAGAACACCATAATATAAATTCCATTGTATTTTGATTAAGCCTGGTAACTCTGAAACTCTAAGGTCCATTCTCTGGGCTATTCTTGGATAAGGAAGTTCTATCTCAAAATGCTCACATACACAAATAAAGTACACTATCTTAGATTGTTCTTCACTTTTCTTTCTTTTTTTTTTATTGTTGAGTATTCATTGAGGGTACAGAGAACAGGTTACATTACTTGCATTTGTTAGGTAAAGTACCTCTTGTGTCCTGCCGCCAAGATGTGTGTCACATACCGTTATCCACCCAACCCACTCCTCCCTCCCCTCTCTCCTCTTCCCTCTTCCCCCACCTCTCACCAGGCACTAGATCATCAATTGTCCTCATATTAGAATGCGTACATTGCATTCTTGCTTCTCCATACATGAGATGCTTTTCTAAGAAAAATGTGTTTCAACTCCATCCAGGTTAATATAAAATATGTAAAATATTATCATTTTCTGATGATATCATCAGAAACTCCATCCTTTTTAGTGGCTGAGTAGTAGTCCATGGTATACATATACCATTTTTGTTAATGCACCCTGGGTTGGTGGGCACTTAGGTTATTTCCACAGTTTGGCTATTGTAAATTGAGCTACAATAAACAGTCTAGTGCAAATGTCCTTATGATAAAATGATTATTTTTTTCTTTTGGGTAATGCCTAGTAATGGGATTACAGGATCAAATGGGAGGTCTACTTTAAATTTCTTTGAGGATTCTCCATATTTCCTTTCAAAAGGGTATTAGTTTATATTAGTTTGCACTTCCTCCAGCAGTATAAAAGTGTTCCTTTCTCTCCAAATCCATACCAGTATCTGCAGTTTCAAGATTTTGTGATGTGGGCCATTCACACTAGGGTTAGGGGATATCATATGGGCATTTTGAGTTGCATTTCTCTGATAATCAGGGACGATGAGCATTTTTTCATATGTTTGTAGGCCATTCATCTATCTCATTTAGGGAAGGTTCTATTCACCTCCCTTCCCCATTAATATAAAAGATTGTTGGATTTTTTATGTTGATGAATTTGAGTTCTCTGTAGATCGTAGTTATCAAGCAATTATCCAACTCATAAAATGCAAATATCTTTTCCCATTCTTATGGTTGTCTATTTGCTTTGATTGATGTCTCCTTAGCTGTACAGAAGCTATTAAATTACATTAAGTCCTATTTGTTTATTTTTGTTGTTGTGCAATTGCCATGAAGTCTCCTCCATAAAGTCTTTCTCCAGTATGATGACTTCAAGCGTTTTATCCACACTTTATTCAAGGATTTTTATTGCTTCATGCCTTAGATTTAGATCTTTTATTCATCTTGAATCCATTTTTGTGAGTGGTGAGAGGTGTGGGTCCAGTTTCAGTCTTTTACATGTGGATATCTAGTTCTCCCAGCATCATTTATTAAATAGGTATTCTTTTCCCTAGTGTAAGTTCTTTGGTTTATCAAAGATTAGGTGGCTGTAAGATGTTAGTTTCATTTCATGGTTTTCTATCAAGTTCCAGATGTCTATGTCTCTATTTTTCTGATGATATCATGCTGTTTTGATCATTATGGCCTTGTAGTACAGCCTAAAATATGGTAGGCTGATGTTCCTGGCTTTTTTGTTATTGCTTAGAATTGTCTTGGCTACGCAAGGTTTTTTCTGGTTCCATACAAAATGAAGAAATTTTTTTTTTCAAATTTTGAAAGTATGATAGTATTTTAATGGGGATTCCATTGAATCTGTAGATTGCTTTGGGAAGTATAGACATTTTAACAATGTTGATTCTTCCCAGCTATGATCATGGTATGTTCTTCCATTTGTTAATATCTTCTGCTATTTATTTATTTTCTTAGGGTTTCATAATTTTCTTTAAAGAGGTTTTCACCTCTTTTGTTAGGTACATTTCTAGGTATTTCATTTTCTTTGAAGCTACTGTGAAGGGTACTGTGACCTTATTTAACTTCTCATCCTAGCTGTTATTGGCATATGTAAAGGCTACTGACTTGTGGTCATTGATTTTATATCCTGAGACATTACTATACATTTTGATCACGTACAGGAGTCTTGTGGTTGAGTCTTTGGGGTTCTCTAAGTACAAGACCATGTCCTTAGCAAAGAGGGAGAATTTGAACTCCTATGCTCCTATTCAAATGCCCTTTATTTCCTTCTTTTGCCTGGTTGTATTAGGTAGAACTTCTAGTACTATGTTGAACAGTAGTGGTGATAGAGGACAGCCTTGTGTGCTTCCAGTTGTAAGTGGAAAAAAATTCAGTTTTACTCTATTCAATATCATACTAGCTGTGGGATTGTCATAGATGGCCTCAATCAGTCTAAGAAATGTGTCACCTAGGCCTATTTTCTTCAGAGTTCTAATTTAAAAAGGATACTGAATTTTATCAAATGCTTTTTCTGCATCTACTGAAAGGATCATATGGTCTTTGTCTTTGCTTATGTTGATTTGGTGAATTATGTTTATGGACTTGAGTATGTTAAACCAGCCTTGCATCCCTTGTCGAAACCTACTTGATTGTGATGAATGATTTCTTTAATATATAGATGTAATCTATTGGCTAGAATTTTACTGAGAATTTTTGCATCTATTTTCACTAGTAAAACTAGTCTGAAATTATTTAGGTGGATATTTTCCTCATTTTTGTATCAGGGTGAAGTTTGCTTTGTAGAACACATTGGGGAAGATTCCTTCCTTCTCAATTCTTTTGAATATTTTCTGTAGTATGGCTATAAACTCTTCTTTGAAAGTTTGATATAATTCTGGTCTGAAACCATCTGCTCCAGGGCATTTTTTGTTGGGAGATTTTTTTATTGTTTCTTCCATCTCAGTTCTTGAAATCAATCTGTTGAAGAAATCTATTTCTTCTTGATTAAGTCTAGGAAGAGGGTGTGATTCCAGGTATTTTTTTTTTTTTTTTTGAGACAGAGCCTCAAGCTGTCATCCCTTGTAGAGTGCCATGGCATCACAGCTCACAATAACCTCCAACTCCTGGGCTCAAGTGATTCTCCTGTCTCAGTCTCCCAAGTAGCTAGAATTACAGGTGCCCACCACAACACCTGGCTACTTTTTGGTTGCAGCCATCATTGTTGTTTGGTGGGTCTAGGCTGGATTTGAACCCTTCAGCTCAGGTATATGTGCTGGCACCTTAGCTGCTTGAGCCACAGGCCACAAGCCTGATTCCAGGTATTGATCTATTTCCTCCACATTGTCAAATTTCTGGGCATAGAGTTTTTTGTAGGACTCAGAGATGATTCCTTGTATCTCTGTGGCATCTGTTATTATTTCTTCTTTATCATTTCTGATTGAGGATATTAGAGATTTTACTTTTCTGTTTCTACTTAATCTGGACAAAGGTTTGTCAATTTTATTTATTTTCTCAAAAACCAACTTTTTGTTTTGTTAATTTTCTGAATGATTCTTTTGTTTTCAATTTCATTCATCTCTGATTAATTTTTTTTTTCTTTTCTTCTGCTGGATTTAAGAATAGGTTGTACTTCTTTTTCCAATTCCATAAATGATTCATGAGTTTGTTGATGTACTCTCTTTCTGATTTTTTCAAATGTAGGCATCCAATGTGATAAATTATTCTCCTAAGACTGTTTTTGCTGTGTCCCACAAGTTTTGGTAACTTGGGTCTACATTGCAGCTATTTTTGAGGAATTTAACGATTTCCTCTTTTACCTCTTCCTGAACCCAACTATCATTCAGCATAAAGTTGTTTAATTTCCAAGTCTTTGTGTGGGGATGAATGTTTTTGTTGGAGTTTGAGTTCCCCCTTTTATTGCCTTGTGTTCTGAGGAAATACAAGGTGTAATTTCTATTCTTTTAATGTTGCTGAGGTTTGATTTGTATCCTAGGATGTGGTCAATTTTGAAGTACATACCATAGGCTAATGAGAAAAAAGTATATTCCCTAGCTTTGGGATGGTATGTTCTGGATAGGCCTATTAATCCCATTTGTTCTAGGATAACATTTAAGTCCTCTGGTTTTGTTTAGTTTCTATTCAGATGATTTTTCCAATTCTGTCAGAGGTGTGTTTAAGTCCCCATGCTGTTACAGGATATCACATTGCTCAGACCTATCAAGTTATGTTTCATAAATCTGGGAACATTTAAATTGGTGCATAAATATTTAAAATTGAAATGTCTTCTTGTTGAATTGTTCCTTTGACTAGCATAAAGTATCTATTGTTGTCTTTCTTAACTTTAATTGATATAAATCTGCTTGTATCTGAAAATAACATTACAATCCCTCCTTTCTTCTGATTTCCATTTGCTTGAAATTCTGTTTTCCATCCCTTAACCCTGAGTTTTGATTTGTCCTCAAGACTAGGTGTGACTCTTGGAAATAGTATATGGATGGCCTGTGCATTTTTTATCTAATCAGCCATACTGTGTCTCTTCAGTGGTGAATTCAGTCCATTGACATTCATTGAGAGATATGGTAAGTGTGGTGGAGTTCTATTCTTGTTATTTTTTGAAAGTCCCTTGTGTAGTTTTATCCTTTGGGCCATTGTGGAAGCATTGTTTTTACCTTTAACTTCTTTGTGTTTACTTTGCTGGTGATACATTGTGGTGGTCAGTGTTGAGAATAGATCTAAGTATTTCCTGTAGAGCTGGTCTTGCTGTGGCAAATTTCCTCATAGTTTGTATATCCTCAAAAGATTTGATTTCTCCATCAATTTTGAAGCTTATTTTAGCAGGGTGCAGAATTATTTTTGCTGAAAATTATTTTGTTTAAGAATGTTGAAGTTGGATGACTATACACTTCCGGCTTGGAAAGTTTCTGTTAAAAACTCTGCTGTCATTCTAATGGCTCTACCTCTGTAGATCAGTTGGTGCTTACTCCTGGATGCTTGTAGAATTTTTTTCTTTCATCTTGACTTTGGACAAGTTCATTACAATGTGTCTTGGAGAGGCACCGTTTGAGGTGAGATGACCCAGGATTTAATATCCATCTAAAAAGAGTGTGTTGGGATCTTTAGGAAAACTTGGGAAGTTTTTGTTTATCATGGTCTCCAGGAAGGCTTCCATTCCTTTGGGACAATCTTCTTCCCCTTCAGGAATCCCTATTATTCATATATTTGAATGCTTTATGTAGTATAGTAGTTCTCTAAGCACCTGCTCTGCTTTCTCTCTCTTCTTTCTGCCTCTTTAACTACTTGCATTAACTCAAAAACTTTATCTTCTAGTTCTGAGGTTCTTTCTTCTTCATGGTCTAACCCATTTTCGATACTTTCTACTGCATCTTTACATTCCCTGATTGTCTCTTTCATATCCTTAAGGTCTCCCAAATCCTTTCTATATTCTACATGCCTCTCATCTAAGTTTTGCTTCTGTCTTTCCATTTTCTTGTCCATTCCTTTTATCATCTTTATTATCCATATTTTAAATTCCCTTCTGTCAAGCCCATTAATTATTTATATGTGGCGTCTTCTGCAGTAACTGCCTCATGGTCCCTTGGGGGAGTTCTTCTGTTTGTTTTTTTCATATTGCCTGAATTTTTCTGTTGGTTCCTCCTCACATATTCTTTCTTCTTATTCATCTTCTTGTCCTCTTTTATACTTCTGACTACCTCCTTTTTTTTTTTCTTAAACAGAATTCCTTGCTCTTGATGACAGTATATTGCAATGTGTGTCTGGGACATCATGGGACACAGTATTTTAGGAGACAGATAGCATAGCCAACAACCTCTATGGTCTTTATTCCAAACTTAGTTGTCTTTGGTGATCACCTGACTGTTTCCTCAGCATTAAGACCCTGCTGTGTTGGGATCTTAAAGCTCACAAGTATCCTTCAGGGACTGGTCTCACAGTTCCCCCTGACTCCAGTTCCCATGGAGTGCAGGAATCCCTCAGCTTGTCTAAACAGTAGAGTTCAGATCCCAGCAGGAAGAATTAAGACAGCTGAGTTTTAGGCCCCTGCTAAGCCCTTCTAAAGACCTTCCCACAATGGCAGCCCACTGGCCACTAAGACCTTTTCAGTATGACTATATCACCAACCACCAAACCTATGGCAGATCCACTCCAATCAGCATTCAAATCTGGGTGCTGTATGCTGTTAGAATCTGTCCACTCTTCTAAGCTTTCCATTCTATGCACAGCTCCCCCCAACAACTGAAAACTCTGGAAAGGCTTCCTCTTATCCCAGGTATCTATGGGCAGCCAGTGATCCCTGCCCATTGCAATCACTTGCCTAACTCATCAGGTATCCACTGCTCTGGATCCTACTCTATACCCAGCTCACCACCTCCTCACTATGTTCCCTGAGCTATGACTCTGAGTGTGATCTCCATGCCAAGTATGTCTGGGTTCTTTCTTTTTCCCCAGTCATTCTAGGAGAGCTCAGCTAAATAATCCTTCTGGTACTCCATCTTCACTTGTATTTCTTGAGGAATACATACATAGTTTTAGGCAGGAATAGGAGGGTAGTTTCTTCTTTAACAGAGCATGAAAGTACCTTTAATTCAATTATTAGCATGAATTTGAATAACCAACCAAGTAAAGATGTCCAAACTTGTAATTACAGCCACAAGATTTGAACACATGCAGGCCTTTGAAGGCTGAGACAAAGGAGTAAAATATGTACTTTACCCTAGAATCCAATTTATTTATGCATGACTAGTTTAGATAAACTCACTCTTGCTTGATTAAATTACTAACTCACAAATTTCAAACAAGTTTTATACATACACAAATGTACTAAATAATGAAGCTAGAAAATAAATAATGAATACTTCATATTGTTCAATAGCATATTTGTTTACACACTCATATTACCATAGTCAAAACCAAAATCAATTCTTCTTTTTGGAAGCCATTACTTTTGATTCTTAACTTTCTGTGAAAGGCACTTATAACTTATCTAGCCATGTTCACACTCTCAGCTATATCTTCCTGATTTTGAATAATGGTTCTGATGGGTATTTAGGGTCTGAGAGACAGATCAAGAATATGTTGGAAGGCTCACATGAAGAGAATATTATCAAAACCTACTCAGAATAATGGAGACGTTGATTTTAAGTAAGGAAGGGAGACAAAAAAAATGAGTTCATACTGGGCATCCTCTTGTGGTAAAGGCTGATTTATAGAAAAGTGGAATACTAAGGGAGTGGTGAGGAAGACTAGAAGCTCTGACTCTATTGCGTGATTAATACAGAATACTTAAAAAATATGTCAAAGAAAAATAAATATGGCTCTATTTAAATGACTCAAGAAGGGAGGCTTTTGTGGGCGGCATCTTTGGTTCAAAGGAGTAGGGCGCCCACCCCATATACCGGAGATAGTGGGTTCAAACCCAGCCCTGGTCAAAAACTGCACAAAAATAAAAATAAATAAATAAAAAGAAGAAGGAGGCTTTTATTTCTCACATGCAAATAAAGATGAAACTATGACCCATAAATCTTATAAAAGCTTATAATTATTTTTTAAAGAAAAATGAGACTTTTGTGACTATACTTGGTATAGCTGCCATTGATGGCCAGTGTTTTGCAGTTAACTATAATGGTATTAATAAGCTTTTCAACACTATGCTGCTATTTCTGAACATAATAAATAAAAGAAGAAATGACACTGTTTGGTATACAATCAGTTAACCCTGCTTTCTCTGGTTTAGAGGATGTGTGTGGGTTTAACAATAATTTTGTACAGCAATCACAGAATTCATCAGAGAACACAGTAATATTCTACTATGTGACATGAGAAACAGAATCTCTTTAGGATTTATAAATTAGGCATCATGCATGATTTGTTCATATAAGTGATGGTGCTGAGAATTTTGTAAAAACTGGGTTAGCAACAAAGAACAAGCCTAAAACTCAAGAAGAAAGAAGTCTGAAATAGTTATAAAAACTATGTTTAGCTACACTTTAAATATAGAAGCTAATAAAAAAGCGTAAAGAAGCCATTTGTTAATGATCATCTGGGTTAAATTCACAATATATATTTAATGCATCCTTGATCTTCCTTGTTAATTATTGATGTGAGACAGGTTTCTGTGATTCCTTCTTCAATTAAAAAACGCTGTGACAATCTCTAAGAAACAAGCTAATCTTATAGCTTGCTAAACTTAGAGGTTAAACATCTTTCTACCAACTAGCTCTGACAGTCCCTTAAGAAATTATTGTTCTATTTGACAGTGGGGTAGTTTTCATTCATGTGTCTCCTTTGGTCTTAGGGTTAGGTCTTCTGGATTCTCCATTTGTCCCACTGACTTTACAGTGATATTGTCACTAAATTTATTAATTGATTTATTTTCTCATTCTAATATTTACTGATAAGCTAAGACATGTCACACACTGTTTTATACTGGGAATTCACTAGTAAACCAATGCTTGTATGCCCTTCATATTGGTGTGGAGATATCAAATAAATATCAGCTACATTGGTTTCCACAAATACAATTCTGTGGCCTGATGGTGGTATGAGAAAACTTAGGGGCCATGTTTAAAAATACAGGTCCCTGGATTCCATGCATAGAGATTCCATTTTAGTAGGTTTGAAATGGAATCTGGCAATTTATGATTAAGAACATGCAAACAAATAAATAAAACCTAAAAGCCATCTAACTGTGCTTTCTGGTATATAGCCAGGTTTTGGAACTATTTGCCTACTGTACAATAAAAACTGATTTTGTAGGACAAAGCAATAAAACCACATCTTCATTTTGCTTTATCAGAGAGGCAGAGGGCCCGCATAGCTCATGTGAGCTCTGTGGTTGGGGATAGGAATAGGGAAATAAGTAATCAGAGCATATCTGCCTAGAAGTGGAGGTTTCATGAATCCAGAATGGCAAAGAATTTGAAACTTACATAGACCTCGTCAAGAAAAGAAGAAAAGGAAAAGAAACCCATAAGTTTCTGAACTGAAAGTTGATGTCTGAGAAGCAGAGAAGACACAAGAAGCAAAAGGCTGGAACAGGGAAGATGACAGGAGGAGAGTGGAAGAAATTTCTGAAAAAGAGGAACTTGAATATTGCCTGGTTAACAAACCTGGCTCAAAGTTCAGTGAAAAGTGTAAATCTTTGTGTGGTCAGATTAAAGGCTAAGCACCATTTTTTTTTTCAACCATAGTGTATTTTAGACTCTTTAAAGCTTTCTGAGACATAATTATTTGCAACATACAATTCAGAACACAACAAAAAGCTATGTAATAGACATGCTCATACTGGAGTCCACGATTATTCATTTTTAAGATAGTGTTATCCTCAGTGACCAGGTTTAATATCCCTTTTCTTTGTTGACTTTGGTCACACTTATTGAGCAGTTACCAGTCCCAGACCTTTGTACTAAGTGCTTCCCATGCAATATTTTATGTAATTATCACATAGCTTTGTGTTGTAAGTAGCTACTGTCTTCATTGTCATGAGCAAACAGGTCAGGTGTAAGAGGTATAAGTGGTATGCTGTAGAGGTAAGACTCAGTCCTAGCATTGACTGGCTCTAGAATTTATTGTCTGGAGACAAAACTATTCTACTTTTTAGTTCATGTAAAATAAAAATGTTTTCCTGGGCCTTATAATTCTAAACTCCACAGTCTTATATTTATACTGAGAAATAATGTCTTTAAAGGTAAAGGTAAAACAGAAACTCTAAAATAATATCTTTGGTTATTAATTGTTTTGAAATAAATAAAATATTAATGATTTTGACTCTAAAGTTATATAATGAACAATTCATATAAATATAAGGAATTATGTCTTTAATTCTTAAACTTCTTAAATTTAGCAAGATATATGACACTGGAAGGATGTCCTTTCCTATAAAAAAGACTCTCCCTGTGTATATATAACTCAGTATTCTCTACTGTTTTGCAATGTTTTCCCATGCTTAAAATGATATTTTTCAAAATGCCTTCCTATAGTGTATTAATATTTCATGTAATAATGCAAAATCTCTTTGAGCTAGGTAGGTTAAATACTTTTTTATTATTTTCTATGTACAAGAAACCCAAAAGTCAGACAAGTAAAGTTAAATAAGTGTGCAAATCAAGCCAAATAAAGATCATATCAGTTAGTGACAGAACTGGAGTTAAAGTCAAGCATTCTGTCTTTTGATCCTCAGTTTCCTCTCAAGTGAAAGCGGCAGTGATCGAGACGTTGATAACAAAATCAGTGATGATTAAAGACAATTTAAATGATCAAATACCACATGTAAATAATTTCTGATATTTTACACTGTAATTACTTATACTGGTCTTCTAAAATGTATCAAGTTAAATAAAATTAAGAGGGTTTGATTATATATATTTGTCAGTAGAGTAGTATTTCATTATAATTTTGGGTCATTATTTTTCCAATTTTCAAACTGTATCTTTAAAGTTAAGGAATAAACTAATATTGGTTCATTTATTCCTTAATCTTATTTTGATTATGGTGCTAATACATAATGAGTGTAGTCTGATGATATGGCAGATAGGAGCCTTTTGTTGTCATAATTTGAAGCACAAAAGATTTATAGTTCAGTGTATTTTTTTAGCATAGTAGTACTTGCATATTAGACTATTTAGTGAGTGAATTTTGAGCTGTAGATATAGACGTATTACAATTCTGGGTAGATGTGATCAATACTAACATAATATGGTACCATGTTGTTCTTGTAAAGTAAAACTAAATCAATACAAAAGGCTAGAATTTAACATATTCATTTTTTTTTTTTGAGACAGAGCCTCAAGCTGTCCCCCTGGGTAGAGTGCCATGGCATTACAGCTCACAGCAACCTCCAACTCCTGGGCTCAAGCGAGTCTCCTGCCTCCGCCTCCCAAGTAGCTGGGACCACAGGCGCCCACCACAGCGCCCGGCTATTTTTTGGTTGCAGCCGTCATTGTTGTTTTGGTGGGTCCGGGCTGGGGATTCGAACCCGCCACCTTAGGTGTATGTGGCTGGTGCCTTAGCTGGTAGAGCTATAGGCGCCGAGCCCAACATATTCATTCTTGCTTGAATTTAGTTAATATTGAAGTACTCTAAGATATAAGTGGACACACACATAAAAGTACAAAAATTCTAATTAAAATGTATTAGTGAAATATAACATTTTATTTTAGTACTTCTAAATTTAGAATATATAACATTTCAATAATGGGTAGAAAAGTTTAACTTTTAAATTCTGAACATACATGGTATACATGTTGTAACTTTTCCAGTCCATATCTCTCAGTCATACGTAAGCTTTAATTCATTTCTGCATTGTATTTTATAAAATTTCTTCCCCACAGACAGGTTTTCCAGAAGCCAAAGCAACTGGTTAGGTATTATAAAGATGTCTAAAACAAAGAATATGTTCATATTTAAAACAGGAATTACTAACATTCTTATGAGAGTTATTTAATATCCATTCTGTGGAAATACAATGTATAATTAACCTAGTAAGGAATTCAAGTTCAAAATGACAATTGACCATATGCATTTAAATATTTTTTTCAATAAATTAATAAGAATAAAATTTGTTAAAAGACAAAAACTGATAACAATACACAAAATGGGAAGGAATCCCAAAATAAGTGATTTTAGCAAATAGAGGGAGAATGATGCTATAGTTGTTTGTGCCTCACCTCAAATTCATATGTTGAAATCTAATCCTCAGTAAAAACCTCTGATATGACAGTATTAGTATCTGGGGCCTTTCGAAGGTGATTAGCTCATGGGAATGGAGCTCTAATGAATATTGTACTCTTCAGAAGGAGGTCCCCAAGGTTCTTTTGACAATTTTCATCATGTAAGAACATGGCAGAAAGACTGCTATCTATGAGCCAGGAAATGGACTTTCACCAGGCACCAAATCTTCTAGCACTTTGATCTTGGACTTCCCAATTACCAGAACTGTGAAAATAAATATACATCGTATATAAGCCATTTCGTCTATATGGCATTTTGTTATAGCACTCTGAGTTGGCTAACACTGATAAGCAGATAAAGGACCAATGCCAGCATAGCCACAGAATGGAATATATTGCTGAAGACCTGCATTCAGTGAGAAAATCTGTCTAAAATGCATAATTTCTAGTAAGAGTGGGATGTAGAAATGACAGATACAAGGAATCGAATTTATGATATTTGTGCCTGACAACAAGGGTAATAAAAGTATGAGGAACAAACACACGTCAATGTTCATAAAACATTCACTGATTTGTTTCTCTGGCTTCTCTGTTCTGTTTCATGAATTTCTCCTCTAATTTTTTTCACTTTCTTCCTCATGCTTTCTTTAGGCTTAGCTTAATCTTTCTTTTTCATTTTTTTTTTCAGCATCTTAAGGTGGAAGTTAGGATACTGATTTGAATTTTTTTAACATAGTCATTTGTAGCTACATATTTCCCTCTAAAGACTGTTTCAGTTGTAGTCCATCAGTTTTAGGATGCCTCTCCACTTTTATTCACCTCAAGCAATTTAGCATTTCTTTTGTTATTTCTTCTTTGACCCACTGGCTATTTAGGAATGTTCTTTTTAATTTCCACATATTTGTAAGTGTCTCAAATTTCTATTTGTCATTGAATTCTAATTTAATTCCACCTTAGTCCAAGAATATATACTTCTATCTATTTAAATGTATTAAGATTTGTTTTATGGTCTATCCTGGAGAATGTCACATGTGCAGTTAAGACAGATGCACATTCTGCTGTTGTTGAATGGAGTGTTCTATAGATATCTGTAGAGTTGGTTATTATACAGTTAAAATCTTCTATTTCCTTACTGATTATTTTCCTAGTTCTATTTGTTAATGAAAATAGGATATTGGCTCAATGCCTGTGGCTCAAGTGGCTAAGGCGCCCGCCAAATACACCTGAGGAGGCGGGTTGAAACCCAGCCTGGGCCCGCCAAACAACAATGACAGCTGCAACCAAGAAATGGCCAGGCATTGTGGCAGGCACCTGTGGTCCCAGCTACTTGGGAGGCAGAGGCAGGAGATTCGCTTGAGCCCAGGAGTTGGAGGTTGCTGTGAGCTATGATGCTACAGCACTCTACCCAGGGGGACAGCTTGAGGCTCTATCCCCCCCCCCAAAAAAAAAGAAAAAAGAAAATAAGACATTGATGTCTCCAACTATTATTGTTGAATTATCTATTTTTTCCTTCATGCCCATCTGTATTTTGTTGTTCTGTTGTTAGATTTGTAAATAATTAAAATTGTTATATCTTTCTGACACATTGGCTCTTTTGTGATTATAAAATGTTCCTAAAATGTTACTTTATGTTATAAAAATGCTATTACAATTATCTTTCTCTTATATTGGTATAGACATTTTGGTTTTGCATATTTGCATAATACACCTTTTATTATCCTTTTATATTAAATCTACCTGTATGTTTCTACCTAAAGCTTATCTACTCTTGATAGCATAAAATTATATCTCACGTTTCTTTTGTGAAAAGTCTCAGACTTTTGATTGGATTTTTAAACCATTCATATATATGTGACTATTAAAAGGGTTCAAATTATATCTGCAAATATACTTTTGCTTTTCTATATGTCTCATGTCTTTTTTCTTCCTTTATTCTTCCTTTGTTTCCTTTTTTATGTTAAGTGAATATTTTTGATGTCACATTTTACTTTTTTAATGATTCATTTTACTATTTTAGTTGTTTATTTATCAGTTGTTCTAAGAGCTTATAATTAATCTTTAATGATCAGAATCAGCCCTTATACTTAATTAAATTTAATGAGATATAGAAATGATAACAATAATATCTCTCTATTTACTTTCTCCCTTTTTGTAATATCATTGTTACATACACTGCTTCTATAAAAGTTGCAAACCAAAATTACATTATTATTCCTATCTTATTATATAATTTTATGTCAAAGAGAATAAAAAAAGAGTATTAATAGCATTTACTGTTATAACTTTCTTATTTATCCTTTCTATATCTCTTCATTTTCACTGTGGATTTGGGTTACCAGACTCACATCCTTAGCCCAAATCCACATCTATAGCCCAAACAATCTGTGTTCCCACCACAGCCTTCCTGTTTTATTTAGACAGGAGCACATCATACATGTATTTTGTTCAATAAATTTTTAATCAGTGAAGAAAAGAATGGAGGTAGAAATGTGCATTTACACTGTCATATACATAATTAACCTTATTGTTTCACTTTTATTTTCCATATGAATTTGAATTACTATCACAGGTCACTTATTTTTCACCTAAAGAATTTTCTTTAGTATGTTACATAAAGCATGTCAACCAACAATAAATCATTTAAATTTTCGTTTACCTGTGAATGTCCTTATATTTTGCCTTTGTTTTTGAAAGATAGACTGGCTAGATAAAGGATTCTCAGTTGACAAGGGTTTGTTTTTTTCTATCACTTAGAATATATCAATTCACTGCCTTTTGTTCTCCATTGTTTCTAATGAACAATCAGCTATTAATTATTATTATTTTTTTAAGAGATGGAGTCTCACTTTATCACTCTTAGTTGAGTGCTGTAGCATCACAGCTCACAGAAACTTCCAACTCCTGGGCTTAGGTGATCCTCTTGCCTCAGACTTCCAAGCAGCTGGGACTACAGTCACCCGCCACAACACTAGGCTATTTGTTTGTTGCTGTTGGGCCAGGGCCAGGTTCAAACCCACCACCCTTGGGATAATGGAGCCGGCGCCCTACTCACTGAGCCACAGGTGCCACCATTGCTATTAAAATTAATTGTTATTATCCTGGTTTGTGTTAATTTTCTATTGCTGCTTTAAAGACTTTAATATTTTTCCTTTCTTTTTAAAATTTGGCTATGATGAGTCAAATCTTTGTCTTTATCCTATTTGATTTAAGCTTTGGCAATATGAAGATTATCATTTGGAGTCACAATTGGAAAGATTTTGTCCATTACTTCTTCATATATTTTCTTGAGGTCATCTTCTTTAGATCTTCTGTTCTGGGTTCCTCACAGAAAAAGATGGTGCTAGTAAGTCCAAAATTTTAGGGTAGGATGGTAGGCGGGAAAGTCTAAGACAAGACCTGCTATTGCAGTTGTGAACTGGAATTTCTTTTTCTAAAGTAACCTAAGATTTATTTTTTTTTCCCTTAAGGCCTACCTATTTATTGAATAACCACCCATTAATCTCCTTATTGTAGATACTAATCACATTTATAAAATATCTCGACATTCTCACCTATCTAGATTAGTGTTTGCAATAATGAGTAGCACTATAGACTAGCTAAATCGACTCATAAAACTAACCATTAGAGAATATATTTGTGCTCTTAGCAGTAGCTTACATGTCTTTGAGGCTCTTACACTTTTTCTTCATTTATTTTTTCCCTATTGTTCAGATTACACATTCTTTTTGATCTATCTTCAAGTTCACTAATTATTTCCTCTGCAATCTAAAAACTACTATTGAGCCCTTCTTGTCCATTTTCTATTGCAGTCATTGTGTATTTCAACTGCAGAATTTCCATTTGGTTCATTTTAATAATTTTTATATTTTTATTAATGCTTTCAGTTTAGTGTGATTTTGTCCTGACACTTTCTGTTACTTTTTTAATTAAAGTTTTCATTAGTTGTTTAAACATATTTATAATGTTTAAAGTCTTTTTCTATTTAATTTGACATCTGGTTGTTCTGGAAGGCCATTCTCTTTCTATTTTCCTGAACTCTTTATATTTTCCTAAATTGTTTTTGTTTTTATCCAGTATATGGCTTATGCTTTTCTGTTTTTTTACCTATATTGTAATGTTTACTGGAAACAGGGCATTCTAGATAATATATTACATGAAATGTGGGTACTAGTCCATCCTCTTTTAGGCTTGTTTGTGTTACTAGATTCTGAAATTTTTTATTGATTGCCTGAATTATATTAACAAAGTCCATCTTTCCCCACCATTGTGAGGTCTCTAAAATTAACCTTTAGGTTACAAAGCCTTTAGTATTCCCACGTTGTCCATGAAATGACAGTGTTGTAGACATGGCTTTATTCAACTATCTTTTTCCTTAACTACCGCCAGCTATTAAGCTCCACTAATCAACAACTTAATGTCCTGTTATTTTAAACAATGTTCTTAGGCATAAATTGCTCCACAGATTGACTCAATCAAATTTGGACTCCTTTAAAAAGATAGATTACAAGGTCAATATTCAATATTTGTTATAATTATGGAAAGGCTCCTCCCAAGTGTTTATTTCCCAATTCTTACTAAAAATAAGTGATCCTACAGTTTAAGTTATAGGCCAAGTTTATATACCAATGTCTTCCCAATTACCTTTTACCAAACCCTCTACTATTTGGGTCTTAAAGAACACCTTACTCAGTGTGAGCTGCTATAACAAATTACCATTGCTTGAGTGGCTTTCCTTTGAAAAAAATTACTTTATCACAGCTTGAGAAACTAGAAGCTCAAAATCAAGATCTTGGTATGGTAGGTTTCTGATAAAGGCTCTCTTTCTGGCTTGCACTTGACAGAGAGAGAGAGAGACAATGAGGGAGAGAGAGACATAAAGAGATCCTGTTGTGATAACAAATGCTGGATTTCATTTATTCTACCTAATTATATTTTTGCACCCAGTACCTATCTCCACTTTATCCCCATGTCCCTGCTACCCTTCCTACTATCTGATAACCATCATTCTACTCTCTGTCTTCATGAGATCAATTGTGGATTTTTTCATCATTATTTACAATAGCCACAGATTTTGAGTCTACCTAAGTGTCCACCAATGAATGGATGGATAAAGGAATCGTGGTACATATACATGATGGAAAGTTATTTAGCCATTAAAAAGAATGAAATCCTGTCATTCACAACAACATGGATGGAAGGAGAGGACATTATGTTAAGTTAAATAATCTTAGTACATAAAGACAAATTTCACATGTTCTCACTTATATGTGGGGGCTAAAAATTACTCATGGATTACTCATGATATATTAAAATAAGTGAAGCATGTACAAGCAGGATAATTTATAACTTTATAAAAATATTATTAACTTGGATATATAATGTTAACCATATCAGATGGTAATTAAACCAAATACACAAATGTCATGTAAAACTCTTAAACGAAACACTGGCTGAATGAGAAGGAATGTAAGTAGAAATGTTCTACTAGATGGATAACTAATGAGGTCAAGATTTGATGGAGAGGGTGGCACCTGTGGCCCAAAGTGGTAGGGCGCCGGCCCCATACACCGGAGGGGTGAGTTCAAACCCAGCCCCCGGCAAAAAAAAAAAAAAGAGTTGATGGAGAGATGTATATATGTTTGGGAAACTCAGTTAGATAACCTTATTGAGAATTTTACTATCCCCTATCCTAAACTTCTCTTGCCCTTCTTTTCTTCTTAATACCAAATCATTTGGCTCGGCGCCTGTGGCTCAAGCGGCTAAGGCGCCAGCCACATACACCTAAGGTGGCGGGTTCGAATCCAGCCTGGGCCCGCCAAACAACAATGACGGCTGCAACCAAAAAATAGCCGGGCGTTGTGGTGGGCGCCTGTGGTCCCAGCTACTTGGGAGGCTGAGGTAGGAGACTCACTTGAGCCCAGGAGTTGGAGGTTGCTGTGAGCTGTGATGCCAGAGCACTCTACCCAGGGGGGCAGCTGGAGGCTCTGTCTCAAAAAAAAAAATACCAAATCATTCTTCAATACCACCATCAAGCATCCCTAGTCCCTTCAAAACCAACCTGCTTATAAATAATGGCTAAGGCAGAATCATGTGATACATAAAATTTAAGTTAAAAAAAAAACAGCAGGTGGCGCTGTGGCTCAGTGAGTCGGGCGCCGGCTCCATATATCCAGGGTGGTGGGTTCAAACCCAGCCCCGGCTAAACTGCAACAAAAAAATAGCTGGGTGTCGTGGTGGGCATCTGTAGTCCCAGCTACTCGGGAGGCTGAGGCAAGAGAATCGCCTAAGCCCAGAAGTTGCTGTGAGCTGTGACTTCATGGCACTCTAATAAGGGCAACAAAGTGAGACTCTGTCTCTAAAAAAAAAAAAAAAAAAAAAAAAAAAACAGCTAAAGAGGCTAAAATTATCAGTGGTCAAAGTCAAGCTTGGCATTCACATAAGAAAGTGGTGTAATAGAAAACACTACTATACTGACTCCCAGTAGATCCAACAGGCATTTTATATTTAAATTTGGAAGAAATTGGTATTTCTTTGGGTAAGCCACACAAAGAATAATTGGTTTGCACTTTGAGGCCATGTTATATGAACAATACCAGTTCTTAAACTTTGTAATCTCATTTAAAATTACTTTAAGAATAGATATCTCATATTCCATTCATGGACTATATTCATTAAATGGAGTCACAGGCATTACTGAAGTTGCTATTCTTTTTGTCTTGCTTTTTCCCTTTTTATTTGCTACATCCATATAATTGAATTCATGTAAAACAAGTGGAGAAAGATGCAAACTTTGTGTCTTCTTTCATTTAGACCTTTTATTGAAAACTATACATACCTATCATTCTATATTGAAATGGGACACAATAAAATTTAGGTAGAAAGCAGTGATACAGAATGATGGATTCATGAATGACAAGAGATAAAAGAAGCACAGATGCAAAGATGAACAGATGAAAGTCTTTTGTACTATATTAACAAAATGTTACATAGCTACTCAGATAATACAGATGGGGAATTTTAGGGATAGAGATGGAAAAATGAATATGTGGGATAATGAGTGCAAAGTTTGACAGGTAGCCTCTCGGAATGAAAGTAGATGGTGAAGAGATGAGGTTGAGGGAGACCCTGATGGTGGAAAACAGTAAGAAGCAAATGAGGACACAAATACTTGGCCTATATTCATACATTCATTTAGTGAATATTTATCTGGTCACTATTAAGTGTTATTCGCTCATCATATTAGGCAATGGACACAGTTGTGACCAAAAAGAGATACATGTTCTCTGCTTTCATGGAGCTCAGAGTTACACTTTCTATTTGGGGGATGTGAAGTGCTACAGAGAAATTTGGTTTTTACACAAAAAGTCAGAAAGACATGGGGATGCAGGTTTAGGAAAGGTTGTTAGTAAATTACCAGAATGAAGAGATGGCTGAATAAAGAGGAGAACACAATATGATATTAGATGAAGGACTAGAGAGATAAAGAGCTGATGAAGATGTACATGTGCAGAGTGGTACAGCCAGTTCAGTAAATAAAGGCAAAAATGAATAGATAAATACTTGAAAAAGAGATAGCATAAATGATGGTAAAGATAAACAGTTAATGTTAAATAAATGAATATAAAAACAAGGAAATGCAGAAGTTAATAGATTCATGGCAAAATGATAATAAAGAAATATAAAAATCAGAAGAAATCAACAGATAGTTCATTCAGAAGCAACTTTCAAACTCATACTCTGTATTTGCATAGCCCCCATATTATTTCATAATAATGAAAGAGCAGGGGCTTTCTTTAAGTGGAAAAAGTACACATAAAGTGTCTACCCAGATGAAATACAATTAATATTTTTAAACAAAAAAAATCAATTCAAATAAAGTCTTTTTAATTCAAGGAAAACCTTTGGCTGTGCAAAGTGATTGCAGATTCACATGCAATATATTTTGAATGACTTTCAAAAACAGAATCTTATAGTAATTATCTACCAGAGCTATTGGCTTGTAAAAGCTCCTTAAGATTTCCGAGTTCCATAAGTACAATGCCCGCTTTCTATTTTTAGCTACTGGTAATGCTTGCTTACCAGCCTTTAAAATTCCTTTGTCAGAAACCACCAGCACGTTGTGGATGACACTGGAAAAATATGCTGCCTAAAAACTCACCCAGCATGGAAGCCAGCCAACTAGCGCTGCCAAAGGAGAACTTTCACTGGGCACCTGAGGAAAGGAATCTGCTTGGCTAAGGAAGGAGATAAGTGTAAAATGAAACAAAGATTTGGAAGTTCTTTACATTCTTTCAACATCCTCTCCCTATACATTGATGGAAAACAGGGTTAAAATTTAGGTATAAATTAGGTGAGTGTCAACAAATTTCCAAATAAACTGAAAATGACTTAAGTCCACAGGGTGCCTTGTATTACCTACTCTTCTAAACATTTTATAAGAATATTGTACAGTAGAAAACTTATCTGATGCAAATGTGATCAATACTTGGTTGATTAATTGAAAGTATTGGCTGAATCTGGGAATCATGTGAAATTTATGGATACTTACCTCAGACAATTTATCTAGTATTAAATAATAATGGGCCCAGGGCGGCGCCTGTGGCTCAAAGGAGTAGCACGCCAGCCGCATATGCCGGAGGTCATATACCCAGCCCTGGCCAAAAACTGCAAAAATATAATAATAATAATGGGCATTAATTCTTCTCTTTCTTGGCTTCAATTTTCTCTCTTATGGCCTTTTAATTGAGTATGAGTTCTTTGATTTAAGTTTATCATGGTCATTATTACCTAAACCACATGGTAAGGCAAGTTTCACTTTGACATGTAACAGAAATCTGAGAGCATATCTGAAGCAATTAAAGTACAAAATTCTTCTAGGTTTTTGTTTTATTCATTCTCGTCTCTTCCTCGTACTTAATTCTAAAATAACTTCTTTTATTAACTTGCTTTTATCATGTTCTTCCCAATTGTTAATTTAGACTTCATAAAAAGAACAGCTCTCTTTCAAAATTAATATTTAGTAAGTTCCTATCATATTCAATTAAGTCCAATTATGACAATAATAAGTACATTTGGCATGCAGATTTGGAACAAACATAATGGCTGTTGGTGGAAGCAGATGTACACAAGAGAGTAGGCAATTAGCCGTGAGTTTTCAGTGTTCCTTAGAGTATCAGTATATTTTATAGAAGGAAAAGAATGCCCCATTAATTGAGAAGGAGGTCAGGTCAGAGAATTTTGACATTCTTTGCTAGCCACAGTGCGAAGTCTTCAATGCATTACCTTATAAGCAGCTGTATTCAGGGTGCCATCTATATTAATATCAAATTTTAAAATTATTTCCTTTGTACAGCTCTCTCTTAAACTCAGGCTGTGGCATTTGTCAGTAATTTCCCTTCTCAGGCTCAGTTTTGTCCATCTGTAAAGTGAAACTCTAGGACAAATATCTCTAAGGTCCCTTATTTCATTCTCGTTCTAATAATTAGTTTTTGGAGCTTTGCAGTTGGTGTATATTTTTGCTTAGAGTATACAAAATGATTAAAACATTGATGTTTTATATCTTGAGGCTTCAGATTAAGACTTCATAGTGTTTTTAGAATTATATTCCGGTTACTTCCACGTGACACTAGTTTAATATAATGGTAGGACCATTGAACTAGGAGTCAAAAGGTTAGGGTTTGAATTGTTACTCTAACAACGTATAGATTCTTGTTCATGATACAAGTTCGTAGATCTCTTGGGATTTCAGTTTATCTTTTTTAAGATAGGTATCTATTACTGTGCAACAAATATGCTGCATCTTACAAGCCTAAAATAACAGAAATTTGCTATTTCATCATTTCTTTAGGTCACAAAACCAGGAGGTACTTAGCTGAGTGGTTTTGACATGGAATCTCTTATGAGTTTGCAAGTTAAGCTGCTAGCTGGGGCTGCAGTCATATGAAAGCTTCACTGGCACTAAAAGATTAATTTTGAAGCCCAATTATATGACCTACGTTCTTTACTGGATACTGGGCAGAAGGGCAGAAACAGAGAGAAGAGGAGAGGAGAGGAGAGGAGAGGAGATCTCTGATTATTGAGACACAACAAAAGAAGGAAGCCATAGTCCCTTTGCAACTACTGGAAATGACAAATTGTCACTCCATATTCACTTAACTGAATGCACATCACTAAGTCCAACCCATACTAAAAACTGAATTTAACTTCACTCCTTGAAGGAAGGAACATCTAAGAATTTGTGAATATAATGTAAAACCACCAAATAATTAACACTGATATTAACTTTTCTCCATTTTCTAAGGTGACCTCCCTCTAGTATATTTGATAAAAAAAAATAGCATTAACAGTGACAACAATAAAAAAAATCTATAACTGAATTGTCTTTATATTACAGCAACTTTTTGCCCCTTCCCAGCTCCAGTGTCTGAGCCTTTTGGACTATTTTCCTCTTCCTAATACTTTTGTTATCTCAAGGGACATCATAAAGAGATAACCGCAGAGCAGCACACGATTCCTTCTCCTGGCCTGTCATACTAATCTTCACACCATGGCCAGACAGGCTGTTCAGCTGCATTATATTTTACAGGATACTTGAAGAGAGAAAGAGGAAAACTCCTGTCATATCACAAACCTAGAATTGAATATTGGACTTAGCTGTTCTTAAAAATCTCACTGGACTTTCCTCACTCAACAGTTTCCTTTAAAATGTTCAACCTTTACAACATTTTAGCTAACCTCTCTCGATTATATTTTCCTTACTTTCTGCAATTTCAACTATTCTGATTCATCTCTTATGTGTAGCAATTCAAGTGTTTTTTTTTTTTTTTTCCCTTGAATCTTTCTGGTTTGTAATTGCAGGATGTCAGTTTTCACTTTTTAGTGACATGTGGAAACATTTTCCTAAACATGGTTCTCTCCCTAAGAGTATTGCTATTAACATAGTAGTTTTTTCTTAGGACAGAACCTCACTTTGTTACCCTCTGTAGAGTGCATGGCATCATAGCTTACAGCAACCTTAAACTCTTAGGATCAAGAGATTCTCTTGTCTCAACCTCCCGAATAGCTGGAACCACAGGCACCCACCACAGTGCCCGGCTATTTTTCAAGGGGAGGTCTCACTCTGACTCAGGCTGGTCTCAAACCTGTGAGCTCAGGCAATCCACCCGCTTCAGCCTCCCAAGTGCTAGGATTATAGGCATGAGCCACTGTGCCCAGCCGTAACGTAGTATTTTCTTACATATTACATTAATTACGTATGTATTTATTTATGTATTTATGTATGTATTTATTTAAGTACTCTTTAATGCACCACCTATGATATGTTAAGGTAAAATGCTACATGTTGGGAACGCAAACCCTCTGAAGACGCTATCTATACTTACCAAAAGGACATAATCTGAAGAGAGAGAGAGAGATGAGAAAATAAAATCGAAAGTAAATGAAGGGAGCTTTCTCAGAGAGTCAGAGGTAAGATCCAGATGAATCTTGAAACTTTCTTAGAAATTATCCAGGCCAAAAATTGAGGAATTTGGATGAAGACGGATTCACAGGCCAGCAGTTCTCAAACTTGATTGTGTATCAGAATCACCTGCTTTTTTTCTTGCAGAACAGATGCCAGAACCCACCCCTATAATTTCTGTTTCAACAGGTTGGAGGTAGGGACTGATAATTTCCATTTCTTTTGAGTTCCCAAGTGATTATGCTACTGATGCTGCTGATCCAAAGAGCATACTTTAAGAACAACTTACCTTTCTCTAGGCCTACTGAGATAAACATGGTACTTTTGGAATATTGAAGTTAAGAGGTTGTCATTTAGCATCTAAGGAGAGCAGTTATGAGCAATGAAATTAGAAAACTGGGACTAGGTCATTACACACACTGAATATCATGTTAAAGTGTTGATCCTTATGCCTTAAGGGCAGTAGTGACGTTATTTTTAAGCAAGAGAGTATACATGATCATACTTAAATTTTAGCAAGATTAAACTAGCTGCAATGTTGAGAATATACTAAACTTGAGGACAGATCCCCAGTTAGAACACTTAGGAAATTGTTTTATGATATCAGATAAAAGATGAACTAAGGTAATGAATATTAAGATCACAGTAATTTTATTAGAAATATAATAATATGAATAGCAATGATGATAGCTAGTTTTTTAAACACTTGCTATAGAGTATCAAGAGTCTAAGAGATTTATATGAAATATTACATTTAATTCCCACAGAAACCCTAAAGCAAACATTTCACTGTTAGCCCCTATTTTACACATGAGGAAAATAAAAGGTAGAGAAATCAAGCCATTTCCTTGATGTGACACAGCTAAGAAGAAGTAGATTCAGACGTGACATACAGTCTAGCTCTACAAGCTGTGCTCTTAACCCCATGGTTGAGTTAAAAAGAAGACATTAGTGGTCAATTTTATATTTTAAACAATTAGGTGATTATAATCAACTGTAAGGAGTCAACTTTCTGCCAAGTTGTGTGATGGCCTATCCTATTGAGGCGAGAAAACCTCTTGCAGCCTGGGTCTCTTTTATTTGTTATAACAATGTGCAAGTGTGGGCAAGACCAGCCGAAGAAACTTTGTACCCGACATCTACCTTCGGTTAATGGGACTGTAACCTATGAACCACTCAACTGAGGGTAACGTAAAGAGACCTTTAAATGGGCAAATGGAGAAAAGTCATTCCATAAAATTGTGTCAGGGAAATGTACAAAGATATTCTTCTTTGGGACAACCTCCTGAATGAGCCAGGTCTTTCCTATTACCCTGGAATCTCAGCTGACAGCCACACCGGCCCCCTTGGTGCTCCTCAAATGCAGCAAGCACAGTTCCCCTCCGGCTTTTACATTCCTCTTCTCTGCTGGAAATCCGTGCGTCATTTGTTTCTATCTTTCATATAACTGCACACGTATCTTGTAAGAAACTGGTCCCCAATTCCTACCTATGTCTCTCACAACCATCACCTCATTCTGTTATCTTCATAACGTTTAGCATTGTATGAAGTTATCTTGTGTATTTATTCACAAGTACCCATTCTGTTTGTTTTATATTTTCTGTGTGGATCCCTTGAGGGAAAGGTTCCAGAGGAAAGAAAAATTATTCTGTAATTTTCAATATTAGATTCCTAGTTTCTAGAAGAGTATCTGCTGCATAATAATTCTTCAATAAATATTTTTAATTAAAGGAATCTAAATGAATGATAGTTACATTTTATGTCATTTCCAGCTTGACTATGGGCTGCATGAAGAGAGGAACATTACCTGTCTTGTTCACTGCTGTGTCTCCATCACATCGAGCAGTTATGTGGAACATAGCAAGCTCCTAATAAGTATCTGCTAATCAGTGCTTCTCAACCTTTCTAATGCTGCGCCCTTGAATACAGTTCTGTGGGTCGCGACCCACAGGTCTGAGAACCACTGTGCTAAATGATTGTTTCTCTTTTATTTTACTTAATTGTAAGGGACTGGCAGAGACTTATTTCCAGGGACACTACTCAGCCAAATAAGAAAAGCATTTGATATGTTCAGGTCCCTTACTCCTCAAAATAGGGACCATCCTCCAGTGCATTAAGTTCTGTATAGATTGCGGTATTAGGAGGTCAACCCCATCAGAGCAGGGATGCATTTTTGCTCGTAATTGTATCCCTTTATGCTCAAAAATTTTTAGTCAATCAAAGGTAAAAACTGAGGATACTTATTTGATGTTAGTCTCTCCCACTAGGGATAATACAGAAAAGTATTTCGGGTACATAGAAAACACACTTTTACTACTATCCAGCTTTCTAGCTCCAGAAAATTTTAATATTTTCATGTACTTTATTTAATTATTTTAGAAAAAACATAACACAGGTAAAGCCCCAATGTGGACCTACCTCAGTCCATGTCCCTCCATCTCCAACCACAAGTAACCATTATCCTGGACTGAGTATAAGTCATTTCCACACATATCTCTACATTATAACTTTGTATGGATGTATCAATAAGTAACACGGCTTTCATACTTCTTAATATTACAAACATTACTCACTTTTATAAATTATGCCAATTGTCCCCAACATTCAGCAATTTCTCCGTGTCGATATATGTAAATCTAATTCACTGATTTCAAGGGAAAAACATAATTGCATTGTATAAATGCATAATAACATTTATAAATATCAACACAAAATTAATTAATTTTTTCTCCTGATATAGTTTTAGATTATTTCCAACTTTTCAGCTATGAATAGTGCTTCATGAATGCCATGTTGACATTTCCTTTGTACTCATTTTTAAGAATACCTTTAGGCTGCACAGCAATACGAATGGAGTTAACACTACTGAACCATACACTTAAAATAATGATGGTGATAAATTTTATGCATGTCTATTTTACCACCATTGAAAATATTTTCTCCAAAGCAGCAGTTCTAAAATGTGCCATTCTCAGGACCCCTTTATGCTCTTAAAACTATTGAAGCCCTCAGAAAGTCTTTGTTTACATGTGTTATAGCTATCAATATTTAGAAATTAAAACTGTAAGATGTTAACATATTATGATTTAGCTAATTTAAATAGAATAATAAGCCAGTCACACATTTAACTAAATGTAATCTTTATGAAAAATAATATTATTAAAAAGAAAATGTAGTGAAAAAATTGACCTCGCTTTATATTTTGAAGATATCTTTAAATTCTAGCAGAAAGGAGGCATCTATGTTATCGTATCTATTTCATCATTCAATCTGGAGGGAAATGATTTGTTTGAAGTATATCAATAGTTAAGACTAAGAACAAATGACGTATAGAAAGAGAAAGGTTTTTTTTATTTTTATTTATTTATTTTTTTTGAAACAGAGTCTCATTATGTAGCCCTCAATAAAGTGCTATGGCATCACAGCTCACAACAATCTCAAACTCTTGTGCTTAAACAATTCACTTGCCTCAGCCTCCCAAGTAGTTGGGACTACAGGTGCCTGTCACAACACCTGGCTATTTTTCCTTTGTTGTTGTTGTAGTTATCATTGTTGTTTAGCAGGCCCGGCCCGGGTTCTAACCCGCCAACCCTGGTGTATGTGGCTGGCACCCTAATCACTGAGCTGAGAAAAGTGTTTTAATAGGGTTTTTGGGTAATTGTGAATAGATACTAGATGAAAAATTGGTAATTTCTAACGTATTAGTTCAATGTAGAATCTGGAACCAAATCAATAAAAAAAGTATACTCATTATATTAAACTTCATTGGTTTTTCTTGCACTGTGGATTATTACTGATAATTTGATTTGTAAAATCATACATTGATTATTTGGAATACCACAGTTTCACTAAGTATTTGTTATATAAATTTCATTTATACAGTATAAAAAATTATATTTCTTAACATCATTCCCAATCGTTCCAAAAAAGTCTTTACTGGGAAACTATCATGCTCATATGGTAGATACAATTTTCTAAAATTCCATTTTATCTTGAATTTTCAAATAGTTTTATTGAAAAAAAAATTATCATCTATTTTCCTTGAAGTGGTACAGTCTTCTCATTTCTCAAACATGAGAAAGCCTACCTTGCAATAGTTTAACAAAGCTACAGTAACCAAAATGATATGCTACTGATATAAAAACAGACATATAGACCAATGGAACAGAATGGAGAACACAGAAATAAATTAATGTATTTACACCCAGATGATTTTGGGTAAAAGCTCCAAGAACATACATTATGAAAAGGTACCCTCTTTAATAAATCATGTGGGGGAAACTGGATATTCATATGCAAAAGAATGAAACTGGATTCCTATCTCTCACCATAGAAAATCATCAACTCAAATAGATTAAAGACTTAAATGTAAAATCTGAAAACTGTAAAACTAATAAAAGAAAACATAGGTGGAAAGCTCTATGACCTTTGTCTAGGCAAACATTTTATAGGTAAGATTTCAACAATACAGGTAATAAAAACAAATTAGACAAACCAAACTATATCAAACTAAAATGTATCTTAACAGCAAAACAAATAATCAACAGAGTGCAGAGACAATCTGTATAATGGGAGAAAACATTTACAAACTATATATTCAAAAAGAGACTATACAAGGAACTCAAACAACTAAAAACCAAAAAGACAGTAATATTCTGATTTTAAAATGGGCAAAGGAAATGAATAGACATTTCTTTAAAAAACTATAAATGGACAAAAGTGTTTATTTAGAAATTAACAACCTCACTATTAATTAATGCAAGTTCAAACCACAATGAGATATCATATCACCCCAGTTAGAATGTCTATAAGTAAAAAATGGAAAACAACAACTGCTGGTGAGGATAGGGAGAAAAGCGAACACTTACCACTTATACACCATTAGTGGGGATGAAAGTGAATACTGCCACTATGGAAAACCATAGATTTTTATAAAAAACTCAGAAACAGTATATTTTTTCAAAAAAAGTAAAAATAGAACTACCATTTGTTCCAGCAATTCCACTACTGTGTATTTATCCAAAGGAAAGGAAATCAATGTATCAAAGGGATACTTACGTCCCCATGCTTTTTGCAGCACTATTTATAATAGCCAAGATGTTCAATCAATGTAAATGTCTATTGGCAGACAAGTGGATAAAGGAAATACCGTAGATATCCATAATGGAATACGATTCAGTCATAAGAATGAATGAAATTTATTTGTGACAGCATGGATGAAGCAGAAGGACATTATGTTAAGTGAAATGAGGCAGGCACAGAAAGACAAATACCATGTATTTTCACTCATATATGAGAGTAAAAATTGTTAAACTCACAAAAATGGAGAGTACAATAGAGGTTATCAGAGGGTGAAAAGGGTGGGGGGATAGAGAGAGTTTGGTTAACAAATATAAAATTCCAGCTAGATGGGAGGAGTAAGTTCAAGTGCTCTACAGCACTGTGGGGTGAATACAGTTAACCACAATTTATTGTACCTTCTCAAAAAGCTAGAAGAGAGGGCTTTGTATTTTCCCATTACAAAGAAATGACAAATATTTCATGTGATGGATATGCTAATTGCCCTTTGATCATTATGCATTGTACACATGTATCAAAATATCACTGTGTATCACATAAATACAGACAATTATTAGGTGTCAAGTAAATAAAAGGTAAAGAATGATAAATAAATAAGTAACAATAGTTTGCCAGTTGTTCCTTCAAGTAACAATGGCAGTTTGTGAATAAAAGCAGCTACCCCAGTTCATAACTCAATCACAGAACCGCTTTTGTCTCAAGACAGCATTATTACCTCTGTATGCAGCAAAAGTACTTTATGTATACTTTGCATTTGGTCACCAAACTTTTTTAAAGATACATACTCATGGTTGAACATTTAATATTACTAAATTTTACTGTTTCATTAAAGATGTTGTCAAATGAAACTTGTTCTTCTTTTTTCTTCTGTGAATGTGTGATCATGAAAAATGCAATATCTATTAGTATGTTTTGGTAACATTGTCTTGATTCATGCTAATGTGCCAGAAGTTTTATCCATCATTGATCTTAGTCCATCAGTGCAAAAGTCAAGACAGTGAAGAGACCAAATGATATCTTAATAATCTTGTAAAAGTAGCTTGTCCCTTCTTGATCCTCTATAAGAGACCTGTAAGAGTCCCAGGATAACATTTAGAGAACCACTGTACCTTAGAGTGAAATTCTTGAATCAAATAGTAGGCACTTATTCAACTTTACAAGAAAGTGTGAGATTGCTCCCAAACGGTTTATATTTATTTATGTTTCCATTGAAAGTGTATGAAATATCCCATTTCTAAACCCTGGTATCATCTGATTTTTAAATTTTTGCAAATTCTTTTTCTAAGAAAAAAAGGATATTGGCTCTTCTGTGGCATCTTTCTTTTGAGTATACTATTAAATATACAAGGTGAATGCGCTTTTTAAAACATATATTGAAAAAGATAGCAAACTACAAGTATACATCTTGCTTATTTTCATTATTAATATATTCTGGATGTACATATTTTCTTATGAGAGAATACAAAACTGCTTCATTATTGAACAACTTTACAGTATCCCACTTTATGGATACACCATAACCTAACCATTACTTTTAGTGTTAGTTCTTTATGAATTCTACGTATTAATATTTTTCAGCTATTCATTTTGGAATAAAATTTCTCCAGTTTTCACTTGTCTTTCCATTTTGCTTATGGAAATATCTCCAAAATAGTTTTTATTACACAGAGTCTGGGTTTAGTATTGTTTCCTTCATATTTTGTCTTTTTTTCTATCATTTATAATGCATACTTTCACATCCTGTAGTCCTCAAGCCAGTCTTCTATACTGTATTCCAAAAGTGTTGCAGGTTGAATTTGCACATTGAGTTCTTTTGTCCACCTTGATTGATTTTTGCTCGGATGTGATGTACCACCTAATTTTTTTTATATAGATGACCAATTTTCCAGCACAAATTATTCTTTCTTCCACATATTAGAATTGCCATCTACTTCATATCATTAACTTTCCATATGTAAGTAGACCAGTTTCTAGGCTTTGTATTCTGTTCTGCTTGTCTATTTGTAATCCATTCATAAATATCCCTCTGTCTTAATTACTATGATTTTTCTCAATGATAGTTTTTGACCTGTTATAGGGCAAATTCCAATGCTTTGTCGTTTTTCCAAATTATATTAGTGAGTTTTGTAATCAATGGCATAGAAATGATGTTGTGCATATTTATCTGTAATGTTCCTTTGTTTAAACATACCCGTTTTTGTAGGCTTGCTTATATTGCTTCTATAATTGATTTAATTTGTAATAAATATGTATCCTTAATACTCATGTATTTCTCTTGCATTTCTTATCAAAATATTTCTGCAGACTTATTTTCGATGCAAGGGTTTCTCCTTTCTCATTTCCTTTGCCTCTTCCTCTCTCTCACAGACACATGTGCATGTGTGTGCACACGCACACACACACAATTTATCTCTAATAACATCCTTCAGTTTGTATCATTGCACCTACCTGACTTCTCAAGTATCGCTCAGACCTGAGTTTTTATTTACTTAATCATGTTTAATAATTTGTTATTATTTATGTAAATTTACAAGGTAAAACTACAGTTTTTACATGTATAGTTTTTTTTTTTTTTTTGAGACCGAGTCTTACTATGTCGCCCTCAGTAGAGTGCTGTGTTCTCACTGCTCACAGTAACCTCAAACTTTTGGGCGTAAGCAATTTTCTTGCCTCAGCCTCCCAAGTAGCTGGGACAACAGGCGCCCACCACAGTGCCTGGCTATTTTTTAGTTGCAGTTGTCATTCTTATTTAGCTGGCCCGGGCTGGGTTTGAACCCACCAACATGGGTGTATGTGGCCGGCGCCCTACCCACTGAGCTACAGGCGCCACCAGGATAGTTTATATAATGTTGTGAATTCAGGATTTGGGGGGTATACATCACCTAAATAATGTATTATACACATTAAATAATGTCTGATCATCCATCTCTTCCCACCCTCCACCCTTCTGCTTCTCCAGTGTCCATCATTCCACACTCTACATTCATGTGAATACTTTATTTTGCTCTAACTTATAAGGGATAACATATAGTATTCTTATTTTTGTGTATGACATGTCTCCAGTTCCATGTACATTGCGGTAAAAGACATAATTTCATTCTTTTTATGGCTTAATAGTATTCAATTGTATATGCCATTTATTAATCATAGATCAGAGAAAGTAACAGATCCACCATGTGGATACCATTGATTTCTTATCATAAGGTCCTATCTTTAACTTTTGACTCTCTAGTTCCTGAGTTTCTTGAAGTTTCATAGCATCAAACGTTTTCTCAATGAAAGAAGTGGAAATTGATAGCTAAGCATCTGGTTTCCAGCAATGAAACTTTGCTTTGGTAACCTGTCTCTAAAGGAAAACTCTTAGTTCCTAATACTGCATGGGAGCACAAGTCCTGGTTACATTTGCCTGTTCACAGACAGTCCAGCACTGCTACACCTTTAACCCATTTTAACATCCTGTTTTTCTTCTTGGTGTATACAGAAATTATATTGTTTTTCAATTGGCTATGATTTTGTTTTGTTTTTTTCTTCTGATATTTTATCTGTCATTCCCATATGCTTAAAATATGAGAGATGAGTTAAAGTGTATGTACACTTGAGCTATCTTGACCAGACCTGGTATGTCTTTGTGATACATACTGAATATTGATAGTTGTGTTTCTTTTTGTTTGAAATGTTAAAAGGACATACATTGAAAGAATATCTGGGCTCGATGCCTGTGGCTCAAGTGGCTAAGGCGCCAGCCACATACACCTAAGGTGGCGGGTTCGAATCCAGCCTGGGCCCGCCAAACAACAATGACGGCTGCAACCAAAAAATAGCCGGGTGTTGTGGCGGGCACCTGTGGTCTCAGCTACTTGGGAG
>NW_003852451.1:9576941-9594215 GCF_000181295.1 Otolemur garnettii
TTTGCTCTTAGTAGAGTAATAAATTAAGCATACTTATGTCTTTAACAGAAGCAAATTGAAACCCTTCAAGATTTCTTTTTTTTTTTTTTTTTTTTCTTGTAAAGGAAAAGGAAGTTCCAATCAGTCATACAGGCTTTATTTTTGCCCACACACTAACCATCAATTGACATGACATTGAATAGTTTCCATGGCTTCATTAGAAATTATTCTAAATATATTATCTTCTGAAGACAAGATTGAAAAATTAAAGTAGATGTAAAATTGTTTCAGCCATAAAAGAACTTGAAATGTATTTTCATCATCATCTAAATACATACACACAGAGGAGTATACTTTGAAAAGCCTAATTGTTCATATTTAATGTTTAAGAGTTTAAAATACTTAGATCATACACTCTGGGTAGGATTGCAGATACATTTTAAAAAGAAAGATGATGATGATGGTGATAGTGACATAGAAAATAATGGAAGAATGTGTAAAAGTTAAAAGCATGTATTTTTGTGTTTTATAAAAAAATACATAGAATGTTTAACTCAGTATATAACAGTACTTATATCTTTCTGATTATAAAATAATACCTGCTTATTATTGAAAGTCAAAAATAGTTTAAAAAAAGAAAGTTAAAATCACCCCAGTAATCATGCTACTCCAGATAACTGCTCAACAGTCTCTTATTTCATTCCAGTCTTTTTCCAGATTTTCTTTTTGTATTTCATTAACAAAATAGAAATCACAGTTAATATGCTTTTTATATTGCACTGTACTTTATGTTTTTACATATTATCTTTGAGTACTATAATTTTTACAATTAATGTTATTGTTAAAACATTTGCCAAGTGTTTCATTATAATCTAGCCAAATCCTATGAAAAATATTACTTAATATATACATATATATATATATATATTTTTTTTTTTTTTGGAGACACAGTCTCAAACTGTCGCCCTTGGTAGAGTGCCTTTGCATCATAGCACACAGCAACCTCCAACTCAGGCTCAAACGATCCTCTTGCCTTAGTTTGCCTATTTTTAGTAGAGAAGGTGTCTCACTTTTTGCTTAGGCTTTTATTGAACCCATAAGCTCAAGCAACCCACCCGCCTCAGCGTCCCAGATTGCTGGGATTATAAGCATGAGCCACCATGCCCGACCTATTTAATATTTTCATGATTTTCTGGGACATTTTGAGACATTAAAGCTCATTTATTTGGGGTCTATTATAAAGAAAGCCAAGTTTAACATCACTGTGCATAAATTAAACCTTTCCAATGAAAATCTTTAACTAGTTGTCACAACATCATTTAATAATTCTTCCGTTACTCACTGATATATATAGTCTTTAGCCTCAGTATAATGTACTCAAGTATTTGCACTTAAAAACTCATCCTGTAAAGCCACTTCTCTTCTCAGCTGTTGCTCTATTGACCTTAAAAACCATTTTTTTTTAAATAAATGAATAGTCCATGCTCTTTCCAGTTCCCTACCTCTCATGTATTAGTAAAGCATTCCAATCATATTTTGCTCTCACTGCCATACTGAAAGCTCTCCCACTAAGGTTCCTAATCATGCCAGTGTCAGTAATGCAATGTAAACCTTCAGAAATTGTATTTCTTAATGTCTCAGTGAAGCTCAATCTATCTGACAACTAAATCCTTAAAACACTCTTTGCCATTAGCTTGTATAACATCATACTCTTTTGGTTTCTCCCTTTTGACTTTTCTTTTTCATTGCCTTTACTGGTTTATTCAATCTACCTTACCCTTAAATGTTGGAATTATTCAAGGCTTTTATCCTAAGTTACTTTTTCTTCTCCATCTATACATTTTCTCTATTTCACTTTGCAAACATGTGCTCATCTTTCAGGACAAATTTGAATGTCATGTCTCAGTCAACTGGACTCTAACAGATTTTTCTGATTCTAACAGATCTTTTAGATTCAACTAATATACTAACTCCTTACTGAGATCTTATTACACAACCCCCACCCGTAGCTTAGCACTCATTACATTGTATATTAACTATATTTTTTTATTTCTTTTCTCCACTACTGATTTTTGGACTGTCAGAAACCATATTTTGCTCACTTTTGTATCTTTTTCAGTGTTTCCAATATTCTAAGACCTTAGTAAATGTGCTTATTGAATAAATGAGTAGATCATGGCTGCTTTCTTAGAGCAAATGTAGTTGGAAGGAGGAGGAATTCAATCAAAGTAGAAAAACAAAAGATGAGATGTAGAGTAAGGACACATGATAATTTCACAAAATATAGTAAGAAGAATTATAACATGGATTCATGGGAATTCGGAATTTAGACAATCTTTTGTGTGTGTGTGTGTGTGTGTGTGTGTGTATACAGTGCTCTGTTCTCCTGTCTCTCTCACACACAAGACTTCTCTGCTTAATTCTTAGGAAACACAGTTGATCACAGAAAACATAGAATTGGAGGCTCAGCTTATGAATCTATGTGGCTCTCAAACTGATTCCCCACTAATGACTGACCCAGTCACTGGGTCCTAATTACAATTTCCAGTAAAGAGAAGGTGAGTAATCTAATGAGAATCTGATGGTCAAGGGTCCATCCCTATTCCATTCATCTGTGGCCAAGATTGATATCATAAAGTGGTACATGTGAAACCTTGCCTTTATAAGCTATGGAGTGAGCATTTTTTTTTATGTTGATGGTATGGTTTGCATGGTCACATGGACATTTCTAAGACAAATTTGCCATTACTGGTTTTAAAGCCATAATAATTTTCACTAATTCAGATTGATGATCCATGGAGATCTATGCTCTATAGCCATTTCCTATCTTGATTAGCAGCCACACAGAAGATTTTCTCAACATCTGGAGGTCTTAATAACCCCCTCTCTTCCAGTGATCATGTCCTCCACCCATTTTACTCACTTACTACCCTGTTTATACCTGACATCCACCAATAACTGCAACATGATCATAATCTCCATGCAAGCATTCTACTCTCTGACCCCCACTTTTATTTTTCTGGCTCAATTCCTCTAGAACTACAATTCCAACATTCTTTAACAACACAAGGACCATAAATTATACTATCTTTTCGCTGTTCCTCACTTATTTTCTTCCCTCCTTCCTTATCTTAAATCGGATTTTGAATCATAATTATCACTTCTTGTACACATCCTCAATACCTTGTACTCATTGCCTTATTATATATTCTTTGACATAAGAACTAGTAATCCTTGACATTTTATCCCTTCTTCATTCATAAAATCTTTTACGAAATCCTATGCATTTTTCCCTTAAAAGTTTGTTTTCACCATCATTATTAATACTGATAACTTTAGTCCACTAGCTATGCTTTCAGGTATTGCTTCAACAACTTCCCCACTCTTTGCCCTCTTATTTTATTTGTGTCCTGCTCTAATCCAGTCTCCACAAAAATGTCAGTCATCTGAAATTCAAATATTCTTCTATGACTTCATGGCTTGAAATTATTTAGTAATTTCTCATTCCCATTGACTAAATCCAAATCCTTTAATATGGAGTGCACCTTTTCCAATGTTCATTTTCAAAGCTTCTTGACTCATACTTTCTACTACTGCAGTATCAATGCAGTGCTTGAAGCCATGCCATATGGTAGTGTAGAACCATATTTACTGAACCAACTTTTTGTAGCTACCAACACAGTTTCTAGCATTTTTGAATTTTTCTCATGTTTTTGTTTCTTTGCACATAATATCCTCTCTGTGTCTCATTATCTAAGGATATCAGGAAGATAGAGCAAATATGCTTAGTATTTTCTTCTGATTTCTTTAAGTCCTCCAGCCTAACTCTCACCTCCGCCCAAAAGAGAATATAGTTTTTATGATTTATGACCATGCACATATGCCCTGAAATGATATAGGATATGTAGTATTATCAGTTCCTCTGCAATAAGATCACTAGCTCTGGGTATAAAAGACCAGTGGGAAAGGAAGTTTGGAACTCTACAAATCAGGCAAGATGAAAATTTTTCCAGAAAGCATACCTGACAACCGCACACAGCCATTAAAATCTAGACAAAAATATGCTAGACCTGTCCTTAACTAGTGTGATCATTACCCTTCAAATAAAATCTTATATTCTTGGCAAATTAAATTGAGAACTTAATCTAATCTTATGCTTAGGATTTATATATGCTAAGTTCTTTGGCAATCAAGTATATTTTTAATGATATATAAGCTTGTAAATATCAGGTTTGAAAAGATTAAGCAAATATTAGAAGTGAAAAAAAACCTCAAAATTATAGCAAATATTTTAAAAATATACATGAAAAATTTAATTTGTAATATTCTTCAGTTCAACAATTTCAAGTCCAGAAAAATATTATGATGAAATAATATGACAATTGGGTGAGCATATACATGTACACACACAAACCCCTACACATGATTTTGTTGTATAACTTTCTAAATAATAAAAGAGCAGAAACAGATGGTGGATAAACTTTAGTACGATAAATGCGTACATTCTTGTACTATGTAACTGTTGACATAATTGAAGAATATTTATATCAATTGACGGAAAATATTGAGGTATATCAATTGACGGAAAATATTGAGGTAAGAGAACAGAAGATGACCTAGAATAGAGTAACTCTCTCTCTCTCTCTCTTTCTCCCCCCCATAGTATATGGCTCTTCATATATGATTAAGAATACATCTGAAGAGACATTATCCACATATTGTAAGTTTTTTATTCTATTATTTTTTCTTTCTTTACTTTCTCCATTATACTTTTATGTATTATTTGAATTTTCCAAAATTATCTATCAATTTTAGCAATCTGATGAAAAACTATTAAATTTTAATTTAAATATTAAGCCAAAAGGAGAATATATTAGTGACAGACTTTGTAATCTTTGGATGGATAGGAAATGCCTTTTGAAGTCTAATGCCTAAACCAAATTTAACACAAAAAGAGATACATGGCCTTGACTGCATTATAATTAAGAATTTCCTCAAAGCAAATTGCCAAACCCATGGATAAACACTAGCAACCATGAGCAAGTATTACAGCTACATGGGGATTGGAGAAAGTATTCCTAACATGTTTGAAAAATAGCATGTTGGCTTGGCGCCTATGGCTCAAGTGGCTAAGGCGCCAGCCACATACACCTAAGGTGGCAGGTTCGAATCCCCAGCCCGGGCCCGCCAAACAACAATGACGGCTGCAACCAAAAAATGGCCAGGCGTTGTGGCGGGCGCCTGTAGTCCCAGCTACTTGGGAGGCTGAGGCAGGAGACTCGCTTGAGCCCAGGAGTTGGAGGTTGCTGTGAGCTGTGATGCCATGGCACTCTACCCAGGGGGATAGCTTGAGGCTCCGTCTCAAAAAAAAGAAAAATAGCATGTTAATATCCCTAAAATGTAAGGAACATTGACAAATAAGCATATATGATTTGACTAATTCACATTAAATGACATTACCTAATAATTATTAAAAATGAATATAATGTGAGCATATCTTAAATGATTACATTTATCTATCGCCAATAGAAAATGTCAGAATGTCACTTTTCTTTATTTCATCTATTGTCATAGACAACACTTTCCTTTTTTTTTTTTTTTTTTTTTTTTTGCCCAGGGCCTGGTTTGAACCTGCCACCTCCAGTATATGGGGCTGGTGCCCTACTCCTTTGAACCACAGGCACTGCCTGACAACACTTTCCTTAAAAGTCATTTGCAAAATAAGTGAAAATTCTTGGAGACTGGCTACATGTGCTTTTATAGAAATGACCCTTTAAACTATAACCAATTCTCCACTTTATTTTCAGAGATAGAATTTTTTTTCTTTTAAATGTCAAGATACTTTAAACCATAACTCCTGACACTCTAAGGAGTACAAAACAAGCAAAAGATGTCTGCAGATATTTATAAATGATCACAAAATGATTTTGAATATGAAAATGTAAGCACACTTCTTAATTGTTCTGTGCTTTTTTATTCTTCAGTCTAGAAAACTGGGCATAGCAAGTGCATCTCCTAGGTCTTTTCTCCTTCATTTCACTGAAGCAGCTAAAACCTAGTGACAGAAACATGTAACTTAGACTCAGGAAAATGTGATTTACATACCGCTTCTGCTACTTCCTAGTTGGGGGATTTGAAATTACTGAATCAAAGAATAAAAGGTTAATACTATCTCTCAGAAGCCTGCTAGGAAAATATACAAGAAAAGCCTAACACAAGTCTTAGCACATGATATGGATTCAATAAAATAACTATGACAATAATTTTTATCAACAATAATAGTAGGATAATGGGTGTGGGAGTTTATTTCCCTTCCCTGAATAGAACTTATCAATTTCTTACTCTTACCAATTTTGTCCCTTTTGTTAGGATTCAATTTTAAGGCAATCACAGAAGATTTTAATTTCTCAATACACAAAGTGTGAGGAGCTTTAAGTTTTGAAATAGCTTTAAGTCTTGAAATCTTGCCCTTCTGAGATGGGCACTGGCATACTTCTTAGTATGCAAGCAGTTCACTGAGCTCATGCATGAAGGACTAATTTTGTGGAATCTTGCTCTAAGCTAATTATATTTTTAAATTACCCTGATTTTAAATTCATGAATGTCAATAAAAATTATTTAAACACAATGAAAATCAAAACAAAACACCAAAGATACAAGATATCTGTTTGTTAGACTAACAGCCTGGGGATTGCTAGCCACTATTTTGATTACAGCTTTTTATCATTATGACAGATGTTTTATATATTTTTTTCCAAATATTAAGGTGGGTACAAATGTTTTAGGCTACATATATCTTTTTTGGTAATGTTTAGGTTCTGGTTATCGGTGTGCCCATCATCCAGATAGTGTCCATTGTACCAATTAGGGGGTAGGGTTTTGCCCTGTTTTTCTCCTCTCCCCCATGGGTAGGTTTCCACAGAGTTTTACTTCCCTCTATGCACTTCTGTGATTACTACTTAGTTCTAATTTAATTAAGATTTCATGTGGTGTTTGTTTCTCCATTCTCAGGAAAATTCATTTAGGAGAATAGTCTATAGTTCTATACAAATTATTAAAAAAAGGTTTAATTCACCTTATCTATGGCTGACTAGTACTCCATGGTATACATTTTATTAATCCAGTCATGAATTGTTAGGCTGATTCCACATCTTTGCAGCTGTGAATTATGGGTAATAAATGTTCAGCACAAGTGTCTTTTTATGAAAAGGCTCCATTTCATTTGGGAGATGCATATCAGTGGGATCGCTGTATTTAATAGTAGGTCAATTTTAAGTTCTTTAAGGAATATCCTACTTTTTCTGTTATGGTTGTACTAATTTCAAATCTTACCTTGGGCTGTGCATGTGGCTCAGTGAGTAGGGCACCATTCCCATATACCAAGGGTGGTGGATTCGAACCCAGCCCCAGCCAAACTGCAGCAAAAAATAGCTGGGTGTTGTGGCCGGCGCCTGTAGTCCCAGCTACTCGGGAAGTTGAGGCAAGAGAATCACTTAAGCCCAGGAGTTTGAAGTTGCTATGATACAGCACTCTTCCAAGAGTGATAAAGTGAAACTCTGTCTCTAAAAAAAGTAGTAATATAAATAAATAAATAAATAAATAAATAAATCCTACCAACTATGTACAATGATGTTCCCTTCTCTCTGTATCCACACCATCATCTATCATTTCCGGACTTCTTATTAAAAGTAAATTGAGGCAAGGTGACATCCCTCAGCTATTTTAATTTGCATTTCAGTGATTATTAATGATGTTGAGCATTTTTCATATGTTTATTGATCCTTACTATCAGTGATCCCTATTAAACAAAATTTAACAGCATGTCAAAGAAATAATCCACCAGGACCAAATGACTTCTTCCAAGGAAAGCAAGGATGGCCTCACATATGTAAATCAATACATGTGTTTCAGACATCAACAAATGCAAACACAAAGATTTTATGATAATCTTAATAGATGCAGAAAAAGTGTTCAACAAAATCCAGGACCTCTTATTAACAAAAACTCTCAGTAAAGCAGGCATAGGGGATCATAGCTCAGAATTATAAAAGATGTACATGACAAACCCACAGCCAACATCATCCTGAATGGGAGAAGTTGAAAGCAGTGCCCTAAGAATTGGAACAAGACAAAAAGTAGCCCATTGTCACTACTTTTATTTAACAAAGTGCTGGCCAGAGCAATGAACCAAGAAAAAGAAAGAAAGGGTATCCAAACTGGAAAAGAGGAGGTCAAGCTGTAACTCTTCACTGATAATAGGAGCTTGTATAAAGAAAACCTTAAAGATTCCAACAAGATTCTCCTGGAATTGATCAATGATTTCAGCAAAGGTTCAGGATATAAAAGTAATGTAAATAAATCAGTAGCATTTCCATACACTGATAATTGTCAAGTCAAGAGTCCAATATAAGATTCAATACTCTTCCCAGTAGATAAAAATAAAATAAAATACCTGGGAGTATACTGAACCAAGGTGGTGAAAGAGCTCTTGGTGAAAAAAAACTAAGAACCTGTGAGGAGGGAACTTGCAGAGGAACAAAACCAATGGAAAAATGTATGTCATGCTCATAAATAGAATCAGCATTGTCAAAATGTCCATACTGCTCACAGTGATTTACAGATTCAGTGCAATCCCAATGATATGACCACTGTCACCTTTCACAGATAAAGGAAAAATAATCTGTTCGTTTAGAATCAATAAAGAGCATGGATAGGCAAACAAATATTAAGCAAAAAAGACAAATCTAGAGGCATCCCATTATCCAACTTTAAACTCTATTATAAGTCTATAGTAACTGAAACGTGGTATTGGTACAAGAACACAGACATAGACTAAGGAAATAGAACAGAAAACCCACATATAAAACCATTTTCCTAAAACCACTGATCACTGACGAAGTAGACAACAATGTACACTGGGGAAAACAAGCCTTAGTCAATAAATGGTGTTAGGAAAATGAGATAATCATGTGCAGAACACTATACGAGAACCCCTACATCTTACCAGACACAAAAATTAATTCAAGATGTGTAAAAGATTTAAATATATGGCAGGAAACCTTCAGAATTCTAGAAGAAAATCTAGGGAGACTTTTTTTTTAAAGAATTCATATTTTAAGACCTATATTTATAGTTTATAACTTAAGTCACTTTCTAAGAGTTTTTTTTAAGAATTTATGTATACATAGAGGAATTTGGATTACATAAATTTCCAAATGGATAAAGGGAGCATGAATTCTCTGTAGCTGGCAATAATTTGAAAAAATAAACCTGGACAAAATAAGAACTAAAACTACATTTCAGTTTTGAGCACAGTAGTCAAGATTCAAGAGGAGGAAAGAGAGGTAAAGAAAAGGACAGGTCATTCAGAAGCTTGGTGTTGCGGCCAATTCCTGGGTACCGGAATCTGGCCTGAGTATGAATCCTTACTCTAGATCCTTCCACAAGTTACTAAAACTTGCTGCTTCTGTTGCCTCCTTTGGTAAATTAGGGAAATGTTTACATTTTAAGACTGTTGTAAAGATTAAATGAAATAAGAAATAGTAATTAGCATAGTCCCGGGCCCATACAAGATGCTCCCACGTGAATATCACTCCTTTCTTCCTTACTGCCTTATTCTCTATACTGCAGTCATTTGGATGATAGTTATAAGCCGGGGACCAAACTTCGTTGTAAATTTAGGCTATACTAACTGAACAAAAAGACAAGAACACAAATAGTCAAGTCATTTAAATAATAAATTCAAAAACATAAAAAATATATAATTTTCAAAAATTAAAATGAAAACACTTCTCTAATTGCTCCTTCCAATTTCTCAAGCTGGCACAGTATAGATCAAATTCATAGGCAGAGATCACACATTTTATCTGTTCAGGACCTAACTAATGTATATAAAAAAAAAAAAAACAAACACAGACAATTTTCAGTGCTGAGATCTCGATATACCACCAAGTGATTGTTTAGGAATGAACTATTGGAAGTATGTCACAGTGACTTAAGGCAGACATGGTAGTTAATTGGCAGACTAAGATTCTTGACCATTAAAGCATTTATTCCTGGCATTGTATAGGTTTGGGGAAGAATATATTCTTGAAAAATCACAGGTAACTTTAAAAATGAACATTAGAGGCAATTTTCTTATAACAAAGACTTGACAAAAGACATGTGAAAGTCATCTTCGGGGAGTCAGCTGTGGCAGCCAACTCTCTAGGGCTGATAAAAGAAAAGCTGAGATTCGTCAGTGCTCACACCCTACTCTAAAACCAGGGCGAGACAGAGCAGTCTATGAACTGGAGAAGAGACCACAAGCTCCAACTGAGAATATCTGTGGAACAAAAAGAAAGAAGGTACTGAGCTCATCCGACTCGACTTCTGAGTCAGCCTAAGGTACTGTCTGAAAGTAGCTGAAGGGAAAATCTTTTTCTTGACTTTTTCCACATCAGATAATGTTTGATAAATTTGATAGAGCCAAATTATATTTTGCTGAAATAATGCAAGGCCTAATCCCAATCATTTAACAGAAAAGAATACAAGAAATTTTTCATTGTATATGAATGAAAATACTGCACGGGCTCAAATTGTTAAAAATCTAGTGCTCAAGAAGTTGCCCAATTGCTGCCATTCACTAATAAGCTCTCTATCTACATTGCCTGTTAACGTTCTGATTGCTTGCTGATGACAAAGTTATTCTGAATACAGACATAAACATGACTATTAAAATATTACACCCACATTTTCATATGAAAGATAAAATACAACTATAGCCCAGGATGAAGGAAGTAAGAGGAGAGTGAGGGGAGGGGAAGGGGGAACCAGGTGGAGGGAGGTTTATTGATGGGACCTAACCTGTGGTGCATATCGCAAGGGTACATGTCAAATCTATTAAGAGTAGAGTATAAAAGTCTTAACACAATAATTAAGTAAGTGAGGTGAAGGGCATGTTAACCAGTTTGATGTAAGCATTCCAAATCGTATATAAAATCAGCACATTGTACCCCATAAATGCATTAATGTACACAGTTATGATCCAATAAAACAATTAAGAGAAAGAAATAAACTAGTACACCCATAGGTTAGCATTTTGCAAGGGAAAAATGTCTAGAAGATAACACTATGTGTTGAGGAACTAATATGTGTTATACCCTGCACTGAATATGCTTTGAGGGATGATCTTAGTCAAACTTAGTAATCTCCCAAATTTGAGGAACTGATCAGCTGATAACATTTTCCCTTTATCATTTAACTTGTACTGTTCTGTTCACAAAGTGCATTAAATGCAATTCACTCTGCCTTCCCAGAAAGCAAGTAAAAGAACTAGCGGGTCAGCGATTTTTCCCAAATGTATATAACTATGAAGTGGGAAAGAGATTCCAGTCCAGCTTGTTCTAACTCCAAAATCTCTGCTTTTTCCAGTATAACATATGGTTAATATTTATTCCTTGAAATATGGTTTGATAACATTGAAAGCACCATGCTTTGATACATATAACTACTAATATCGCAACCTAAAATATGATAGGAGAGTTATAATAAGCATATCTTTTAGTTTGGGGTACTTTAGTTTTCAAATGTTTTTCAAATGACTTGTTCAAAAATTACGAATGCATGCAATTGTGTTTGAAATGCTTCTATGGGCGAAGTCTCATGATGCCTTTCATTAAAAAGAAAACAGTGCTCTGGGAGGATTAGCAGTGTTCCTAATTTCTTTCTTGTCTTCCTGTGAATGCTCTCACATTTTTGTGGAAATTTTAACTTTAAGAAAACACATTGCTTTTCATTTTTCTTGTCCTCCACTCCCTATAAACAACCACGGATAATATTCTTAAACTTTTGGACAAAGAAATAAAAAGTAAGATTGGGAACAGTGAGGTTGTAACAGAATCTGTGAGAAAGAATCAAAATAGCTTGCCATGTTTAATTGCCACTACCCATCATTTTAGTGAGTGTAACCCACCCATTGTTTCAAAGTTGAAGAAAGTACAATTTCCATTTTCTACCAGTATAAAAGAGAAGACTTGTAATTACTGATTACCATTTTTTAAAACCTCACCAATTTCCTATATCTCTTCACTTGACATGTATGAACTTTAGAAAAATCCTAATATAATTCAGGAGATAAAACTAGAATTAAGAGATTTAATTTTATCAGGGCAGTAATAGAAGAGGCATGGTAATTTGTACCTGTAATCCCAGAACTTTGGCAAGATGAGGCAGAGGGATTGCTTGAACCCAGTTCAAGGCCAGGCTGGGTAATATAGTGTGACCTCTTCTCTATAAAAGAAGAAAATTAGCCAGGCACAATGGCATTCACCTGTAGTCCCAGATCTTAGGAAGCTGAGACAGGAGGATCACTTGAGCCCAGGAGTTTGAGGCTACATTGAGCTATGATTGTATCACTGTACTGCAACCTGGATGACAGAGTGAGACCCTGTCAAAAAAGGGAGTCAAAAATAGACAGAGAAAGTTATTTTGGAGCAAAATGGGGAAAAGAGAAAGAAGAGCAAAAGCATGCATTATCTATTCATTTCCAATCCCTACAGAGGCAAGAAAATCAGGTCCAATTCCACCCTACTCTTCCAGATGAACCCTGCTATCTTGTTTTCATCTCTGACCACATCTTTTCACTCACTAATTATTATGGTGTAAGGGATGCAACAAAGATTTATTAAAGGTATAAACAAGAAAAAAATGTGCCCCCGAGATTTTAACCAGAGCTGAAAATGGGAACGATGTCTCCATGCATAAAACTGTTCCCTCCAACTAGAAGTCTAGTTTTTTTTTTCCAAACCATGAGTTTAAATATAACCTAGCTAGTACTTAATATTAATATTCCATTATTAGGAAGATATTTTTAGTCATGAGAACAACTTTCTGCTAATGAATTTCATAATATCTTAGTGTGTACACACACACACACACATATATATCCTATTATTTCCTTGTTGGCAAAAAAAAAAAAAAAAATGGGACAGCTAACTCACCGACTCATAGCACCTTGAACATTAAGTCATTCCTATCTCATGTTGCTGTGCCTGAAAAGGTCATAAAAATAAAAGTGCCAAGAAATATCAGAGAATGCCTTTAAGCCTCCCCTTCGTGTCTCTTACACTGACTTTCCAGTGGTTCCTGATCTTTTCGACTTTACATCTGGATAACTCCTGTCCTTGTGCTCCATTTTGATATGTCAGCACACCTCAGGTGAGTTTCCACTATTAAGCTGGCAATGTGGCACTGTAGAATGTTGTCTCTGATGAATAGCCCCAGCCCTCCACAGCTCAGATTCTGAGCATGAAAACACGGCATTCGCACTTCAGCTTATAGACAGTTGGCATACCGCTTATGATGACTCTGGCTTGCAGAAAACATGACCAACTCCACTGTCTTTTGCCATATGTTATCATGGAAAGAGCAAGGGATTAAGCGTAAAACTAACTTTGTTCAAGTTCCACTTCGTGACCTCACTTTCTTCCTCCACTAGATATTCCTCACTTGTCAAACGGGAAATTTAACCAGTCCAAGAGTTCGCAATCTTGGCTGTTCATTAACCTTCCCTGTATATTCTTTATCTTACAAACTCCTAGCCACAATATTTCATCTATTAAATCATAGTTTCTAGGGACTAGCCCACAAACAGCGGTAATTTTGAAAAGCTCCCTTAAGACTTGTTTGATCTTTCAATGTAGGGCTTAACTGTACTAGGCATCCTCTGTGATCCTTTCCGGGATTATATTTTGCTCACATACTCTGAGTGAATTAACAGGAACTGATAATAGCAATAGAGTCTAATCGACCTTTGTTAAGATGATCACTTCAAGGTCACTTGACGGCATCTCTACCTTACTTCTAAACTCCTTTTTTCCAGGCACATTGTCCTATTAGGAAGTAAGTAGCTCTCTAACAAATTGTCAAAGTGCCCTGATTTTGACATTCTTACACCAGCCCATGGCTATAATGAGGAAATAGATACACATAAGATTTTTTTTTATATTTTATCTCACTTAATACTTACCATAACCCTGCAATGAAAGAACTATCAAATTATAACCCTTGGTATACTACTGGAAAATTTTAGATTCAGTGACTCAGTTTAATCTTGCTCAGTAAATGAATAAACAGGATTCAAACTTAGGGCTTCTAAATCATTTTTGATTTCCCTATTACATATTGTACTATGTAAATACTACTGTTATCATTAAAGAAAGTAATGCAACCTGAAAGAGATTCCCTTTGTGACTTGATGCTGACCCCCAAACAGACAATACTCAATAGTCAACAGAATGAGACTCAGAAAACTTCTCTACATCAAAATCCCCAGATCAGAACCAAAAATTGGGTACTCTGTCAGATTTTAGAAATTTATAGTCCTGCTGTACAGTTCACTGAACCCAGTGTCTTCATAGAGATAAAGAAAGGGAGGCGTAAGAAGGAAGCGTATAAGTCTATGCTATATTTAGGTAATTGCTAACAGAGGTAAGGCTAGAATTTAGGTCTTCTGAATCACTATGTTCAAAGGGGTTTTTTTTTTTTCTTCCCTTTAATACTAGATGCTGTAATAGAGATTTTTTAAAAAAGAATAGTCAGTGGAATGATTCCAAATGATTTCAGACAAAAGAAACATTTATCAAAAGAGGAAAAGGGCTTTAAAGTTGTTTTTCCTGCATGAGAGCTCTTTTAAAAGACAAATCCATCTAAAGTATTCTTCAAGATCCTTTCTCAGTTCAAAAAAGAGAAGCAGCATTACCTCTTATCACATACATAATTAATATCTCTTAGATGTAGCATTTTATAGCCATGGTGTCTCTGCTCTTATGAGATACTGTTGATCGTATATCATGCATTCAATGTCAAATTATTGGTTAGGAGTACAATCTCCAATAAGAGCATTGTTCTACTGGGAAAATATAAATGCCTTTACAATGATTTGCTTTGCCTTGTTTTTTATACAGATGTGTTGTGGCAAAAAGTAGAGATTACATATACAAGTTCAGTAAGTGCCTGATTTAGCCCAGGAATATAGAAGCTAGATGGCCATTTCAAATTTGTACTTATAAATGTGACTTTGCATGACAAATGCATTTAGTGTCACCTGGATCTTGGTACCCTCAATGAATCCCCAACAATAAAAAATAAATGAGTGAAAATAAAATTGTGTACTTTAGAGAAATGACTTATATCCTCTGATCTTCAATTTTACAATTTCCAAAAATTGCCACGTTCATTACATGAAATTATACACACAAAGTCCTTAATATAGTAGCAGAACTATAATAAATGTTTGGCAACTGCTCGATATAGTTATTCGTCCAGTGCTTATGATATAAAAACGTGTAGTCTTTCCCAGATTACTTGTATATTACATACAATGCATATATAATACAAAGCATATCTTTGCATTTTTCCATTAGAAAATTATTTTGGTTGTATTTGTTTTCTTTTCATAGATATAGCCATTCTTTAGAATTTGGGGTTATATATAATGCCTAGTGTATTACAAGCTTTGATGTTGAGACTTCACCTCATTATTATCAATTTGACTACTGTCACTACGGAGTTTCTGAATTACCAGCAAGAGCAGCCAACCTTGTTCCTGGGCTGGACCAGTAAGATATTTCAATGTACTCATGCAGAAATTTAATTTGGGAACAAGTTTTATGTAAAAGGTGGCACATGCATTATCTTGCGTGTTTCCAATAATAGTACTATGACACAGTACACTACTGATATCCTCAATTTAATAGATAAAGAAACTTGAAGGTCAGAGAGATTAAGCAATTTATGCAAGCTCACAAAACATGTAAGTGTTCAGTCCTAGATGTTAGAGCTAGTAATATGAACCACTCCTCTACAATGCTTATTCACTTTGATATTTCTGTTTATCAACCTAATAAGTATGTGTTATGAATGCCTCTGAACACTGGAAGTAGAGGCCATCACACTTGCCAGTGTGAATTCTACATGGGGGGGGCTTGTATATGCTTACATATGCTAATTATTGGCTTCCTCTGTGTGTGTGTGTGTGTGTGTGTGTGTGTTCTTATCTACCCCTTTGCCTTACTAATTTAAAAAAAGGGTTCATTGATGGTGGCAATCTTCTCAATTTTGTCCAATTATGATAAAATTATAGAAGGAATCAAAATCACCTGGCGATCAGGTGGCTGTAGTTCAACAGGAGAAGTGATGAGCATTTGGATGACCCTCTCTAGGAAAGACAATGAATTACGCTTTGCTGTTCCCTTTGCTTTTTGAAGACAACTTTCATTATGGTACTTTCTATTACTTGTGTGCTTGCTATCTGCAGGTTTAAATATGTTTAAGCAGTGGACCATCCTAGAAGTTTATTAGTATTTTTGGTTCCACAGAGGTTTTGTTATACTTTCTCTATTTGAAGAAAATTTACCATCTGTGGGTCTGCATAGAAGGAATATCTAGACATTTCGGAGGTAACATCCAGTGCCCAGTGTAGTTGGTGGCATTGTGTACACCTTCTGTGATTAGCAGAGGCAATGGTAATGTTTCCATACATCAAATATGTGGGACACGTTCAGGTGTTATCCTGTGTGTACAACACTCCAGCCTGATTCTCCAACATTTATGGGGAATATATAAGTTGACATACTTAAATAAATGTGTTTTTTAATGTTTAGATTAGCTGGTTTGTTTTTATTATTTTCAAGTAAGAAGTCTAACAGATTAAGGGCTGTTGTTTGACTTAAAGAGGCTTAAATATGAGATAACATACTAAAATACACTTAATGTACTCAATGTACTAAATGTAAAGCAGTTAATACAGTTTCTGTTATATGATAATTGCATTATGTAATTATGTGAGTTCAGACTGTGAGTTCTGAAAGGCTTGTGAAGTAATCAGAAATAATATAAAAGAAAACAATGTTTACCTCTGCATAATGGGATTACTTGAGATTCTTATTTTTTATAAATCTTTATAGGAAGTCCTGAGATACTTTATGGAAAAAAAATTGCAAAGGTAAGTATAGTAACAAAGAAAAAAATATGATAAATGCTAATCAAGTTTGAACATTTTCTATCACTTCAAAATTAAGTCTCTATGTTACTGCCAAGCTTAAAAGAAATCCACTCATCAAATTTCACGGGAAAAATTAAAACAATAAAAGAGCTGATCCAAAATAATGTCAGAGTAAAAATTTAATGATTAAATAGAATTAGTGATTTGAAGTTTCTTTTTTTTTTTTTTTTTTTGAGACAGAGCCTCCAGCTGTCCCCCTGGGTAGAGTGCTGTGGCATTACAGCTCACAGCAACCTCCAACTCCTGGGCTC
>NW_003852451.1:9594275-9615416 GCF_000181295.1 Otolemur garnettii
GCCCGCCACAACGCCCGGCTATTTTTTTAGTTGCAGCCATTATTGTTGTTTGGTGGGCCCGGGCTGGATTTAAACCTGCCACCTTAGGTGTATGTGGCTGGCGCCTTAGCTGCTTGAGCCACAGGCACCAAGTCGAAGTTTCTAAATAATACAAGAAAGCTATATGTATATAATCTGTAATACAGATTATACTATGAAATTATTGACATCTGAACTTTAACACCAATGTCACCAACTTTTCCATCCCAACATTCCAGAAAATTTCTCCTCCTGAAATGTTACATATCTCAGGAAATGACAGCTACATTTGTCCATTTCCTTAAAGCACAAGCTTCCAAGTCATACAGGAAACCATTTTGTGTGTGTCATATAAAAAAAAGAGAGAGAGAGAGATCTGCGAAGTCTTTCCGATTACCTCTGCAGGTATCATACTGGTCCACCACCATATATTGCTATAATCTCTTCATTAGTCTTCCGACTTTAGTCTTTGCCTCCCATTAGTATATCCAGAGTGAAGCACCTAGAACCATTACATTAATAGTATGTTGTCAGATCTTATTAATCTTCTCTTCCAAACCTGTCAATGGCTTCCAATTTTACTCAGTAAAAGACAAAGTCCTCATAATGAACTAAATTATCCAGTCCATACCCTGCTACCTTTTTGACTTTACCTCCTACATTCTTTAGCTTGCTTACTGAATTTCAGCTAGATAGTTCTCATTACCTTATCCCAATATTCTAAACATACTCTCACCTTGGGGCCTTAGTAATTGTTGTTTCCTCCACCTGGAACATTCTTACCTCACATTTTTCCATGCATCGATTCCTAATTTGCATTAAGTCTCTGCACAAATATTGGATTAAAGAAGCCTCCTCTGGCCATCACACTTAAAATAGGATCACCTCCATGCTACAGCCTCCCTGTGTATCTTACTTTGCTTTATTTATTCCCATAGTATTTATTTCTGACTTTTAAAATATCTTTTCTATTCACTGTTTAATATGTCTCTCCCTGCCAGTAAAAAACCTCCATAAGGACAGAAATAGTTTTTATTTTTTTCTATTTTTTCCTTTCCTGTATGCTAAGCACCCAGAAATATAGGTGATAAAAAGATTTGTTAAATGAATGAAAAGATCTCATTAAAAATTCCCTCCATCTCAAACTCAGTATACCAATTCAGTAAGTGTCAACTAGAACTGTGGTATAAAAATTACGTTGATTAAATAAACAGGCAAACAAGGGAAACAGATAACTTTAAATAATTTAGAAACAGTAAAAGCTTGTTTTGATGCTAGATAATAAATTATTAACTCAGTCTCTTTTTGGCATGATTAGCAGTCAACTGAGATAAATTTTCAGATATAAAGTTCTCTGATCTCACACTAATCTCTCTTTTGGCTAGCATCGAAGGTTCAGAGAAGGTACATTGCCTGAATTCTACTATTTTGTGAACTTCTACGCATCCTTCCGTAGTTTGCCCTTTGGTCCTTCCCTCCTTCCTTTCTTCTTTCACCCTCTTCCTTCATTATTTCCATTCCTTCTCAGAAATTATTTATTATTAACATATTCAAGTATTGTGAATAATGCTAAATAAACCCTAAGATAGCTTTTTTTCTCCACTTTTACTAAATAGCAACATCACAGATTTATATGCCCTATAATAAACCAGTTTCGCACATCCCAGTAACCATAATACAGTGAGGATCTCCACAAAACAAGTGACCACATTCAAACCTATTGCCTGCAAATGATCAATGACTGGATATGGTTGAAATTGGAGATTATCTGTCTGTCTATCTACAGCTCTCCTTTTGATAAAACATATCAGGGCAAAAAGAATAGGGTATAAGTACCCCGTTACATAAACAAGTTTCCTTTTTGAAATGGAAATTCCACACCTACTGAACTAATATTATTACTAGGACTTCTCTGGGTATTTGCTGAGCTCTTTCTCTCTGTGTATATATACATATACATAGATATGTATTTATATATGTATACATGTATATTATATATATACACACACATATATGAATATGTATATATATACACATATACATATATACACACACACATATACACATATGTATCTTTGATTGCAAGGATCTCACAATCTAACTTAAATCAAAGAATGTTTAAATAATCTACTTCTTTCCCATTTATAATACTCAATCGAATGGTATTTGCAAGGGTACATGGCAAGTCTTATAGAGTATAAATATCTTAACACAATATTTAAGTAAGTGAGGTGAAGGCTATGTTCACCAGTTACATGTGAGCATTCCAAATTATATATAAAATCAGCTCATTGTACCCCATAAGTTCATTAATGTATGCAGCTATGATTTTATGAAAAAATAAAATTCTCTGACCTGGCCAATGACCTCAGATAAAATTAAGACATGTAAAGAGACTAATGAACAAATTTTTCAGTTAGAAAGCATTGCTACACAATACAAAATTAAGGGTATATTATCATACTCTTCTCTTGTAAAAGAAATATTATGAGCTTCATGCATGTCCTGCCCTCTAGAAGATGATAATGTGTGGTGTAGGTGGGCCACTAGTCCCTAATGCTTTGGGTAATGCCTAGCCCACAATAAGTACCTAAAAATATTAGCTGAATCAATAGGCAAATGATTAATATTTGAACTGTGGCATATGCATGTCTTACAATTGAGATATTACAACATACCGTTTAAAATTTCCAAATTTGCAACACTACACAGAGGGTTAAAATGTCCTTGAATCATCTTCAGCCACATCATTCTTTATTCACATTTGTATGTGTCATTCATTTCCATTCCTCAATTAACAAAAACTTTGGAGATGAGAAGGCAAGAGTAGTTCATGCTTATACTGATAGATGAAGAAATAAAAAGTCAGAAAAGCAATGTGACTCATTCAAGGATACCAGTGCTTCAAATTCTGAACCAAACTGCAAATCTTCTGATTCTTTATACTGTATAAGGCACATCCATCTATACCTAATTCCATTTTAGATATTTTATGACAATAAACCATCTATGTTTTGTTCTGTTTTAGCCCTCAAAAATTCCTCTTCCTTGGCTCAGCGCCTATAGCTCAACCGGCTAAGGCGCCAGCCACGTACACCTAAGGTGGCGGGTTTGAATCCCCAGCCCGGACCCGCCAAACAACGATGATGGCTGCAACCAAAAAATAGCCGGGCGTTTGTGGCGGGCGCCTGTGGTCCCAGCTACTTGGGAGGCGGAGGCAGGAGACTCGCTTGAGCCTAGGAGTTGGAGGTTGCTGTGAGCTGTAATGCCACGGCACTCTGCCCAGGGGGACAGCTTGAGGCTCTGTCTCAAAAAAAAAAATTCCTCTTCCTCTTTAAGGAATAGTATGGCAGAAAATATGAAAAAATTAAATTCTATGAAATCTAATACTATGATGGTGACCAGTAAGACTCACCATCAACCACATGCTGTTTTACATGAAGTGGTAGCTTATTACTGTTAACTTGAAACTCTTTTGCTTTGTAAAATGTCAACCATATGCCTAATCTACAGTATTTATCTTTAAATTTGGAGACGACAAATTTCATTTTGTTAAAAATACACTTTCTCAATTGTCTTCAAAAATATATTCAAAGCAGGATTAAAATTGTCTACGGAAAATTGATTACTCAAAATACTTATAGGAAGTTTGGGGTTTGGTGTTTTGTGTAAGTCAAAATTGACCTTATTTTCTTTAAAAAAGTATGTGTATATGTATCATAAGTAAATTCTCAAAGCATTGATGAAAATTCATTTCTCTGAGTAGGAAAAGAATGAATCACATTTCCTTGAAAACTATATAAGGACATTTTAATATTTTTATAATTCTTTTTCACATACAATTTAAAAAATTATTTTGACAGCTAAGCATAATATTAATGTTTTAAAGTATATTTTCTAATTATACAGATCACATTATCCCAATGCCAAACAGATGGACTATGATGTCCTTTTAGATTAAATTTGACTGAGAGTCAAATGATTCTATACAGAGTCTAAATTTCACCTCCTGTCCTCTTTTTGTAATAGATATATTATAAAAGTCAAAATTTTATTCCCATTTTCCTTAATACATTGCTCTAAATTTTTAGCTTAATCATAATCTCTTAGTCTTTCTCATTTTTAAAATAAGGCTAATCACCAAGAGTGGATACAAATTTTGGATCAATATTTGGAGATGTCACCTTTAAAAAAATAATGCAATATCTTTGCGGTCAAATGGCTCTTCATTAATATCCCTGTAAATCCACAGCTGTTTTTTTTTTTTTTTATTGAATGGTAACTGTGTACATTGATGCACTTTGGGGGTACAGTGTGGTGTTTTCACACACAATCCATGACATTTCCATCAAACTGGTTAACATAGCCTTCATGTAACTTTCTTAGTTATTATGTCAAAACATTCATATTCTACTCATAGAAAGATTCACTTGTACCCTTGCAAGATGAACCACAGAAGTGAACCCTCGAATCCCTCTCCCTCCACCCTCTCCCCCCTCCCGCCCCCCTCCCCATTTAAACCTTTTTATATGAAATCCACAGCTGTTAATACTGATGCCATTAGAAGGAAAGGTAATGTTCCATATATTCAGAAGGTACATTCTCAACAAAAGAATGTTTTTACTTTGTTACCCTCACCCTATTCTTAGGACAATGAATAGTTACATCACACCTTTAGGGCTAGGATTGCAGTCCAGGACTGTGTGTGTGTGTGTGTGTGTGTGTGTAGAAACTTACGAGGCACTCAAGAAAAGGTTGATTTCATTTCATGTTAAAATGTTAAGAAAATAACTTCTTCAGTCCCCCAATTCCCATTTTCACCTCAGAATAAAGAGAAACATCATGTCCCCTGTAACATCTTAGTGCCATCAATTAACCATGGGAATTCCATTCCATTCAAAAGGAGAGTTGAAAATATGCAAAGAGGCAAAGGTACATGAGGGAATAAGATATAATAGCTAAACGAAGGTTGCTCGAGAAGGAAATAGTGTTGTTACTGGAAACAGATGGCTATCTACTAGTCAGAAAACAGTATTTTGTATAATAGGAAAATATAATCCGAGGATTCTTAAAAAAAAAAAAAAATTTAAAATAGTTGAAAACGATTCAGGGCTCTAACAAAACAACTTAGTTTCTTTAAGATGGAAGGCGTAGAGAAGTTATATATATTTAGACATATGTAACAAAGAAAATGGGAACAACTTAGACCGAGATTTTACCTGAGAAACACTTCGTTTGGCCTGTATGGCCCAGATTCAAACGTCTTTGCAAACCTGACCTAACTGCATCATATTCCACGAGAGGAATTTCTAATAACCCAAGAGGCCCTGATGAAATCCCAATACATAGTTAATAGGAAGCTGTTCCCAAATTTACAAACTCGAAATGTTCACAGGCCAGCTACAATGTGTGTAGATTCATAATTGTCATTATTAACAGCAAATATTAAAACCATGAAAGTATTTAACACAAATTCACATAACTGTGGCAGTTCAACACCTTAATTCAACTTGTTTACGTCAAGCACTCTTGTTAGTCAGAACTAAAAATAAAAATAAAGAGCATTCTTCAAAATGATTCATCAAGTCATCTCCTAATCAATGGTAAATAATGCTGAGAAAGTTGTACTGATTTTAAGAGTGCAGTAAGTTCAGAAATAGCAATTTTATTGGTTACAAAGAAATTGTAGAATCAATCTTGATTTCATTTATTTAGGGTCACAAAATTTCTTCATTAAGAACAGTAAATATTAAATGCTATAAATAAAACTGACTATCCATTTTTGACACCATAAAAGAAATGTTCAGAACAGTTTAAATGAGCCCCACATTTAGTGAATTTCCTCTATTACATTGATTTCTGCCAATGGAATTGATTTGAGAAAACTTTAATTTTATAAAAGCTCTTCATTAGTGAAAAAATCAACATAGGCTATGAAAAGAAAGAAAAAAAGTTATGTTCAACATTAATTTGTATAAAGGTCAGACTTCTCAGTTTGGATTCATTTCCCTTCAATGGATTGTCCCTCACAGTGCTCCAAAATTTCTGTATTAGGAATACTCAGGGCTCAAAATTTGAATGGATGTCAAACAGGATATTTTGTACTATTAAGGATAGAGTATGAATGTTTTTGCCACAACAAATATGTAAGCAAGGAGATGGTTATGTTAATCAGTTAGATGTAAGCATTCTACACTGTATATCAAATCAGCACATTGTACCCCATAAATGCATTAATGTACACAGTTATGATTTAATAAAGAATTAAGAAAAAAGAATCACTCTTGAAGATACTTGCTGTTTGAACTTAACTTGTGCTTTCATTGAAGGTGGAGACACAGGTGAGCCTCCCCTTGACACAGCCACTTTCTCTCAATTTTTCCCAGGAAGTTCACTCTTGAACTTTCTTCTCTACTGCCCAAACCTGGGAAGAAACTGCACATGTTTGAGAAAGACTTTCTTCTTATGTTATCCGTCATTCCACTGTTTAAGATACACATGGGCTTCATGGGCTTCATGGGCTTAGCTTCCTACAGGATTTTAATATAATTCTTTCTTGTTTCTTTCACTGTCCAAAGAGTCAGTTATACAAAGTACAACTCTTATTTTTTATGTTTGTTGTTGTTTTGTTGTTTTTCCAGAAATACGGTAGAATACATTATCCACTTTATTTTTCAGTTTCCCTATGTAACAATAATCAACTAATAGATGCCAAGTGTTCTTCTAAGGCCCTTCATGCACAAGGTTTAATTCCTTACAGCAACGTTGTAGCCTATCTTTGTTTATCCTTATTTCACAAATAAAGAAACTAAGCTTTGGAGAAGATAACACACAGATATAAAGTAATAGAAATGAGCAAAAGGGACTAAAACAATATTAGGTGTTCATCAAGCCCCCTTCATGCTTCCTATTATAAGGCCCAATGCATTTTCCAACCCTTCCTGGAGTGAGATGGAGTCAAATGATTACATTCTGGGCAATAGAAATTAGCCAGAAGTAGAAGTGGTATGTGTCACTTTTAGGAATTGCTTCTAAAATTTCCAACACAATGTTCCAAGTTCTCATTTGGTCTTCAGATCCTGGTCAAATGTCACCTAACCCAAGGTGAGTGTTACAAATGAGTGTTGATGAGGCCTTAAGAGGTGGTCGCATTGCTAAATGGAAGAATTCGGCCCTCTGAATGTCTTCCAAAAGAAATCTAATATACCTGGACTTGCAGATTAATGAGAAAGAGAGTTCTATTAAGAATGCCATTGGGAGTTGGAGGCTTTTTTGTTAAAGTAAGTAGACTAACCCTCCTAATATACTAGAGTTATATTATCTAATATTAACGCTATACTCATAAACCAGAGCTGGCACTATCATCTTTTCCCACCTTATCTACCACGATTCATTCCCTTACACTTTAATAAATGAGATGCCAATTTACTTAACACCCAAATACAAATGACCTCTCACTCATTCACCATTGTATATGCCACTTCTGCCTGTGACAGCCTAATGTGGTTTATCTGCCACCATACTCTCATTTATTCTCCAAGTGTCATTTTTTAAATATTATATTTTGTTCATATTTAATATCTAGTGTTAAATTAGGACTAGCCTAAGGCTTCTATCTTACACATTTTATGTTCGGCCTAAAGGTTTCTGGCTATATAGTGAACTGTAACCTAACTGGATGTGTAAACAGGCTGTAACCTACCCTTGTAGTAATCACCGAGTTTCAGCCACTTAAAGGCAGTCAGCTGTTCAAACCATGTTCAAATATGGCAAATGCTAAATTGTAAGCAATCCAACTGTTTCTGTATTTCACTTCCATTTGTATGTCATTTTCTTTTTTCTGTCTCTAAATTTCTTCAGTCATGGGACAGTGCTGGAATCTCTCTGAACTTATTCTGCTTCAGGGGGAGCCTCATTCATGAATCATTCTTTACTGAATTAAACTCTATTAAATTTGCCTAAGATTTTTCTTTTAACAGATGGTACCAGAAAGTTGGGAGAGCTTCCAGCTACTCCTGTGAGTATTAAATCACTGATCAAAGTACCAACCAGTCTCATTGTGTCCATTGCTCTCTAGAAGCAACTGGAGATTGGGGTACGTTTTCTCTCATATTCTGAAACTCCACAAATTGTTTTGAGCTCTCCAAATTTGTTTAAGCGAATATTTGATCTGAACTTCTTGTAGAAGTCAAGACAGAAATTGGACTGGGTCCACAATTGGATTATATCTGATTAATAAATGGTTTGGATCCAGTTAGAGACCTCAGATGTCTCACTGGGTCAGACAGAAACTGACAGTAAATGGTAATACTGCAGGAGGTTGTGAACTTCAGCTTTTGGTAATTGGGAGGTATTTTTGTGTTACATTTCCATTGTTTCTTTTTCTTGCAAGCTTAGATGGGGGAAAGTCATAGGCAGGTTGATCAAGGGAATATGAGAGCCAAAAGTAAGTTTGAGGGATCCTTAACTTCAGACGGTATTCTAGCAATGCCTACCAATACGTGCATGAGTATTAGGCCCCAGAAGCAGCAAACCCTTACAAAAACTGAATTCTTAATTATGGTAAATTAAATTATAGCAGAATGTTCCTAATGAACAACAATGAACTTTAAAAAGGGCATTTGAAAATAAAGTCCCCTGAATTGTGCCTATTGATGTAGAGAAGTTTCTAAAAGTACTTCAATATGTTTATTCATTCTTTTGACGTTTTCATTACAAAAGGCACATTAAAAGCCTTAAACAACTAATTGATGAGAAAAAATATTGAAACTGCTAATGTAATTGTATCTCTCTGTCCAGTCCTTGCTCTCGGGAGATTCAAAGAATGAATCTACAGACCACCACAAGTAAGAGATCTTATTGATATATAAGAAAAGGGATATAAAGCCTCCAGAGCAGAGGAAGGGGTTTCCCAAGTGTGCAGCTTATATAGGTCTTCTGTCTAGGGGGTTATTTTTTAACTTTTTAAAATCGCATGTTATTGTGAGGGTACAAACAACCAGGTCACAATTTTTGAATTAGTTTGGTAAAGAGAGTTTCTCTTTGTCTAGGGTGTGATATGCAACTTTTCCTACCATGCAGGCAGGGCGAGTTTGGGGAGGGTGAATGTATTATCTAAACTATGCTATAACCATTTGCTGCCAGGAGCCTATGAGCAGAAATTAATTTTAAACTTATCCTTGTGTAGGAATGTGGTCTTGTTTATGTGCGTTCTCTGCTCTGGAGTGGCAGCCCAAATAAGACACTTACTAAACTTAAACTGGTTCTCTTGTTTATGGTGTGTTCACCTCCCCTGGAAATGGAGACTTAGGTAGGATGCTTATCACACTGGTTCCTTTGTTTAGTTTTTGTGATCAAGCCGATTACTGAGCTTGTCTAGACTCAGAAAATGGGTTCTATGTCCAGCTGTGAGTGGGAGAAAACCTGCATCACTAACTTTAGGTTTAATTACTATCTCACTCTATAGGTGAAAAGGAAACTAACTATCCAGATTAAAGTGTTTAGAAAAGGTAAGCACTAAGATTAAAAAAAATGGCTGTCTTCTTTTTCAGATTTATCAGTGCTGAGTCCAGGCTAAGGGAATAGGGAATGCGTAGTCCTATACCTTAATGGCTGAACCTTGAACTCTGTAGTTTAAGCTTACAAATAGTAACCACTCCAAAAGACCATCTCTAGAATGAAAACACACCTTTCTGGTATTTAACTTGAACACTTTTTAAAAAGTTATTTGCATCTATAAAGGAAATTTCCATTTGTAAGAGTGTCTGAAATGGAGGACTGGGTCACTAGAAACTTACAAAACATTGTAAGGTGCTTTTCCTGACCATCATGTCTTTACTGGGCCTTTACATAAAACCTTTTTTCCTTTTCATAGTTTTAGCAAACGATGCTACACTATTTATGCCTAAAACTTTATCTGTGTGCTTTTGTGATATAAATTTTCTACCCTGTTTCATGTATGAATTATGAACTAAAATAAAATCTTAAGGTTCCCACCTAGCTATTGACTGACTGAACTCCCTCTTGGCCAAACGATCTCTACAAGTGAGTTGTTAGCCATGAGAAAAGAGATTAATCAGACATGCATCATCGTCCTTCCCTCATACTCCTCCTTCTCAGAGATGCCCTCTGTGACTCAAAAACAGGCCTAAGGCTATGCAAGACATACCTGTGAGTCCTTAATATACACAATGAATAACTTGAATCTGGGGATATAAATATCCTGCAGCTTATCTCTGATTAGCAGAACTTTATTTTATCTTATCATTCTTTTCCCCTGTCTTCTGGCTTATTAAATGGAACCTAACTCAGTCAACTGTTAGCTAAAGAATCTTTAAACCAACTTACAACCTGTAAGCCCCCACTTTGAGATGTCCCATTTTGGGGGTCAGTACCAATGTATATCTTCCATATATTGATTTATAACTTTACCTGTAATTTTGGTCTTCCTAAAATGCATGAAATCAAACTGTAACCCCACTGCCCTCAGTCCACTTGCTCAAAGCTTCTTGGGTGGGGCTCTGGGTCATGGTCTTAAAATTTGACTCCAGAATAAACCTCTTTAAATTGTTTTACAGAGTATAGCTTTTTCCTCTTTCAAAAGAAACATCTTTTTATTAGGCAAATTATTGCCTCACTAGCAATTACTCAGGGCAATAAAACAGGCAATTGAAAGAGTGATTGTCTAAATGGAGAAAAGAAAATTACTTAAAAACCAGAAAATAAAAATTCTTTATAAAAGCTACAAGATCTGTTTCTGCCTATCTGTATGTTTGTATGTGTTAGATATATGTGCTAGTTCTTAACATTATGATATGTTTGAGTATATGCAATCACTAATAATTATAGTCATTATGGCAATTTATATTATAGAACATCAAAACAACATCAATTTGTTATTGATTGTGTCTTTAACCATGACTGTTTTGAGTCATTTCCAGAGATATTAGCTTAATTCTGATGTAGTTTCTGAAAACTCTTCACAAGCAGGTAAAATCTTATTATGTCTTCAAAGAGGTTCATGAAAAGGACCCTGACAAGCAAAATTAAAAACAGGTTTCTGATAACTTCAGGATCATCACATTTGGACTATGTAAGAATTTCCAGAACTCTAATAAGAAGACTTATTTATGAAACTACTAATCGAAGCCATACAAAGAAGTAATTAGATAACAAGAAAATATCTTGAAGGATTTTCTTGCAGAAGCAACCAATACAGAGATTGTTTAGATATGGAATTTTTATAAATTCCATGGTCCAAGTAAAATTACCTATGATAAGCATTTTTTTTTTTTTTTGAGACAGAGCCTCAAGTTGTTCCCCCTGGGTAGAGTGCTGTGGCATCACAGCTCACAGCAACCTCCGACTCCTGGGCTCAAGTGAGTCTCCTGCCTCCGCCTCCCAAGTAGCTGGGACCACAGGCGCCCGCCACAATGCCCGGCTATTTTTTGGTTGCAGCCTGCAGCCATCATTGTGCTACACACCTGAATTGGAATACAAAATTGGTATTTAAGGGGAAACAATCCAAAGTTAAGCACAGACTCGTGGAGAAATGGAATGATCACCTGGTCCTTCTTGAGTCCTTATAAAGCTTCCATTATTTTGAGTTCTTTATTCCATAATTCATCCCATGATGAGTCATATAAATAGATAGATAGATGATAGATACACAGATAGATATAGATACACACACACACACACACACACGTTGTTTGAATTGTTTTCTATATCCCATGATCTATATATATGTGGTGTGCGTGGTGACTATTCTAAATTGCTAAAATGGCTATGACCAATGTTTGCTTGTCAAACCCATAATCCTGGAGGACAGTGAAACTTTAAGGTAAATTTCTTCTATCTGATTTGTCATTTAAACACTTATAGAGGGAATTTATTCAAATATCATCTGCAATGCACTTTTCTCTGGTTGTGTAGAACCTTTCCCTGGTGGGAAGACTGATGTTGTAACTGTTAGGTAAAAGCTTATTAGCAAATGTATTTTCCCCAGGGGACATTCCTGGATAAATCATTGATAGAGGGCCTTGTTTCACTGGACAAGAGTTGTAAAATAGCTAAACAAAGTACTACGGATAACAATAGCATTAAACAAAACTGATTAAATTGATTGAATTACCTTGATCAAGTATATTGCAGAATAATAAGAATTAGATATACTTTCAGTGAAAAAACATAAGTTGATCTGTTTTAGTCAATGGAATGCCTAAGCACCTAATAATAGAACCTCATATATATTCTGCTAAAAAACTCTAACATGACTAAATGTTGGAAGGGCATAATGAATTATGCCAAAGTGTATAATCACCAGGTAAAGAAAGATTTTCATATTTCACCGACTGAGGACACTCAAACTTTCATAATGTGAAATACTGGGGCTTCTGAGAATGACAATAGAAAGACTGCCTTTGCCACCTATGATGCAACAAAACATTGAAACCTTGGAACTTGGGTTCATAATCTCCCAACTCAGAAGAGGCCCTCCAGACTCTGGGAACTGTATACCTCTTGGAGACCTTCAGGTAAAACTGATTAGTGACCCCTCTCACCTAAGGTACATGGCACCCTCGATGTGGACAGCTTTTCCTTAAGATTTAAGATTTCAAATCAAGACTTCTTCTCTGCTATTGAGTCTCTTAACTCTTAGTTTTTTCCTTGCTTATGTTTCTCTGATAAATAAAACTGAATAGGGGTCTCTTCTGTACACCCATGGGCTATAATTTTATTTGTGTAGGATTTTGTAGTCAACATTATGGATAAAAAAACATTATGCCTTTATAGATGAAAGATGAAGGGCTAATGTCAGTGAGGAATTTTAATGATAAATTTGTTGCTTCATAATTAGTCAGAAACAGAATGTAACATTGTCTACTCTTCTTAACCTGCATCTTAGGTTAAAAATACAATTGCCATATAGAAGGCTGTCATCCTGCTGGATGGATGTCATTTGTTAAGTCTTTTATTCCATACTTGGAACAAATGAGACAATGATTACAAATTTATCCTTCATAATAGGTTCTATCGTAGGTTCCACTGCAAAAGCTATGGTTACATAACAGATATTAAATTTTCTTGCTAAAATTATACTAGACAATAGAATTGCTATATATTATTTACTAGCTAAAGAGAGAAATATCTGTACAGCTTCGGAGACTTATTCTTTCACATGGGGAAATAGATTTGGTAGTATAGAGATTTGACTGTAGGGAGTTTGTGATCAAGTTGCTTGATTGAAATGGTCAGACTCTTTATCTTGCTCATTCTTTGAACTATCCAATTTTGGTTCGTTTGGTTCATTGGAACTCTGCCTAAGATGCATGCTTGAAACTGTTGGTATGATCCTCCTGACAGTCATAACAGTAATCTTCCTGGCATGCTATATTCTCAAAAAAGTTTTATTTAGTTTTTGTTCACTGTTTTTCATTTTCTTTGACACAGGGTCTCACTATGTCACCCTCAGTTGAGTGCGTGGTGTCACAGCTCACAGCAACCTCAAACTCTTGGGCTTAAGCAGTTCTCTTCCCTCAGCCTCCCAAGTAGCCATGACTACAGGCACCCGCCATAACACCTGGCTATTTTTGTTGTTGTTGTTGTTGTTATTGTTGTTTAGCAGGCCCAGGCCAGGTTTGAACCCACCAGCCCTGGTGCATGTGGCTGGCGCCCTAAACATTGAGCTATGGGCACCGAGTCAAAAGTTTTCAATATGGGTATGCAACCATCAGTAAAATGTCTCTCTTCAACTGGAATTATAAAAACTCAGACATATGTGAACATAAGGCTGCTAAAACCTATGAATGAAGTAAAACACAGAATGCTGGTAACTGAGAGTGAGAGTGATATTGAAGCTTTAAGTTTTAGCACATTCTCACTTAAGTAAGAACCTGGCCAAAATGGGAATTTTAAACAAATTTATAAGAGGCCATGATTTTACACTGATCTCAGGCACTAGGCCCCAATAGACCAAAGCAAAAGTCCCTTGTACTCTAACTAACCCTTACACACGTACATACTGAAAAATTAATAGTGATAAGTAGCCTTAAGTCTGTTTCCACGACACAGTCCCACTTTTCTTCTATTCCCTAGTGATACTTAAGTCCAAATAAATATGTTTACAATATTGATAGTGCGAACCTCCAAGAATTGAGAAGTTGACCAAAAGTGGGGAATTGTTAGATTAAGTTTAGCCTAAATTTGCCCTCTTACATATTTTAAATTTGGCCTACCATTTGTCTGTACATAGTGAACTAAATCCTAACTGGATGTATGAACATCTTGTAACCTACTCTGGTACCAATCACAGAGTTTTAGACAATCAAAACTAGCCAACTGTATAAACCATGTTCAAATATAGCAAACGTGAGTTGTGATCAATCAAGTTCTTTCTGTTACATTTTCTGTATGGCATTTTCCTCTTTGTGTCCACAAATTTTCTTCAACAATGTGGTAGTCTTGGAGTCTCTGTGAATATACTTTGCTTTGGGGGCTGGCTGCCTGATTTGTGAATCACTTTTTGATCAGTTAAACTCTGGTAAGTTTAATTTGACTAAGGTTTTTTTCTTTAAGCACTAGTAAGTTGAGCAAGTCACTCACCCCTCCTGGGCTTCCACTTGTAGGAATTTCTGGCCAGCACTTAGAATGTGCCAAACCCTATGTTAAGTATTGCCAGTGCTTCATCTCATTGAATCCTCACAACAACCAACAGAAGTGGGTACTATTAGTGTCCCCAGTTTAAGACAGGAAACAAAGGTCTAGAGACTTTCACAAAGATACCTAGCTATTAAGTGATGGAAACTTAATTTTTATACCTATAGTACTGAACTTCAGGTTTTTGTCCACATGGACTTGAACCTTGCTATATTGGAGATCAGGGATTCTAAAAGATTTTGGTAAACCTATACCTAATATGTTAATGAAGCACAGTGCACTATAGCAATAACTTTTGGAATGAGTAAGTGAAAAGACAAATTATTCAGAACTCAAATCCTGTTCCACTGTTTCCAAGTCTTTCCTTTTATATGTTATACTTCTTCATAGTAACGAGTGCAAATTTATCCCAGAAACAAGTGCTAACTTGAAAGTTGCTACATTGCAGGTACTAAGCAAATTCAGGTGTCCAACAGTATCCATAGTGGATTGTTTCTATCATACCCTATGTACCAAAATCTGTGGATATTCAATTTTATGTTATCAAATGGTATAGTATTTCCATATAACCTACACACATTCCCCTATGTAATTTAAATCATCTGTAGATTGCTTATAATACCTAATACAATGTAAGTGTTATGTAAATAGCTGTTGTATACTATTGTTTTATTTGTATTATTTTTCATTGCTGTAATTATTATGATCATTATTTTTTTCTGAATGATTTCAACCTGCAGTTGGTTGAATCCACAGATGTGAAAAGTAAGCGGTATAGGAGAGGGAGAGTGACTGTATTTGTTGAATGCATAAAATAACTCACAATAAGCACTGGAAGCAAGTATAACAGCAAAAGAAAAAGCAATTCTTTATAAGCACAAATTCCCTCTCAATAAGATGGATTCTATTTTTACAGAGAGAACCATTTTTCACTTGTAAATAACTGTATAGATTTGGATATTCAGGCTTGAGAATCAAGGCTGAGGAGATGTAAACAGATATGTGTAACATAAAGGCAAAGAATTTGAAGTTCTACCCAATGCTGGGTGGAAGGTGTGAGCGGAAGTGAGAAGAGGAAGAAAGGAGAAAGCTGTTAGGGCATGATGGCATGACGGTGGAGACTGCGGAGGATGAAATTTTCTGTGGAAATACTCTAGACATAGGTAGTGGGGGAGCATTTGTAGAAAAGAGATATCTAATATTTAAATTGAAATTGTTCGTACTTTGTAGCCAGGCGTTGTGGTGGGCACCTGTAGTCCCAGCTAGTCGGGAGTCTGAGGCAAGAGAATCCCCTAATCCCAGGAGTTGGAGGTTGCTGTGAGCTGTGACACCATGGCACTCTACCGAGGGTGACAAAGTGAGACTCTGTCTCTCTTAAAAAAAAAGAAAGAAAGAAAGAAAGAAAGAAAGAAAGAAAGAAAGAAAGAAATTGTACTTTGAAAATGCAAACTCCTTCTCTATATTTCCCTGGTTGCCAAGCCTTAAATAAAATCTACTGCACTTTCAAACGGTTTGTGACACATTTGATGGGAACCAAGAGAGTAGTTATATATCACATTTGAGCGAATACCATGAGGAAACAGAGACAGAACTCATAGAAGCAAGATTCATCTGTCACTGGTGACCAGTAGAATGGAAGTTCTCCATGAACTGGTAAACATTTTGGAGAGGGTGTTAGACTGCCACAGGGTAAATCATATGAGCTCAAGCCAATTTATCATGTGTCTAGTGTTTGAGTTATTTCCACTGATAATCTGGGTTACTCAAGGTATTTGAAAGTCGTAATTTTTATAATATTAATGTACCAGTGATCTAAAGGGAGTTTTTTCCTCAATGAAACGACACCCTCCAAGAAAGAAAAAATTCATAGTTTTCATAGATAATGCATTACAAAGAACTAAATGTATTTTTCTGGATGTATAGCAAGGGGTAGAAGTTAGATATTTTTAAACATTTCCTGAGAGGAAAATGAAATTAAAAGAGGCTTGTGTAACTCACATTTAAATCAGCAAAAAACAGGAAAATGACAATTTCTCCCTTCACCCAGAATGAAGAGGCATGCTGTATAGAAAGCAAGCAGACATAAAGTAATGGACTTTTAAGTAGGTGTGTGGGGTGGACTTTCAGGCAGAATTCACAGTGGAATTTGTCCTTCCAGAGAATCACATAAAACTACCTTAAGACAGCTGCATTGGGCTTTAATTTGAATGTATAGGCAGCTGCAAAGACGTTTGCAGAACTGAAAGAATGCATATCTTTAGAATTTACACAGATTGTATAATTAGCAACTAAGAACAACAGGGCCCTAGTAATATCCGTACTTTAAAGGGTGATCTTTTAGCAGTTGCCATTATGGAAAGTGAAAACTCTTTGAAATGTCTACATTTCCTCTGATCAAAGCAGCTAACATTCTGATGTAGATACAATTCACATTTGAGGGAAGAATCTTGAAACCTAGAACATATCAGGAATGCTCCTCATGGGAGAAGTCCTTACCAGGCCCCATTCCTGACTTCGGGAACTCTGATACAATGGTTTTGTGTGCATTCACAGCATTATATTCTGCTCATTCTGGGTTTTTTTTTAACCTTTTTTTTTAAAGAAGGAAGCAAAACAAACAACATCAGAAACAAGCACAGCTCTCCCGTCTGTTAATAATCTGAGGAAGGCAGGATGTGAAACAGACCTCTTAGGACTGAGAAAGCCAGAGACAGAAAATAATTTAATACCTGAGTCTCAGCTCCGATCTCTACTTCTCAGTTATAAACAATATTGAGAACCACCCCCCCACCCCCGTCTCAGACAGACCCTTCTTTGTAACTCCTTGCATGTAAAAATTGATAGAGACAAGCCAGAGAAGTGCTCCCTTTTGACTTCTACTACTCTATTTATGAATCAAGGACTTAAGGAAACAAGTAAAACTGAAAATGCAATAAATGCTCAACAGTTTAGCAGATATAATCAGGAGCAATTTGGACTGTTTGGGAATGGAGTAAGTCATATATAAAAGACCGACTTCGGAAGAGGAGTTTAGGGAGGCGGAGCCACCTGATGGTATGAGGGAGAAGGTTAGTCTAGTCCTTGCCAGGTAAGACAACACAAATTCCACCTCTGACCTTTAGTGCTAGGAATTGATCCAAGTCCACTAAATGCATGCTCTTCAAATAGCTCAGAGACTAGAGAGGTTTAAGCTTTTAACAAAGAGAGGAGAAGTTCTTGGTGTTGACCTATTTTTTAAGTCATTTGTATATAGATCACGCATACATTTATGCATTATGGGATTCAATGTGTTGATTATTTGTACAAATTGGAGTACTTACATCCTACTAATTAACATAGTCTTCACCTCATCTACTCAATTACAGTGTTAAGACATTTGTGTTCTACACCTGATAGATCCAACTTGTACTTGCAATATGCTCCTTAGGTGTGGTCCCCATACCAACCCTCCCGCAATCAATCCACTTCCCTCTCTTCCTCTCCCTCTCCCTTTCCGTCCTTCATCCTAGGCTATAGTTGAGTTCCATTTTTCATATGCAAGTGTGAGTGATTATAAATTGGTTTCACAGTAGTACTGAGTACATTGGATATTTGTTTTCCATTCCTGAGATACTTTACTAAGAAGAATATTTTCCAGCTCCATCCATGTAAACATAAAAGAAGTAAAGTCTCCATTTTTTAATGCTGCATAGTATTCCATGGTATACATATACCAGAATTTATTAATCCATTCATGGGTCGATGGGCACCTGGCCTTCTTCCATGACTTGGCCATTATGAATTGAGCTGCAGTGAACAATCTGGTATAAATATCTTTGTTGCCAAATGATTTTTGGTCTTTTGGATATACACCTAGAAGAGGAATTGCAGAATCAAATGGCAGGTCTCCATTTAGATCCCTGAGGGTTCTCCAAACTTCCTTCCAAAAGGAACGTACTAGTTTTCATTCCCATCAGCAGTGCAGAGTGTTCCCTATTCTCCACATCCATGCCAACATCTGTAGTTTTGGGATTTTGTGATGTGTGCTACTCTTACTAGAGTTTGATGGTATCTCAGAGTGGTTTTGGTTTGCATTTCTCTGATAATTAAAGATTTTGAGCATTTTTTCATGTGACTGTAGACCATGCAACTGTCTTCTTCAGAGAATCTTCAGATCTCTCTGGTGTTGACATTTTTGTAAATGTTTGACTCATTAGTTCATAGAACCAGTTATCTGAAGCCCTCAAAGTTTCTTTAATCCCAAATAATCACCTCTTCTCTAGAGGTAAGAGACCTTTGACTGATCATGTACTATGCGGGCAGCAGTATGATAGATGTTTACATACACCCTTGTTTAATTCTCATCACAACTGCTACCCTGTATTTGTAGAGTGAAACTTTCCCTCTCTCTCCTTGCTATTCCTAACAGCCAGTTGTGAACTAAGTTCTGAAGGTATAATTTGTTGTTCTTCCTCTACCTATCACAAACTTCTCCCCATGTGAGCAGGAGTGATTCATCTCATTGGTTAGATGGCCAGAATCTAACCCTGTTCCCATTGGTGTGAGTTTCTCCAGTGTGAGGTGAAAATGAATGAAACGTTGAGACTCATTTGTGCTCTCTATCTGGAGCTCTCACTACATTAAGAGGCAAGCTTGCATTTCCAAGCAACTGGGCTGCAGACTTACATATGGGGTCAAGGTCTAGACTTATAGGTCAAGAGTAAAAAGGCTGTTTTACCTGGGGCTCAAGCTGTGTACTTTAAACCAGCTAATTGACTAATTAGAACTAATATTTCATTTGTTTTTTTAAATTACAAATTAATATGAGGGTACAAATTTATGGTTGCATTGTTCTCACTTCCAGAGTAAAGTTCTAGTTATAAAAGAGCTCCTCACTAGGGGGCGTGTTATACACCTGCACAATGTGAACATTAGGTGGGATCCCACCAAATATCCTTCCTCCTTCTGCCAATCATCCTCCTCCTCCTCCCCCCCACTTCCCTCTGCTCGCATACTAAACTATATTTGTGTTTTATTGTTCATATGAGCAAGTAATTATTTATATATTGGTTTCATATCAGTATGGAGTACATTGGATATTTATTTTTCCATTCTTGTGATACTCTTACTAAGAAGAATGTATTTCAACTCCATTCAGGTAAATGTAAAAGATATAAAGTCTTCATCTTTTTTAATGGCTAAATAATATTCCATGGTATACATATACCATAGTTTGTTGATCCATTCATAAGTTTGTGGACACATAAGATGCTTCCATGACTTGGCAATTATGAACTGAGCCACAGTAAACATTCTGATGCAAATGTCTTTCTGGTAAAATGATCTTTGTTCTTCTGGGTAGATACCTAGTAATGGAATTGCAGGATCAAATGGAAGGTCTACTTTTAGTTCTTTGTGGATTCTCCACACTTCTCTTCAAAATGGCTGTATTAGTTTGCAATCCCTCTAACAGTGTATCAGTGTGTTCCCTTCTCTCCACACCCATGCCGGCATCTGGTGTTTTGGGACTTTGTGATGTGGGCTAATCTTGCTGGGGTTAAGTGATATCTTAGAGTGGTTTTGATTTGCATTTCTCTGATGATTAAAGATAATGAGCATTTTTTCATGTGTTTGCAGGCTATTCTTCTGTCATCCTTGGAGAAGTTTCTGTTCAAGTCTCTTGCTTACTTATAAAGGGGTTTATTTGCACTTTCCTTATTGTTTAATTTGAGTTCTCTGTAGATTCTAGTTATCCATCCTGTGTCAGATTCATAACATACAAAAATCTTCTCTCATTTCAAAGACTGCCTGTTTGCTTTGTTTGTGGTACCCTACCTGTAGAAAAGCTCTTTAGCTTAATCAAATCCTAGTTATTTATTTGGTGTTGCTGCGACTTCCAGGGGAGTCTTCCTCATAAAGTTTTTTTCCTAGGCCAATATCTTCAAGTGTTTTTGGCCACACTCTCTTCTAGAATTTTTATTGTTTTGTGTCTTAAATTTAAATCTGTATTCACTGAGATGAGTACATATTTCCCAGTTCAGATCACAGAAAATCAGGGAATATAGTAACATCTTGACCTTCAACAAGGCAACAGATACTTTTAGCACATATTCTAAGAAGAAAAGAACGTAAGTGGAAATGTAGTTTTCCTACTTGTTTCCTATCCCATATGGATCAATTTCTTTAGTTTATTAAGTGTAAGCTACCTGAAAGGAGGAACTGTATCATTTTTTTCTTTTATCAAAACATGACATAGGACTGAGGGGGTTCAGTAATATATGCCAGAGATTTAGGCATTGTAAATGGCACTTGCATTATATAATATATTTAATTTTTTTATTTACTTTTTTATCAAATCATAACTGTATACATTAATGCATTTGTGGGGTACAATGTGCTGATTTTATATACGATTTGGAATGCTTACATCAAACTGGTTAACATAGCCTTCACCTCACTTACATATTTGTTGTGTTAAAACATTCA